>NC_141154.1:106351254-106693754 GCF_053477565.2 Lygodium microphyllum | reverse complement strand
AAGTATATGTCTGGACTCCTTGGGCATTACTACGCTGAAGTTAACATGTTCAAGCCTGCTACTCTTAAAGACGCCATTTCACTAGCTCACAACACTGAAGACAAGCTGGGAGGTAGAGCCAGACGTCCACAGCCATTCCAAGCCAATGGTAACTATGGATCTAAGCAATTCAATTCCAATTTTAGAAGATTTAATCCAGGTCATTTCTCTTCATCATCTTTCCGTAAAAATTGGGCAAAACCACCTGCATTACCATCCAATGTCAATCAAAACCCTAAGCCTATTCTACAACCAAATCCTAATGTACCTAGACTTCCTGCCATTGCAAACAATGTAACCAAAGCCAAGCCAATAGTATGCTATAAATGCCACCAGCCTGGACATCTAGCAGCAATTTGTCATTCAAAGAAGCCACCTGCCCATATCAACTACCTTGGAGCAATGGACGAAGACGAACATGAAGATATGCCTGATTTCACTGAAGATGAGGATGACACTACTACACTTTCGGATACTTTACCAGGTATGCCAACTCCACATTCTTTATTGACTATGAAATGTTTGGTGCATGGAAAGGAAAAGATTATTTTGCATGATGACGGTAGCACTCATGATTTCATTTCAGCAAAGCTAGTAAAAGAATTGAAGTTACAGACTGTACCTACGCATTATCGTATTAAAGCAGCATTCTTAGGCACTAGGTATAATGGTACACAGGAAGTGCAAGACTTAGAGATTCAAATTGGACAATACACTGAAAGAAGAAATTTTCTAGTTGTTCCATTACAGTCGAGTGACATTATTTTAGGTATGCCTTGGCGTCATCACCATAACCCAGATATAGACTATTCCACACATTCAATGAATATTAATTTTCAAGGAAAATCTATTACATTATATGGTATGCATGCATCTAATGTTTTTCCACTGCTTTCGCATACTCAAGCTAAACGTGCATTACGCAAGAGTAGTAAATCTTATCTCATTTGGGTGAATGAATTGCAAGTAAAAGAAAATCATATGCATCCTAGGCATAAAGAATTTCTTGCACATTTTAAAGACTGTTTTGCCGAAGACCTACCACCTGGTTTACCTCCTTCACATCCAGAAGACCATAATATAGATTTGATTCCTGGCACACAACCACCTTGCAAAGCACCATATAGGCATAACCAGATAGAGCAAAAAGAAATTCAGAGTCAAGTTGAGGAATTACTAAATAGAGGATTGATTAGACCTAGTAGTTCTCCATTCAGTGCACCTGTTCTGTTAGTCAAGAAAAAGAATAATACCTATCGTATGTGCATTGACTATCGAGCTTTAAATAAGATCACTGTAAAGAATAGGTATCCCATTCCTAGAGTTGATGACCTTATGGACAAACTGCAAGGATCTGCTATATTTAGTAAAATAGACCTTAAGTATGGTTATCATCAAGTGAGACTAGATACGTCAGACATATTCAAGACTGCATTTAGGACACAGTTTGGTCATTATGAATTTTTAGTGATGCCATTTGGATTGACTAATGCACCTACTACGTTTAGTAGAATGATGAACCGTATATTTTTGAAATATCAGTATTGTGTAATTGTCTTCTTTGATGATATTTTGGTGTTTAGTCAAAATGAGAAAGAACATTATGAGCATTTGTCATTGGTTTTCCAATTATTAAAAGATAATCAACTATATGCAAATCCTAAAAAGAGTGAATTCTTTAAAACAGAAATTGAGTATTTAGGTCATATTGTATCATCTGATGGAATTAAAGTTGATCCTAAGAAAATAGATGCAATATTGAATTGGCCTGTACCTAAAAACGTGCATGAGTTACGCTCATTCCTTGGTCTTGCTAGTTTCTATAGGAAGTTTGTACGTAATTTTTCATTACTTGCTTTACCACTGACTAAACTTCTGAAGAAAGGAATTGTCTATCATTGGACCGAAAATCAACAGAAATCCTTTGATTTATTGAAACATGCATTAACCCATGCCCCTGTCCTACAGTTGCCTGATTTTAATAGACCATTCTTTCTAGTAGTGACCGATGCTAGTGGATCAGGAATATGAGCTGTACTTATGCAAGACAATCATCCTATAGCATATTCTAGTTGTAAGCTGAAACCCTCTGAATTGAAATATTCCACATATGACAAAGAACTATTAGCAGTTGTACAAGCATTAAGACAATGGAAACACTACTTAATTGGTTCAGAATTTATGATTAAGATCGATCAGCAAAGTATTAGACATTTACTTAGCCAACCCCAAATCTTTGACCGACATATCAAATGGGCATCTTTTATCCAGAGTTTTCATCCTATCATTCAATACCAACCTAGAAAAGAAAATGTAGTGGCTGATGCATTAAGTAGAAGACCTGCCATTCATAATATTTCTGTTATATCTTTTGATTCTTTGATTGCTATGAAAGATACTTATCATCAGGATATTACTTTTCATGCTGATTGGAATAAATTAGTTCAAAATAACTTGATTCCTATTGATTCATTGTCATATAATGATGGATTTATGTTTTATGAAAAGAGATTGTGTGTTACAATTCCATTCCGATCTTTTGTTTTGAATGAGATTCATTGTCCCCCATATCAAGGTCATAGAGGTATCATATCTACTTTACGTACATTAACTGAAGATTTTTATTGGCCGCATATGGACACTGATGTATCTAACTTTGTTTCTGAATGTTTGATTTGTCAAAGAGTTAAGAGACATCATGGTAAACAGTATGGATTACTTATGCCTTTGTCTATTCCATCTAAACCTTGGGAACAAATCTCTATGGATTTTATTACTGGTTTACCTAATACTAAATCTAACCATGATATGATTTGGATAGTAGTAGATAGATTTAGTAAACAAGCATATTTCATTCCATGTAAGAAAACTTTAACAGCATCACAGGCAGCACAATTGTTCTTGAAAACTGTTTTCACTAACCATGGATTGCCAAAAGTTATTATTTCAGATCGTGATTATAGATTTTGTAACAACTTTTGGATTACTCTGTTTGCTAACCTAGGCACAAAGATTGATTTCTCATCTGCATTTCATCCTGAAACTAATGGACAAACAGAAGCCACTAATAGCACTATTTTAGATCTCTTACGTGCATATACTATTTCTAAACCTCAGACATGGGACACACATTTGCATTTATTACAGTTTGCATATAACAATACACCACACACATCTACAAAGAAAGCACTGTTTGAAGTGATCTATGGATATAGATTATCTACACATGTTGCATCTTTGTCAAATAGAATTCAAAGTGCTGATGATATTGCTAGCATGCATAATACTATTTTTGATGAGGTTAAAGATATGATTGCCAAAGCCCAGCAATCATATACCAAACAAGCCAATAAGAAAAGACAAGCAATGAATTTCAAAGTTGATGACTATGTTTGGTTGAGAATAGAAAAACGTAGACTACAAAGTGTAGATAGACACCCAGTTGTGAAATTAGCCCCTAGATTCTATGGACCATTTAGGATCATTCATAAAATTAATGACAATGCATTCAAGTTAGAATTACCACCTCACTGGAAAATTCATAACACATTTCACATTAATTTGTTAAGACCTATTAGAAGCCAATTACCTGTACACCCTGTTTATGAAAACCCACATTTGTTAGAGGAAGAGACTGAAATACTTGAACCAGAAGCTATCATAGACACTAACTTTATGACCACTAGAACTGGCCGAAGATATTCTAGATATCTAGCTAAATTTAAGAACCATCCTGTAGAGGAAGCACAATGGATGCACGCTAGAGACTTAAATGCTTTCCCTACTCTCTTAGCTCCACATTGAGCTAACAGCAATTGAGGTCAATTGCTATCCCACCCCTGGGGTATGATGCCAGGAGGCATATTTCACGGTGGATTCCATGAGGTTTTATGGTGGATTCCGTAAACTTTGATGACCGGGGCTCATATACAAAGTGGATTCTTTGTGCGAGAAGTTGATGGGGACGCCTGTCCTTTTCAA
This sequence comes from Lygodium microphyllum, assembly GCF_053477565.2. Taxonomy (NCBI): domain Eukaryota; kingdom Viridiplantae; phylum Streptophyta; class Polypodiopsida; order Schizaeales; family Lygodiaceae; genus Lygodium; species Lygodium microphyllum. The sequence goes on along the minus strand of NC_141154.1, from coordinate 106,689,734 downwards.
GCGTTTCATTAATTTAGTGTGTACATGGGTGATTCCATAGCGGGTGATTCCGCAAAATGCATATTAAATTAATAAACGTTTATGAGTTTAGAGTGCGTACTCGTAATAAATTAAGGTTAGGATTTATTTCTAATCAGTTGATTTCTTTATATAGCTGAAGACTGCTAGGTATTCACTTTTGTCGGTTTAATTGTATTATTTTACTAACGATTGTGAATGCTTCAGTTGATGTGTAGAGATAACAGCAGTGGCGGAGGAAAGCATTGGAGGATAGCGAGTATTCGATTTATGGATTATATTTTGATGGGCGCATACCTTAGGCATGGCGCCTATATTTTGTCACGCCTATTTATTGAGGCGTCGGATATTTATTATTATTTTGTATGCGCATGGGCGCACATTATGTTATTTCTATTTGGACATTGTATTGGGCGTGCCAGACTCTTTGGGCACCGTCCATCAGCTTTATTCCTATTTTTGTGTTAAAGCAAACTCAAAAGCTAAAAGCTTGCTATTTTGTGATTTGGGCTATTTTTTGAGCTTGAAGATGAATAATACAAAAAAATACATGCTTTGTGGAGCACTCACACAAGGCATGGGGGGAGATTGCACCCAATTGGTCTCTTGCTCTTGTCGTTCATGCTTTTTACCTTGTAATTTGTGCAAAAAGTAGAGTTCTATTGTTCTTGGGGACCTTTCGGCATTCACTACGTGAGCGTACAGTACCCAATCTGCGCACCATCCATAGAGAGAAATCACACATTGTCAACACCACTCTCAAGGAAGAGAGGATGCAATGGGTAAAACACGTGAATGTGAGAGTCAACATCGTATTTGATAGAGAGGATTCTTCACTTAAAGAGGATAATAAGGCCTTATCTATGTAGCTTGGAATCAAAGAAGATGATCCCCTCCATTTTTCCAAAGCTCGAAGGATAGGGAAGGATGTGCAAAAAATCACCCTCATATTGCAATTCCTAGATGAGGTGGAGTGATTGGTCTTTATGAGAAAGAAGGCTATACTAGGAGGCCTCTCAGGAGACCCTATCTATATAAATAATGATATTACCAAAATCCAAATAGAGCATCAAACATAGCATGCCCATAATGAGTAAAACAATGAAAGAAGGCAATTTATAGGATTCATAATCTAGGAGATCAATACTCTAAAGATACAAATAAACAATGAGGAATTGTGATGTCTCACTTTGAACATGTGCAGGGAGGATGGAGGAGGTGATGGGGAATTGGGACTTGATCATGAGTATAAGGATACACAAGAGCTTGGAGAGGGGGCTGCCTCCTGGAGTTTAGGGATACACTTGGAAGTCCACCTATAGATGCAATAGGAGACATTAGGCCACTACACAAGGGTCAAAAGGAGTAGCAATATTGATTTGATAAAAGCTATAGGACTAGATATACATAGTGGCCCATGATCCTGATGCTTGATACATGTGGAGTAGGTTGATATCTCACAAGATCAAGTGCTATACAAGACCCTATCCAACTTTTCTCCAAAAGGATTGAGATATGTTAGTGGGGAGACACAATAATAGGAGGGAGAGGGAGATGGAGCAAATGGAGAGTCGCCATCCACAAATCCATTGAAGTAGATTATGCACTACACTAGATTGGGTGAGATTCTTCTTATGGGTGATTTTAATGGCATGAGGTAGAGTAGATAGTATGACACATATGATCTTGAAGACTTAGGGAGACTACAAGTGATAGAGGAGCAGATGGAGAGTCACCATTGATAGATCCATCAAAGGAGATTATAGACTGCACTAGATTGGGTGAGATTCTTCTTATGGGTGATTTTAATGCCATGAGTCATAGTAAATGGTGCGATACATATGATTTTGAAGACTTAGGGAGACTACAAGTGATGGATGTGGAGGATGTAGGTACAAGGAGGGTACAAGTGATTGATGTAGAGGATGTAGGTGTAAGGAGGGTATAAGTGATGGATCTAGAGGATGTATGTAGAAGGAGGGTATTAACACTAGAGGTGCTAGTGCACGGTAAGAGCGTTGAAATATGCCCCTCTAACAGGCTCATATGAACCATCTATTTTATGGAAAAGGGGAGATGAACCTAGCTGATGAGAGAAGGTATAAATGCACCCATGTGAGGATTAGTTGGGCCTACCCCATGTGGTTATGATGTCAATGATGATGTAAGCATGCAACTTGCCTAAGCCTATAAAAGAGGCTCTATCCCACATTGTAATCACACTCTCTACAATCAAATCTTCTTTATCAACAAGATTATGTTTCTATGTTGCATCTAGTTTGTGTCTTGGTCTCTTTTCTCTTCACACACACACACACATGTGTAATCATGAGAAGTTTAAGGTATCATATTCATAGCTATGTCCTCGAGCTCATGATCACGTGGAAACACCAAATTTTCAACATGGTATCAAAGTGGTCAATCATTAGGACCTATGCCCTTTAGCTTGATTAAACTCCTCATCAATCACTTTCTTATAGTGTTATTAATCTTAGAGTTTATTTTTAGAATTTCATTAGGTACTAATCTTTTTTCTTAATCTTCTTCATCTAATTCTTCCTAATCTCCTCTTTTGTCTCATCTATTGTCTTGTCTTATTTTCAATCACACTTATTTTCCCTCCTATATTCCTTCTCCTCAACAACTCCTATCTTCATAATCATTACTTATCAAAGAGAGAGAGAGAGAGAGAGAGAGAGAGAGAGAGAGAGAGAGAGAGAGAGAGAGAGAGAGAGAGAGAGAGAGAGAGAGAGAGAGAGAGAGAGAGAGAGAGAGAGAGAGAGAGAGAGAGAGAGAGAGAGAGAGAGATTCCTTATCACCCATCTTCTCTCTATTATTATCATTTTCTTATCTACCTTCCTAGAAGTAGTGGGTTGTCAACTCCAAACTCAACCAACCAACAACACTCTAGCATAGTCAATGGCCACATCAATGTGAAAAATGATGGCATCATTGGCACCATAACATGCAACACAAAAGGTGGCCAGTCCTTTGTCATTGTCTTATCCAAAACAAGCTTCACAACTACAATCAACATCCACACAATGGTAAAAAACATGGAAATCTTCAAGATAGTCGTAACATCATCTCTTTCTCATCACTAGGACTCCATCAACAAGAATCACAATTGTCATTTCAATCAATAATACCATTGGCAAGTATATCAACACAACATTCAATAGCCCCACATTGAGTGTGCAATAAATGACAATCATGCACCAGATTTGATGGCTTGATTATAAGATTTTAGCTTATACTTTTATGAAGGCATGAAAAACTTAATATCATTTAGTCCTTGTTCACACCATAAAAGTAAAAAGCCTAGTTTACATGCTTATCTAGGCACACAACCCACTATTTAGTTTCATTAGATTTGCACTAAGTCCACTTTAAGCCCAAGTTCACACTTTGAATAAGGAGGAGCAAATTTTGTGTCAAGGAAGCCATCTAATAAAAAGGTTTTGGAATTTCATGGAATCAACAAGATGAAAGCTTGTGTATGCTTAATGTGTTTTCCATGAGGGCATCCTTTTATTTGCATGTTGTAAACAAGGGCCTATTGAGCAAGCCCATTTGGGATTATTCCATTAAGAGCAATAATGCAGAGGAAGTTTGTACATCATTAGGGTCTTCAATGAAAGTGTGCAACAACAAAGAACTTCATTGGCTACCTACTCTCACTTGGAGAAATTGAAGACAGATTAGGTTTTGCATTGATTGGTATCTCCTCACTATTTGATTATAATCATTGACTTATTATTTAAGTTTTAGATGTCTCTTTCCTTGTAATCCCCAACTTACTATTTGACTTCTAGATGCTTCTTTCCTAGTAATCAAGGACTTCCTATTTGGATTCTATAATTTTTTTTTTTAGCAATCTTAGTCTTCATGGGTACCAGATGTTATTTGAACTTTGTAATCTTGACTTCCTATTTTGAAGTTCCAGATGTTTTTGCCTTGTTAGAGTACATACCACCTAGTCCATCTATCCCTTCTATTATATCCTACCTTATCCATCTCTTGCCTATTATTCGAGCCAAGGAAGGTGAAATATGCCCATCTAACAAGCTCATGTGAACCTTCTCTATTTTGTGGAAAAGGAAAGATGAACTTAGCCCATGAGAGAATATATAAATGCACTCATGTGAGGATTAGTTGGACCTACCCCATGTGGTTGTGGCATCACTAATAATGTAAGCAAGCAACTTTCCTAAGCCTATAAAAGAGGCTCTATCCCACATCGTAATCACACTTTCTACAATCAATCATTCTCTATCACTAAGATTATCTTTCTACTTTGTGTTTTGCTCTCTTTTCTCTTCACACACACACAAAATCATGAGCACTTTAAGGTATAATTTGCCATAGCTATGTCCTCAAGCTCGTGATTGTGTGGATACACAAAAATTCCAACATGGAGGATTGACTCACTTCCATATTATGGGACTCCGCCTTGGCCCATGCCTTAGAACAGGTGGTATGATGATGAGTGTAGAGAGCTATACAAACACCTCTAAGACCTAGAGAGAGCGAGCATATATCATAGAGAGATCTATGATGGTAAGTGCAAAGAGAGTTATGTATGAGGGTAGTGGGGTGTGAGCACTTGGGCAACTTGGCATCTCCTCCCTCCTTCGTGGCACCTAGTGCCAAGGAACAACCATCTTTCTTGCCCCCAGTACCCCAAGATTCACAAAGGAGTCAAGGCAGTCGTGCCCTATGTCCTTTGTGTGAGTCGAGAGGCACCTTGGGAGTGAGACGAGCTAAGGCATGGGGGTGACTCATCATGACTCGAGATGGTTTTGTGATGCGGCGTGTCCGTAGGGCATCATGTTGTGAGAGATGAGCTTGGCGTGATGAGTCATGGCAACATGAGGCAGCCAAGGTGCGAAGTGACCATGCTATCTGACAAGCCTTGTGTGAGTCATGTGCAAGAGCAAGCCATGATGCAAGGTGGATATCTAGTCTCAAGGGAACCATGATACATTAAGGCGCTATGGCAAGGTGACATGACATGGTGAACGATGTCAACCCTTGTGGTCACCCCATGAATGCTTGAGCCCTACGGGGGGCGCGTTATACCCACTCGACCCTTGATATGAGTTAGCCCCTTTTGTGCAAGCCAAGGCATGAGATCCTTTAGAGTGTTTGGTGCTATGCATGGAGTCTGAGGCCCCCTAGGTTCATGACACTATATAAACACCGCTAGACCAAGAGAGGGCTAGGGCATATCTTGGACACAGAGGCACATAGAAAAATGAGGATCCTCACTTGCCACAAAAAGAGAGCATACAAGCAAACACAACACTAGGATGTGTGCCATCTATGTTGACCCACCTCCATAGGAGACTCAAAGATAAGGCACATCTTCACATCAAGAGGTATAATCAAGCAAGCAAAATCCAAGAAGAAGAGACTCTACTATTGCTTTATGGACATTTGTAAAGTATTTGATATAATCCCATGAGATAGACTAGTATAAAGGCTACAAACACTTGAGATCTTATCAAACATGATTTAGGGTATTTATGTGGTATAGGAGAGGCTGATGGACCAAGTAGATGTTCAAGAGGAATTTCAGATACGGTCTCTAGTATCATCAATGTGAAGCAAGGATGCCCTCTCTTGCATATACTCTTTTGACTCTATATTGATGACATAAAGAACCACACCACATGAGCATGAGGAGATGGGGTAGACATGGTAGATACATTGGTCTCTATCATGCTTCATGATGCTCATGATATTATCTTGGTCCACGAGTCATAGGAGGGTCTATAGCAATATCTCCATGCTTTACATCACTCTTGCACATTGTTGGATTGACCGTCAAACTTGGGAAAGGATCTTTGACACATCAGCCCTAGTATAGAGGAGAAGTCTTCACTCTAGGAGCTCATGGAGGTACCAAATTTATATGTCTACATGGAAGTCATGTTTACCACATCTATTGGGAGATCCACCATGGCATAAGTAGATTCCATAAGGATATGCAATGCTACCCATGCTGGAGAGGTAGTGCCATCACGTACACTCCATGAGCCTAACACACAGAGTTGGCTATTTGACACATTAGTCACACTTTCAATGATGTACGAAGAACTTGTTTAGACACTTGGCCTAGCTACATATGCATGGAGATACATTGAGAGATCACAAATTATCATGCTTTCACTGATGATCATAACAAACCATCAATACCACATGAGATCATTAGAGTAGAGTTTGCAACACCCCCCATGATGATGATGGAGGCACTCCTCTAGACTATTAAGTTTATACATATACTACAAGGTATGCATTCAAACAAATTGCCTATGATGGCGTTTAAGGATTCTAGGTAGCTAGCACAGGTAGGACACAAGAGCTCATGTTTTGCATATGCAGAGAAGTGGCTCATAGGATATGGAATCAACATGGACCCACCCAACCCCCTTCTAGTATGATCTTGACTCCTTACTTACATGTCTCTCACATTGAGAGAAACCTCATCATGTGACAATATCTTTATCAATTGTTGTAGATACACCATGCATGGATCTTGCCCTAGTAGCCCCTCCCCTTGAAGTTTACAAGGACCACTCTATGAAGACTATAATGGATGGTTTCATTGAGAGACCTAGATATATAGACATATACATGCTACATGGATGTGACTAGCCATCAGCTAGCTCAAGATCTCTTCCCATCAATGCAAGCTCAAGAGGGGGCACAATCTACATTGGTAGAGCTAAGAGGAATTGTAGACTATTCTAGGAGGAGGTGGAGAGCGAGGAGCACTGGATTTGTAGATGTAAGGCTATTAACCACAAAATGTGAAAGGCAAAGGCAATAATGCAAAGACCAAGTCAAATGAGAAGTATAAAAATCAAGTTGAAAGTGTTGAAATTTATTTTTGAAAATAGGATTATTTTTCAACCTTCATTATTTAATTTTGGGAACTTGTACTTTATTCCATGGAAATGAGAATACATTATCATTTTTGTAATATTTTGTGAGGAATCGACTCACTCCTAGGCAGGTTCTAATATATCTCGATGATAGATTAGACAAGCACAATGGATGTGAGGATTGTGGGCATGTAGCTTTGTTGGATTTTTTCAATAACTAGGTCTAGTTGACCTAAGAGGTATCCATCAATTGGAAGAGGATTGGTCATGAGCCACAAAAGTAGGCAAAGTACCCAAGTTTGGATGGAAAAAATAATCTTACTTTAGGGATGTAAACACTTTCCTAATGGTAATAATGTATAAATAAAGGGAAAAAAGTGAATGGAGCATCCTATTCTTACATGTGCAATATTTGACCTGCTACTTTGCTTCTTCTCATCTTCCATCTTGTGCAAGTATTTATTGAGAGTAAGGGAAAGAGATAGTGAGAGTGTGCTCATGAGTGAGGGACTAGGGAAAATGAAGCTCATCTCCATCTCTAGCTTCCCTTGTTTTCTTCCCCTCTAGCTTCCATAACTTGCTAGGTAAGAGGTTGAGTCTAGAGCTATGTGTAAGGGAGAGTTTGTGAGTGAGAATAAGGGAATAAATGTGGAGAAGATCTTCTCCTCCTTCTTCTATATCTTCTTCTCTCGATAGTGGACATGCTTGTTGTGGATGTGAAGGAGTTGAGGTAGTTGCTTGTGGAGCCCATCACTCAGATCATGGGACCAATTACAAGCCTTCGAGCTTTTGGACTACAATATGAGAAGGTAAGTGCCTAAGTTCACAACACCTTGAAACCATTATTGTGTTTTTTACTTTCTTAGGATAGAGAAAGGATACCTAGTTAGTTTGGAGTTGGAGCATGAGTCAACTATGTGAGTTTAGATATGGTGGTTGAAGCTATTGAAAGAATAAGAATTACATCCAATGTTCCATTGTTGAGCATTATATCAGCATTCTAGTATGATTGATATGACAAAGGGATAGGATTAGCTTGCCAAGGTGCTTGTGCTCTTACCATGTGGTAGAATAGGAGGCTTCTGTGCTTGAGTGTGGGGTGGAATAGTGAGGGGTCGATCCCACCTTTCTTACTTCCAAACATGCATAACTAGTTTATGTTAATAGTCTTTTATGGAGGGTAAAGTCAAAAAAGATCAAAGCAAAGTGGAAGCTAAAGTGCTACATTTATTTGATGGTTTATCATATTTTGGCATGCTTCAGTGATTATTTTGGGTACTTGTAGTACCTGTGTATTTCATGGACATCTGATTATCATAGTTGTATTATTGTACGAAAGTTGGGCTCACTCCTGTGCACATTGTACCATCATCCACAATTGCATTTCTCACACCTACAATTATTGTTCGAGTTGCATACATGTTTGTTATTATATTAGTGTAGGCATGGTCTAATAAGTCCAAGGCACAAGTATGCTTCAAGGAATGACTAGTCTAGATCCTATAAAGTGGGCAGGACACCCAAAAGAGTGTGCAAGCCCTAATTCATGGTGGCAAAATTGCATATGTAGCCATTAGAAATTATTGAATTGTGTACGTAGCCATTAGATGCTTTATCAACATAAGAATGTGAAGTATGAACCCTAGTTTATGAAGTAATCGAAAAGTCAATACAATCCTCTTTTGAGAAAATAGAAGTCAAATTTGCTAGGAAAAATACTTACCATGTTATCATTGCATGAAATCACTATATGCCTGTAAAAAACCATTGGACCTTGAGCCTATGGTCTTGTCCATTTGAGCTAGACCTTGCCAATCAAATTTGGTAACTAATCAGACATATATGATCTAGTGTCCATAATACTTTGACCATTGTTATGCATCAATCTTATCCCTTTCCCTTTGGATATCCAGTTTGTTGGGACAGAGATAGTAGGAGACTACTGATCATATACGATTGATGCCATCGTGACTTTGTATCATTGATCATTCAGGCTGAATAAAGAGCAAGAGTTGGCTTAAAGAGCGTATAGTTGATACTTCAGTAGAATAATTGGTTAGATTGCCGAAGAATTTTATGTGGAAGGTGTTGCCAAGGTTTTTGACCAAAACTTATGGGTAGATTTAGATTTACACCCCTAAATATAGGATGAATAGATAGGACTTGGAACTCTTTGGGCTTCAAAATGACTGCAAATGCAGTTATATAAAGAAGTGAATCTTCCAATTTATCTCAATAGCAACACTAGACGCAGCAATAGTAGTAGTAGTAATTGCTTTTTGGTAGCATTCTAAGAAATAATAGTAGCAGAATTTTCAATAGCAGTAGACTATGATGCAACAAATGCTTCATAGCAAGAGCATTACTTACATGGTTTTGCGCCTTGTCATGTGCCATAGGGAAATATTATGAGCATCATATGAGAAATGGAACTCAACAAGTTAGTTGCTCATATGGTTGACATGATTGATGTATTGGCATATGTACTTATGGATTTTGGTGAAACCATGATGTTAGTTAAAGTGGTAGATGTAGTCCAGATAGAACGAACACTTGACATGTCATAGGAATTAGTTTGGTAAAACTATGCATTTTAACAACCCTCATAAATCTTTATGGTAATGTTGTTTTGCAAAAGGGTTTAGAGCATGTACAAGACAATCATATATTGGTTGCATCAATTACTATGGTTGATACAACAGTTCAACAAGATTTACTACAATCATTGCTAAATTTGTATAGTAGTGAGTATAGACAATCACTCTATTATGAGTAGCAATCATTAATGGCTTGGCCACATGCTTATCATGAATACCATGGGTAGCACCAACTTGTCAATCATTATGCTTATGATCAGCCTAAAAACCAAGGACACCCTTGAAGTTTTTGGACACTCTTCCGTGTATGAGAATCATGTGGGAGAGCCACAAGAATTTGGGAATGGTTCCAACCCTTTTGATAAGCATACAAATGGACAATCATACATGAATGAGCAGCAACATGTATATGATCATGGTGATGGATATGAGCAACATTATGCTAGTGAACATGGGCAGCATGTTGATCAATACTTCTATGATGATCAGCCATCCCACAGTCAATATTATGATGATGATCAACCATTTCATGGATATCAACATTATGCTAGTAGAAATGAACATGGTCATGATTATGGAAAACCATTCTATTATGAGAAGTATGACAATCATAGTGGCAGGCATGGTGCTATTCGGGGAAAACTCCTATCAAGTGATAATATTAGAGGACTACATGCACAAGGTTTATGTTATAGATGTGCTGAACCAATATCTTCTAAGCATAAAGATATATGCAAGAAAATGAATGTTAAAGTGATGTTGGTTGTAGAGTTTCCAAATAATGAAGAGGAAGCTAAAGAGACTAAAGAGGAAGTGGACCATAAAGTCCAAGATGGAGAGTCTTACAAATCCTTTGAAGTTGATCATGATGCCTATCAACCTTCTAACCTACATCATGCTAAAGACCAAGTGAATGCAAAAATTGAAGAGGGAAGTGTAAAGGATTTTAATGAAGCTATATACAAATCTATGGACTAAAATGACATGTTTTCAATTGATGACCTTATCTTTCCATTTGATTAGAGGGATCATGAGGATGCTTCTTTGTTTCCATTCGACTTGGGAGGCAATGATGGGACATATTTTTCTGCAGTAGGAACTTATGGTTGTGATGACTATTTTGATGGTTATCCATTTGACCCTAGAGGCATATTGGACTTTTGTGACTTTCATTGTTGGTGGGTTGTAAATAATGATTGCAAAATTGATTCTTCAGCATATTCAATCATCCTCTCTAAGGCTTCGTGACTCCTTCAAAACAGTGGGATTCTTGTAGTTATAGGAAAGTGGATAGCTTTCTGTGTGAATTTTTTGTCATGAATTACATGGTCCTTTTTGAGAACATGATCGAATCCTATGTGTTGAATAGGTTCCTTATGGTCCGTTCTATCCAACAATACTGTATTTGTGCCATTTGGACTCCTCTATCACAAGTTCCGGGCAACTTTTGATGACTAGTCTACAACAATCCACTAACCTCTCTGTGGCATGAAGACTTTTATTTCACCCTAGATTTCTCCTTTCACCATGGGTTTATATGCCTACAAGCTGTCCTCAACATATTCAGTATACATTCTCTAAATTTTGCTAACTTTGAGGACAAAGCTTATTTAGGAGGAAATGATTTGTAATAAAGCAAAATAATGGCTTAGCCAATATTTAGCCTTAGATCTAGGGTTAAATATAAAAGGCTAAGTTGTAACTTGCCAAGTGTGGGAGCTCACGCTCGACCGCCAACACCCATAGACCGCTTATTGCTTCAAGCATTTCAAGCCAAGTGTAATGGCCACCTCTCACATAGATACACACGCTCTCACCCTTACAAGTGTAGTGAGCTTACCTCCATGCTCGATCGAGCTCCTTCTCCCTCAAGCACTTCAGTAGCTCCTCGATCCAAGGTGCAAGCTCAAGTAAGCTCGATACTCAAGCTCTATGCTCCATTTCCACACACGAGACAATGGAAGAGAAAAGAAGAAGAAGAAGGGAGGAGAAGATGGAGAGCTTCTCGACCACGGTCCCTCACCCTCACACACTCACTCCCTCACACAATCTCTCTCAAGCATAAGCTCAAGCAAGCAATAATAAAAATAAGAAGAGAAGAGGAGAGCTAGTTTTGGCTACATACAAGAATGAGCCTCTTTATTCACTTTTTGGCTTTTATACATGCCCTAATCCCTTTTTGGCACCCACCCCTTTTTTACATGACTGGCCATTTTAGCCTAGGTCCTCTTTTCCTATTCCCTTCTATTTACATTGTGGCTTCACCCATGCTTGTCTACTCTTTACGAATTGCACAAGAGGAGAAAGCCTGGTGCTCTTTTACAAGGATTTAGGTGTGCCTCTTTCATTTTTGCACTTGCCTTGGATTTTTAAGGCATTTTTATGCTTTTGGCCCTTTTCCCTCTTATTTCTTCTATCGGACTGCGTTTTTCCACTTTGCCTTGCATTTTAAAACTTTCTTTTGCTTCGTTCTTTTTATTTTTTACCTTTCTTGCATTGGGGTTAACATTACCCCCCTCCTAGTCCAATGCCAGTCCCATGGCACGTGGGCTTTGTTGATGAGGGCTCAGGTGGTTGAAGGGTTGTCATGGAGGTTGATTATGGGGCATTGTAGGGATTCAACATGGAGAAGAAGCATATCCTAGTGGTTGAGGTTGTGGAGACTGAGAGTGGATTGAGAGGGTGACAGGGTCTTTGAGGTCGATGGGTTGTCGTGATTGGTCAAATGCACCTAAAAAGGAAAAGAATGTGCACTGCCTAGGGGGTGTGTCTACCTTATCATGTAGGGCATTGTGTCCATGCTAGTGGAAGTGGGAGTTGGGTCGCCTCGAACCGTAGGCAAGCCTGAGTGCTTTCCCACACTTGAGGACCCAAATTGTGTAAAAGATGGGGTGTGGTGGGTGTAGCTTAGGGACATGTCTAACCATAGGTGAGTGTGACCTCCTTAGGTGTGTCCTACCCTTGACGAGCCTTGTGAGTGTGAAGTGGGGGAACAAAAGGGCTAAGGGGTTAGGCACGGAGCTGGCTTCGTGTCGATTGAGGCCACCGGACGCACCTAACTTGAGAATCCCTAGGTGTAGTGGATGTGGCACTCTGATGTTATAGTGGACTTCATTCATTCTTTTCCTTTTCCTTCATTTTCTCCTTTTTTTTTTCATTTTTCAAGTTTTCTTTTTCCTTTTTCATTATTTTTCTTTTCTTTTTGGTACAATTAGGAGGAGACAAGCTAGATGTCATCCTCATGCTCTTTAGGAGCTTTACATAGGGGCCTAAGAGATTTACTAAGGAATGCATGGCTTAGCATGTAGCCCTTCTGATTAATCCTTACATTGAGTGGGGTAGTGGAGAGAAAAGTATGGTTACATTTCGAGAACCTGTTGTCACTCATCTCTTCTAAGAGACTCATGCAAAATGCTAGCAAGAGAGTGGCCCTTAACATTAGGTGGGTCATTGCATAATTGTATATCCCTATATTGATGTCAAAATAGAGCAGCGGTGGTAGGTGCTCTTCTTGTGATATTGGCATCTATTTTAATAGGAGTCACAAGAGATGGAGAGAATTACAGGTGGTAAGGAAGGTGGGTCAGAGTGACATGCTATGAACTCATCTAGGAAGTGAGCGATGGAAGGTCAGAGGTCTTGAGCTCCAAAAATGAGGTACTCTTTAGGGCTGGAGGCGTTGACATTATAGATCAAAGGGAATTCATACCTACCATGCTTCCCTTGGTCAAAATCCACACCATGCCACCTTAGGTAAGCCATGTAGATGGGATCATCCCTTTCATACGGTAACCTGTTGCAAAAATCCATCCATGACTCAACATTGTTATCCCAGATTCTTTGGCGCCAGTTAGGTTGGGCTTCATAGCCTTTGACCTTTCTAGGCTCTTCCATGACCTTATCTTCCTAGTACCTCACAAGCTTTTTTCTCCATAGTGTGGGTTTTCTTGCCCTCTCATCCAACCACCACTTTCCCAATCTCTTCGTGAGACCTGGATGGCTCCTTCATACACTAGAGGGGATAGCACTCAATTTAGGGCAATAGGGTAGAATAAGTTAAATTCAAATGGTGTGCCCTCCTTCTCCCATTGCTCCCAATAGTTTAATTCTAGTGCCCAATTGATTGGCAGTTGTTCCTCAGTTTGTGGCATCTAGACCTCCGGCATATCTTGTGGCATGGCATTAAATTTTCTCCTCGTGAAACTATCCAACTCTTTGCATTTTCTTTTGGCCTCAATGATTCTTGGATCTTCTTCTTGGCATTCTGCTTCTATTGATGGAGATGGGGGCGGGCTTTGTTCAACAACAAACTAATTTTCACGATCATCCACATTGGCTCCAAATGCAAGCCTTTCTCAAAATGCAAGCCTTTCTCAATTGATGGTTCTACCTGGGTGGTTGTGGTTGGTTGTTCCTGCTGTTCTTGGCCTCCAACTCCTAGCTGCTCTAAGTCTTCTCTAGAGAGCTCTGCTTGTGGTAGAATCTGTCTTTGTTGCTCTAGGCTTGGGCTTGAGCTGGTTTTGGGGGTGTGTTCTTAGAGCTCGTAATTTATGGCTCTTCTTGTGATTTCTAGCTTCTTCCTTAGGCCTTCTTTGTTGTCCTCATCTCTTGCTTGAGTTACATGAAGCATACTATTTACAAAGGCCTGTTGTTGGACCTCTAGCCTTGCCTCTATTGCTTCAGCCCTTGCCTCTACCATGATCCATCCACTTTTTGCTAGAGTGAGGCATTCAGGCAGACCCTTCCAATATTTCTCTCTTCCTAGGCTTTGCCTTCTCCTCCATCATTCCTTGACTATCACCTAGCTCTCTTGAGTGATAATGTTCCCATTAATTCTTCTTGTTCTTTTCATGTATCAAGCATTTTTTCTTTGTCTTGTTTATAGCGGTTTTTGTAGTATTTCCTACTCTTGGAGAGTCTCGAGGAGTTAGTTCTCCATCTTTAGTAACTTTTTGGTTGACTCCTTATCCTTTCGGGCCTTAACTTCCTGCAACTCCTTGAATAGTAGCTCTTTTTACATTTTCTCCTTGTGGTATTGTGCATGAGCTTGAGTCTTCACTCTTTTCAGCTCCTCTGTTTGTGGTTGCCTTCACTTGCTCAAGGACCTCTTCCATGTCCCTTTACCCTTGCATGAGGCTTGAAAAATCCATTCCTAAGCTCATTTCTTCCTCTATCTTCTCCAATAGGAGCTTCTCAACCTACCCTAACTGGAGTTCTTGTGTGCCTTCTTCTTCTTTTCTCAACTCCACCTCCTTCTTTGCTTCTAGCTCATTCTTCAGGTCGTTCAGCTACCTCTAATATACAATCACATGCTTCATTTTCTCAAGTTGATAGGTAGTGAACACCTATTTTTCAATCTCCAGCTCTACTATGGTGGCGGCCTTTCTTTCCTCTTTTCATCTTCTCCAGTTGTGCCTAGAGTTCTTGTACATATTCATCATTATTAGCTATTGGTGGTGGGGCTAGCGGCATGGATGTCATTGACATTTCTACTTTGGGCTTCTTTAGATATTTTCGAGATTCAGCGTCCCTTGTGGCTAGCCTCTTTGCTCCTAACATAGGAGCTCCACCACTGGGCATTGGGTCTAGCTGCTTTGAGCTTAGCAAGTATTGCACCTATGCCACCATGTTGCTTTGGTCCACTTGGACTCTAGAGGTCTCTTGAGTGGTGGTAGGTGTGACCATCAAGGCTGGAGATAGTGGGTGTAGCGGGGCCTTTCCCTTGCCCAACACAATGGGTTCTTGAGCCTATCTTTTGTGACAATGCTTGATCCTGGTTCTTCTCTTAGGCTTCTCTCTGTTGGCTCTCAAGGGTGGGAGGCCTCCTCAATTGACAACCTCATGGCCAGGGCCAACTACTGCTCATCTTTTTCTTTTTTCAACCTCTCCTCCTCCTCTATGTGCTTCCTCTTTCTTTGCTCCTTTGCTTTTCATGATTCTTCTTCAATGTTCTTTAGTTGCTAGTTCTCTTCCTCTTGCTTCTTCCTTTGCTCATCCTCCAGCTTCTTCAACTCTTCTAACTGCTTCCTCTTCCTTGCAACTTTCTTAGCTTCTTCCCTTTTACACCCTTTGCTACTTCCTCGTCTCCTAGGTGTCCTATGGAAAAGGAGACTAGAGTCTACACCTATAGTGGTGAATGAGTTGGTGATTTATGGGCAGGGAGTGCTTTGGAGTCTCTTCCAAGTCTCCAATGGCCTCTTGAATGGTCACGGTGAGCACACCTCCAAATCCTATGCTGGAGCCCTTGCCTGATGGTTTCTTTCATGCTTTCTTTGTTGTGGAAGCCGAGGACCCCTTGCTTGCTGGTCTTGCATTTGTGGCTAGTGCATTTGTTGATGCTTCAATGGTTTTCTGTACATAGCCATTCCAATTCACTTCATCTAAGGGCCTGGCCGCGAGGCTCTCCAGTAATGGTACTCTAATCTAGCTCATTAAAGCATTGTACCTTTGACTAGAGAATAGAGCATGGATTGTCTTTGCCTGTAGCTAACCTTAGGGCCTGGGATGTCAGCTAGGTTGACTCTATTGTTGGACTTGTCCATTCCTAGCATGGATGTAGATGTCCCTTTTAGGCCGCCTCTCAATTTGTTAACCAAGCCCAGTGCTCTTTCCACTAGTTCGGGGCTCTATTCAACTTCGACCCTATGGGTTTCTTCTCCTTATCTCACCATATGGTGTCGTGGTTCTTGTCAGCATCAAAAGTTTGTAGGAATTCTATGCACTTGCTATAATCCACAGCTTGTCTAACCTTGTCTACATACTTTCTCAAGTTGCATTGGTCAACAATCTGCTTCATAGCCTATTCTTCCATGACCATGTATTCCAAGTTCATGATGTTCCTAAACTTGAACCAATTGAAGGCCCTTATTTCAATCGTTAGGCCATACTTCACCTGCACTTTTTTTGTGAATGGAAGCTTGCTGCCTTTGTCTTGACCTACCTTGTCGGATTCCTGTCATGACCTTATAGCTCACAAATTAGTTTTCTTGAGACAACTCTTTGCAACAAGATAAGTAGATAATGAATGCAAGTTATGAAAAGGTGAAATGCTTAAGTCTAGAATGAAAATGTTTGCTTCAAGCAATCTACACATTCCAACCAACATTCTTGAATTTTTCCTTGATCATAAGTTGACCTTCATACATATTTGTAGCTTTTAAAATTCGGTTGAGATTTTAAGACATGTCTTATTTTCCACCTTACCCCCTCCCCCAAGAAGAAATGATGTAAATCCTTCCTAGGATCGGAGGATGAAGGGTTAAGGGAAGTAAGCCCATGTTGTGGTGCTTTACTTTTGCATGAGCCAAGTGTAGAAAGTGTGGGTTATATTCCAAGTGAGCATGTCGGTTCATGTTGTAAGGTCGAATGCTTACATGGGTAATGTAGGTCAAGACATCAGTTTAGGAGGTCACTGGAGTTGATCCTGCTGGCGATGTGTAGCTCTTCCTCAGTAAGGATTCAATCTAAATAGGGGTGGGCCATGTCATGATCTTCTAAGGGTCGATTGCAAGTGATAGCCAATATTCAAAAGAAGTAGGAGCTACATAAGTGGGGTCATACTCAAAGGTTTTGATGGTGCATCTCTATTTGGCATTGGTCATAATTGGGTAGCCCTCTTGTTCCCATTGGAGATAGAGAGCATACCATTTATTTAGAAAGGAAGAGTCAATGATGGCTAGCCTTTTAAGTTCTTCTAGCTCTTGGCTTGTGGTAGAGACTTTACTCTTGCTATAAGAGGCGATTAGTCTCCGTTTACGAGCTTGCTTGTCGCGAGAAATCTTATTGGCAATCAGTTCCTCAGCTACTATGGGGACTTTGATGAACATGGATTCAGATTCTTCCCAGGTGCATGAGAGTGTATGTACATTGGTTGCTAAAGGCTCTTCTAGGAGGAGACCTAAGTACCCGTAGCTTTTAGCAAGCATAGTGAAGGTGGCATCCAACTGTCTAATGTAAGTGACCAAGTCATCCCCCCATGTTTTTAGCTAATTCTAAGGCTAAAATGAGAATACATCGACCCTCATAAGAGGGCTAAAACCTGAGGAGGTTGGTGTTTGGTTGGGCTAGATAACTCTGCGATTGGTGCCTGGTGCATGGATTGGTCAGTAGAGCACTCATCAAACGACTTGTATGAGGGGCTTATCTGGAGGCTTCAAGGTTGTACTGCTTCTGGCTTTTGGAATAGTAATGATACTGAGAGTGCCGAGTTGTGTTGATTGAGAGGCAGTAGGCTGCGGTTTTGCTTGATAGACCCAATGAGACTTTATGGATTTGGTGGCTTTTAGTTCAGGCAATAGTATCTTGGTTCTAGGCGACTTCAAAGTTTTTGGAGATGGGCTAGGAGGTGGCGGCTGAGGGGTGTGCATGCTACTCATGAACTTAGGCAACCAAATCCAGTTGGAACCTTCATAATAGACTTGAGCACACAACATGGCTTTAGGCACCCATCGTAGCTTGGCTGTTTGTTTGGTTCTATATCACCGCGTTTATCGCCTAGGCTTAGGATGTGATGTTTGGGGATTATGGATCTATATAGGTTGGCTTTTAGGCGGCTGTGATTGCCATTTAGGCACACCCATTTGAGCTATGCCTTAGTGGTTTGTGCCATGTCTTCTCTGGGTTGCGGTTAGTTTGTCCTGGTGGGGTGGGACGGGTTCACACCCCCCCTAGGCTTTACACTAGGTTCCCCTAATGGTGGCTTTGTAGGCTTAGATGGGGCCATGCCGTCCTTGTTGAAATCCATCACTATTCGCACATTGGCAACCATAAGGTGAATGCAACGATTTCCTACGAGTGGCCTTTGTGTTAGATAACACATAGAAGATCAATGGGAGGCTCTAAGTCTCGACGGAGACTGCTATTTTGCACTTTCCTAGTAGTGGGTAGGATTGCCCCCTGAATGGGTTGATCTTAGCATTCATGGGCTACAGTTGGGGTTGACCAATGAGAGTCCAATGCTCATGGGTCAGCATGTTAAAGTCAACTCTCTCATCGATAAGCGCATCGAAAGAGTGTATTTTTTGAGTAGCAATTGTTATTCACAAGTACGCAAGTGCTATTGCTTCCTCGTCTGTGTCCTTGATCTCTATGATAGTGGCTACTCTTACATTTATAGGGGGTTGTAGCATTGGTAGCTCATGCAACGGATGGGTTGGAGGGTAGTACTTCTTGAGGTGACTGCCATTGAAGAAGCCTATGCCCTCACCCTCTAAGGTCTCGAGCTCAACATTGCTGGTTTGATTAATGTTGTGGACTTTGAAGGGTCCTAATCCTTTGAATTTCATTTTTTGCTTATGGACCTTCATAGAGTATAGCAACACAAGGCCACCTTGCTCGAAGTCATGCTATTTGATATGCTTGTTAAACCAACTCTTGCGTCATGATTTTTCACAAATTAGCGCATGGGTAGCTAGGAGCCGGTGAGTCTCAGAAAGATGTTCTAGCTCTACTAGGCATTTTGTCTATGCCTCCTTTCCATCCCATCTCTCTTGTATTGCTACTCTCAAGCTTGGAACGAAAAACCCCACTGGCAGAATCACTTCGGTCATCTTGTAGGTCAGCTTGAAGGGTGTTTGTCCCACTACCATCTTATAGACTGTCCTTTAGGCCCATAATGCCACCATGAGCTTGTTATCCCAATTGCTTCGCGAGGCAGAGACCACCTTAGTCATGACATTTACTAGGATTTTGTTCATGCATTCCGCCTGACCGTTGGCTTGAGGGTACTAAGGCGATGATTTCCTATGGATGATCAAGAATGTGAATAGCAAATGAGCAATCACTTCATTAATGAAGTGTGTGCCTTGGTCGTAGCTTGATGGGACAGTCAAATTGTGAGATCACTTGCTCCCAAATGAACTTAGCCATAGTCCTAGCGTTGTTCTTCCTAGTGGCTCAAGCTTCGGCCCACTTTGTGAGATAGTTAGTGAGTACTATGATGTACTTGGCCTGGGAGTACT
Source organism: Lygodium microphyllum (assembly GCF_053477565.2). Taxonomy (NCBI): domain Eukaryota; kingdom Viridiplantae; phylum Streptophyta; class Polypodiopsida; order Schizaeales; family Lygodiaceae; genus Lygodium; species Lygodium microphyllum. Next base: position 106,670,270 of record NC_141154.1, on the reverse strand, counting down.
GTGCTGTAGGATTGATCAGCCCAATGAAATTGATCCCCATATTTCAAAGGGTTGTCATACTATGATTAGGGTCAACTCCATCTTATCTTTACGAATAGGGACCTTGGACCTTTGGCACTCATCACAATGCTTTACAAAATTGACAGCACAATGCCAAAGGGTTGTCATACTATGATTGAAGCACCTTGTGGGTTGTGGTATCTCCATTGAAATGCCCTCCAACGATTCCAATATGTGCTTCAATTAGCACATCATGCATTTCGTGCTCACAAATGCATTTTTCCAATAGGCCATCCTATCCTAACCTATAGAGTTGGTTGGTAATTAAATGAAGGACTAAATCTTAAGGATAAGGCCCTTTAGCTTGGCCTTTTTAATAGGTTTCTTTGGTAATCCGTGTTCTAAGATCTAGACTATGCCATCTGCCCAATATGGCATTAAGTCTGCCTGAACAAGTCTTTTTTGCTGGACATGCTAAATAGGTGTGCATTGGGTAGGTCATCTACAATCCCCTATCGGCTTCTCTTGTGGTGGGTATGCAAGACACGTGATCAGCCATGTAATGCTGCTTTCCCTTGTGTATTTACATAGAGAACTCAAACTCTAAAAGAAGAAGCAACCATCTAGCTATGCATACAAGATAAAGCAAAGCTTAATTGTCCACAAAGAAGGTGAAAGACATAGCCAAAAGATAATGTTGAAACTTCTTTACAACAAATACCATAGCCAGTCCTTTCCTCTCCGTCGTGGAGTAGTTCATCTTTGCATCTATGAGTTGTCTACTAGCAAAGCTCATCGGATAGTCAAGATTGTGTTCATCAAGTTGGCACAAAATAGCTTCCGCGACAAACTTTGACGCATCAATGTGGACATGGAATGTTATGCTCCATTCTGGGGCTTGTAGAATAGGTGCGGTAGTGAAAGTCTTTTTCAGTTCCTCATAAGCGCATTGGCACTCCTCGGTCCACTCAAATACGATTAGCAACTTGTAAAGTGGTATAGCAATCAATGCACAGTTCAAGATGAAGCACTGATAGTACCTATGTGTCACATGAAGCATTGAACTCCCTTATAATTTGTTGGTGGTGGCAAGTCAACAATCACCCTGATTTTGGAGAAGTTAGTGGCAATGTCGTTCTTGGACACCACGTGCCCTAGGATACATCCATGTTTTACCCAGAATTGACACTTTAAGGGGGTTAAAAGAGACTATACAATCTACACCATTTAAAGACTACGCGAAGCTTATCTAGGTGTTCTATGGCCCAACTAGAGTGTACGCATAGGTCATCAATGAATACCTCTAGTTCATGCCTAGGCATGTCCTTGAACATGATGCACATTAGATGTTGGAAGGTGACAGGTGCCTTAATTAGCCAAATGGCATGACTATATGCGCAAATGTGCCCCATTCCTTGGTGAATGCTATCTTCTGTCTTATAGTCAGAGCGCACATGAACTTGGTTATATCCCAAGAAGTTGTCCAAGGAATTGTATGCTTCTTTTTTCGCTTCTCTCTTGAGCATGTGCTCTGTGTAGGGCAATGGATAATTGTCTCTCTTAGTTGCAGCATTGACTTTTTTGTAGTTCACTCAGACTCTAATTTTTCCATTCTTCTCCAAGACAATCACAATGGGTGATACCCAGTATGTGTGCTTAATCTCATAGATGAATCCGTCCTTCAATGGTTTATCAATCTCTTCCTTGATGACGTGAGCATGCTTTGGATTTAAGTAAAGGGGTGGAAGGTTGCGTTCTTGTTGAGTGGGATTTTGCCTAAGTAGTATTCTAAGTAGCCTAAGGTAATTACGGGTAGTAATGAATGCAAGGTCGAGGCACGAGGAGAATTCATCTACAAAATGGGCTATAGAGTCATACAGATTTTCTGGGGTGAAGATGAGGGCCTCCTCTAGTGTAGCATAGTTAGTATTGTGGATTACGGGGAATTCGTACCGACCGTGGACATTGGGATCAAAATCCACTCCCATTCTTCAAGGATATGGCATGAATATTGGGTTGTTGCGTTGAATGGAAGGGTGTTGCAGAAAGCCACCTAAGTGTCCGTATTTATATCACAGAGGCACCTTCTCCATGTAGGCTAGCACTCATAGCCCGACTCTAATCTCAAGACCTCAAAAACCTTTTCTTTTCAAAATTCTGCATCCTTTTTGCCCTAAAGGGTGGGGTTTTGTTCTCTCTCTGCTAGCCATTTTTCCATGATCCTGCTTCCAATGTTGATTACTTCTTCCACCACCTTGATCATCAAATCAATGTGGAAGCTCAGATCGAAGGGGTTTTTGGAATTTCCTGTTGTTCCAAGATCACCAAATTAGTGTGGAAGCTCACTGTGAAATTATCCTGGCTAGGTGGAATATGTGTGGGTGGTACTTGTACTGGTTTGACATTCAATCTTATCCTTGCTTCCTCCACCATCTGTTTTCTTTTTTCCTTAAGTACGACCCTTCTTTCTTCGGATGTGTCTACTTGTTGTCGGTCTTCAGGTTGTGGTGGGGAAGGAGGGTGTGGGGCTATCTCTTCTTCATGGGGCCCCATCTCAAAAATTTTGGGCTGATCTCATCTCCTTGCTGGGTTTCCCATTGGACCCCTTTCGTGAACCCTATTGCATCTATTTCCTGTGGGGTCATGCTTGCCAATAGTAGATATCTACAGGCTTGACCCCACAGGTTGTAGTGGCATTTGCAAGCCTACCCTTAAGGCCCTGCATGCAATCTGCAACTTCTTCTTAAGGGTTTCAACAACCTCCCTTTCCTCTATCTGGGTGACATCGAGCAATGTATTGAGGAAGGCACGTTGCTAGGTTTCGAAGCCCACTTGGGCGGCCTCTACTCGACTTTTAGCTAGTACCTTATCTTTTTCAGCCTGAGCCAAACAGTGCACCAAGGCTTTGACTTGTCTTTCGTTATGCATTGCCCATTCATATGCCCTTTTTGTCATCTCCTCGAGGCTTTCCCCCTGCCTCTAAGCTAGTAATGTCAGCCTCTGTTCTTGATCTTCCATTTCTCCCTTCAATCTCTACTGCTCTTCTTGTGTTGAGGCTACCGCTTGTGTCAATTTCTCCACTTCTTTTTCGTGCATGCGTTCTCTTTCCTCCTCCCTTAGTGTCTCTAGTTCCTATGTGGCTTTGGTGATCTTTTCCATTTCGACTTGCAAATCCTCATAGGTCCCTACGATCTCTTCGTTGTGTCTTCGTAGTGCACTATGGCTTCAGTTTCTTCGCCCAATCTTGCTTGCTATTCGGATTTTGCTTCTTCTTTAGCCTATAGCTGTTCTTTGAGCTCACCGATCTCCCTTTGGGCCATGGCTATTTGGTAGGTTTTTTCTAGCTAAAATGTAGCCATGGCCTCTTTTTCTGCTTCTAGCTCTTCCACTACCACCTTTTTCTCTTCCTTGGCTTTCTCTAGTTGAGCGAGAAGCTCCTTGACGTATTCATCATACTCCACGGGTGGCATCTTCGTTGCGGGAATGGAGGTTGTACAGGTTGCCACCTTTTACTTCTTTGGGTCTTGTATGGACTCGGCATCTACTATTGCCGATCTTTTGGTTCCTGCCAGAGGGGTCCCTTCTCCTACTCCTTGGCTCATTTCCTTATTCACAAAGTATTGGACCCAGGCCATTAGGTTGTTGGCGTCCACCTGGGTCATAGAACTAGGTGTGGATATGGTGGTGGTGGTGGGTGCTAGGAGAGTAGGAACGGGGGTGATTGGGGCCTTGCCCTTACCTTCTTACACTGTAGGTGGCATGAGTTCCGGTGTGTGGGCACTTGAGCTTGGCCCTTCATTTTTGAGCGGGCTCAAGGGCTCCAGCTCGTCCTACCTAGAATGCTACTCAATGGATTTGCATGTTGCAAGGGCTATATCTTCCTCCTCCTTTCTTTTCAACTTCTCCTCCTCTTCTTCCGCTTTTCTCTTTCTTTCCTCCTCTGCCTTCTTGGAATCCTTGCGAGCCTTTTGTAAGTCTGCTTTTTCTTTCTTCTTTTTCTTCTCTTCTTCCTTTTCTCCTCTTTTTCCTTTTCTTGTGCAATTTTACCTTTGTCTTCTTAGCCTCTCCTCGGCTAGACTGCTCTTCATGTTCCTTGTCTTCTCTATCCTTGCTCATTGGCCTTTCACTGGAATGTGCCTCTTATTCTTGGTGAGATGGCGACCTACTCGACGTTTCATCAACTCCTTCTCCTCCTCCTTTCCCTTGCCCCAAGGCTTCTCTAATGATGGCTGTGTGAGAACCCCACTGAATCCAATGGTTGAGGCTTTTGAAGATGAGGCCTTTCTTTTAGCCTTAGTGGCAAGGGACTCTCCTCCATCGTAGGGTGTCCTCCTATTGCTAGAGCCTTTGTTGAGGTCTCGATAGTCTTTCTTACAAAGCCGTTGAAGTTCATCTCATCGTGCTGCAATGCTCTCTAGCAAGGGGACACTAATATAGCTCATGATTGTGTTATACCTCTGACTAGAGAACAATGCATGCACCATCTTGGTGTTGGATTTCAGGATCTAGAATATCTGTGAAGCTGATGCCATCGTTGGTGTGGACCTTCACCTTGTCCATCCCTAGCATGGCATATACATATCTCTTTGGCTTTCTCTCTACTTTGTTTGCCAAGTCCAATGCTCTTTCTACCAACTTCGGGGTCAATTCAGTCTGCACCCGATGAGTTTCTTCTCCCTCTCGCATTGTCACGGTGCCGTGGTTCCTATGAAAAGTTCGTAAAAACTTTGTGCAATGGATGTAATCGATCCCTTGGCCCAATGCTTCCATGTATTTTTGCATATTGCACTGCTCAATAATCTGCCTCACAACTTGTTCTTTGATACATCCTCTAGGTTGAAGATATGTCAAAATTTGAACTGATTGAAAGCTCTCATCTCAACCAAGAGGCCGTATTTCACCTGTTCTTCTTCCGAGAAAGGCAATCTACTAGTCTTTTCTTGGCTTTCCATGATGGTGCCTGTCATGAAGCCATATTCACCATTAGTGCTTTTCAAAGGAATGACTCACAGAAGGAAAGACTTCATGCTTGCTGACTTGAGATGCTTAAGCACATTAGTAGACTTTTCCTTCAAGCAATCCCTTCATTCCAAGATTTTGTGACATTTTTTCTCAATTCACAATTTAGTTTTTCATCTATTTTCGGCATTAACTGAGGCTTTTTAGTTTTCCTTACACTTTTTATTCACATTACTTATTTGATTTTATCTTTTGATTTCACCTTACCCCCTCCCTCCTTGAGAATGAGAAGGATCCTTCTGAGGATTAGAGGTTAAAGGGTTAAGGGCATTCAGCATTGCTTGTGCACGGTGCTTCACTTCCGCATGAGCCAAGCATAGAAGTTTGGATTATATTCCATTTTAGCGTAGTGGTCCACATCGATAGGTCGAATGCCTATGTGAGTGATGTAGATAAGGGCATCCATTAGGAAGTCACTGGAGTCAATTTGGTTAGCAATGTGTGACAAGCGCAAGCTCACGCAAGCAAGAACAAAAAGAAGAAGAGAAGAGGAGAGCTAGTTTTGGCCACACACAAGAATGAGCCTCTTTATTCACTTTTTGGCTTTTATACATGCCCTAATCCCTTTTGGGCACCGACCCCTTTTTTACATGACCAACCATTTCAGCATAGGTCCTCTTTTCCTATTCCCTTCTATTTATATTGTGGCTTCACCCATGCCCATCTACTCTTAACAAATTGCACAAGAGGGAGCCTGGCACTCTTTTACAAGGATTTAGGGGTGTCTTTGCATTTTAAAATGTGTCTCTTTCATTTTTGCACTCGCCTTGGTTTTTTAAGGTGTCTTTGTGCTTTTGGCCCTTTTCCCTCTTTTTTCTGCTTTGCCCTGTATTATAAATTTTTCTTTTGCTTCTTTCTTTTTATTTTTTGCTTTTCTTGCACTAGGGTTAACATCAAGCATATTTTTGTCTAATTCTAAAATTTCATGTTTGAGGTCTGAACCTCCCACCATCTAAGAGGATGCATACTCTTAGCCCCACCAGAGTATTAGGTTGCATACCATGTTGCAGTCTCTCATCAATTGATCCTTAACCATTAATGGTAACATAAGTTTAGCCTAGCTACCTTGGCTACTGTTTCTTGGCAATTTAGTTTATTTTCTTGTATTTTCAGTTTTATAGCTTATTGTGGGAATTAGCTTCTTTATAGATCATAGTATCTAGAATATCCCTTTAGTGTGTCTTTAGCTTTCTTTTTCTTAAATTCGTGAAAGAATCATTAGGCTAACATATACAAACTTGTTTACTCTTCCACTCATAACAGTTTATTATGATACCACATGTAAGGTGCCCAACTAAAATTACTTTAGTGACATGATTTTTGTGGTCCATCAAGAGATTTTCCTAAGTGATGTTGTCCGATACTGGCTAGAATAATCCATATGGATCAACTTGAACCCTTCCTGCTTTGTGCAATGAGAGGCCCAACCCATGCATATGCAACACTCCATTTATATAACTCAACTCTCATGAATTGAAAGACAAAAGATTGGTTACTCGCCCCATCCTATGTCTCACGCTTTGTGGATGAATACAGAGGGAAGCCCATACTCATATCTCCATTTTACTAGGATGAAAGCTCACATCACTCTCAATAGTTGTTGATGAAGACAAACTTCGACTTGTCAAGGATATCAAACATCTCCCAAAGAAGAGCATACCCAAGGAAGTAGCCAATAAATTAGGAACGTGGATTGGATGAAGATCTTCAGTCTATTGTAGGAATCAAACATCTGCGGAGGTAAGAGAAACACAGTGCACTAAGGGAGATGGCTTCGAGACTTTATCCTAGAAAGATCATCAGGAGATGTAATGTATCTAGACTATAGGGTGTCACATTCTTTTCCACAGCTAGCTTCCCACCCAAGGGTGTTTGGCACCTTTGCTTGGAGCGAGGCTTGTTATGATTGGGAAGTTATTCTTTTTTTCTCACAATAAATAATTTATTTATATTTTTCCTTTTTTTTTCTCCCTACTCTTGAGAGTGTTTTCACATTTTCTCGAAAAGTAGGTTGGCATGGTAGGGATCGAAGTCCTTTTCTTTCATAACATATATTTTTTCCTTCTTTTTTTTCAAAGGCGAGAACAGTAGTGTTTATAACCATCCACACCACATCTATTGGTGGATAGGAAGGAAGGATAACAAAATAGGGGCAAGCACTCGAATAGAGGGTATAGAAGAAATCATATGCTTCATCAACATAATCCACATTAAAATGACTATCAAAAGCAGTATGAAAAGAATTAAAGAGCGAACCAAAGGTGAATAGGAGCTATTTGTTGTGACTGTCAAGATCCCTAGGGAGAGAAATATTTCTTTAGGAAATAGCCATTGATCGTGAAGGTATCATTAGAGGTGTCTATGACTTGTATCTACACAGAGCCATCAGGGTTGATTGTAAGTACCTTGTAAGAGCCCATTTAGCGTTGTTGAAGCTTTCTAGGAAACTTGCCAAAGTATGAATCATATGTTAGGATGATATCACCTTCTTTGAATTCTTTTTGTTTTGATGAAGCTATCATGGTAAGCTTTCCATCGAGCTTATGTGGCTTTCATGCATTGTAGGGCCATTCATTGTATTTTATCCAAGTATTCCAAGTGTAGGAGGTGGCACTGCAGAGACTCATCATCTCCTAGGCGCTTTGTGATGGCCACTTGTAGAGAGGGCAATTCCAACTCAACAAGAAAGACGACTTCTATACCATAGATCAACTGGAAAGGTGTCTATCCTATTGTGGGCTTATGGGAGGTTTTGTATGCCTAGAGGGATTTTGCAAGCCAATCATGATGATGTGCAGCAATTGACCTTGCCAGGAAAGAACAAAGGATGCGATTGGTGACTTCAACTTGGTTCTTGGCTTTGGGGTAGTAGGGTGTGGACTTACAATGGTGGATCTTATATATCTTTGTTAGCTTTTCCATGATCTTATTTAAGAACTAAGTGCCACAATCACTTATTACCAGCTCCAAGGGACAATCAAAGTAGGTGATAATGTTCTTGTACAAGAAGAGAGCCACATTGTTGCTATCATCTTGCTTGAGAGCTTTGGTTTTACACCACTTCATCACATAATCAGTACATACTAAAATGTTTTTGTTCTACTTTTGCTTGGTTGGAGAGTCAATTGATCCCACAAAGTCGATCCCCCATTTCTCAAATGGCTTTAAGGGAAGGATAAACTACAATGGCATTGCATTGGTTTTTAAGGGCTTTCCCATTCATTGATTGGCATCACATACGTTGTCATACAGGCTTGGCATTAGGTTCTAGATCAATGTGATATTGACAAATAGTGGGATCAATCCCCTTTAAGTATTTGTAAATATAAACAAAACCATCCAAATTCTCCTTCAATAAATTATGAAGGGTCAACAACTCCTCTTCTGGAAGACTGCTGCCTACTTTGGGATGTCTCTATGTGCCATTAGCATCAATAAAAGTCAACTTCTTTTTACCTTCTACCTCTCTAATGAAGGTTCCATAGACTACTCCCTTTAAGAGGGAGTAGCTTCTTCTTCTGATGCTCAACTAGAGCCATCTTTCTCTACATTTGGTTGCAACTCTATAGATTCTTCTGGATGCTGAAATGGTATGCAGATTGTCTCTAATGCGAGTTGTGGGGTACTCATTTCTTGACTTGAGGACTCATCTTCTAAGGATGAGTCTAGGAATGTAATGTGACAAGGACCTTCTAAGATTCTCTGATGCTATGAGGATGGTGTTATTTGCCTCTTCCACTTTGTGTACATTCTCAACATGCGTTGTGGACCATTAATGAGCTTGAAAGAGACCATGGTCATTTCATCCAAGAGTAAGAGCTCTTCATCATCTGAAGCCTTAGTCGTGTCCTCCTAGACATCCTTTTCAATTGGAAGAAATTCTCGCTCCTCATTGCTTTCATTCACTTCATCTTTGGATTCATCATCTGCCTCTTCAAGCTTAGTCTTTGATTTTATAGAGGATGTGTAGTAAGAGAAGAATAGGCTCTCTGTTTATACTTCTATTTCAATCTCTAACTCTACTATGGCCACGTAACATGGAGAGTAATACATATATTATGCCTCTATCTCACTATCAGAGGTAATTGAAGGAAATATTCTCAGAGACATCCTTAGTGGCATGATTTAATGGTCTATCAAGATGATTTTCTAGGCAATGCCACTCAATACTCTTTTGAATAAAATGATTTTTCTTACGTAGACTCTTTCAAGTCCACTATGGCCATTCTCACAAGAATTGACCTAATTTTTGGGTTCTAAGTAAACTAAGGTCACCTATTCATATTAACTAGTATCGGTCCTTGAGCATTTGCTTGCTCTAGATTACCCACAAATTGAAGTTGACTCATATTACACTTTGTTCAAGGAGAGTGAGAAACGAGGGGAAGTATAGATACCTTGACCCTTGTGTGCGTAGGGACATAGTCTCACTCCATTCCCCTATAATGATACGAAGTCAAGGTATTGATTGTGCTCAATGTTCCAAATACTATAACATATAAAAAATAGAGAAACTCTTAGCTTACCAAGACCACCCTACCTTAGGGAAGATTAATTTGAAATCTTACTTTCCCACTTTATTTGATTGGATAGTTTTAGTTATCTACTGACCTAATATATTTATGTTGAATAAATAAAATTAGTTTCTTTAATTTGTCCTTTTAACCACAATGTTTATTCACATAACTTAAGTCACAACACAAAAACAACAAAAAAAAAACCTTTGAACTATAAATTTTTAGTTTATATTAGAGAATCTTAGACATGTGTTCTGCATAGTCACATGCCTCTCATTCAACAAAGCCTTTTACTAGCTACTTCAAAAATGCTTATTTCCTTATCTTCAAAACATTCAATCTCATTGCATAGGCATGAACTAGACACTCAATTGCATATAGGATCTTCACTTTAGGTCCAATTTCAGATTTTTCAAAATGCCATGCATCTTCATATTGAGTATTCTGATAGACCTTGTAATACCTAAATTACAATAATCATAAGGAAGTGAAATCCCTTAACATCATAGTGACCTTATATGCAGGTAGAGCTAAAATTTAACTATCCACACATAAAGAGAATATATAAAAATAGTCATACATATATCTCAATGCAATTAAAGCAAGGATATGTCTATGTGATGGGACACATGTAATGTGTAGGTACCTATGTGTGACATGATTTGGCTATTGATGTCACCACTCATAAAGGAAAAATATAGCTATACACCAAAAGTACAAACTTTTCTTTTAGTTTAGGTTGAGCATGAGTATCGACTTCCGTTACCAAGACACTCCACAACTCTCATTTGTCATTGTATTGAGCCAACACAATGTGATAAAGGTTTATTTGCAGTGTTTAGGATGTAGTATCATGTTACATTGGCTTAATACAATGTGATGAGGGTTTATTGGAAACATTTAGACATAATATCATGTTGCATTGGCTTAATACAAGGATTTTTTGTAGAATGATACATCTTTTGACTTAAAGGCCAATACCTTACAATCTGGATTTTTTAGCATCATTCAAAAGCCCATATCATGTCGTGTTAGTTCTAGGTACTATTAAGAACCAAAAAACACAATATGGGATCCTTGATATTGTCTTCAATGAGAAATAAGACATAGGCTAAGTCATATCCTATGGATGCATAAATAAAGTAGAAGTTATGTGTGAAGTGACTTAAAGGTCAAAATGTATCTAGTACTTTTGGAGATATTTTGTGTGTGCTCAATCAATAATGAGAGAAGAAGAAGAATTAAGAAGAAGAAGAAGAATAACTCTTAAGCCTCCATATCTCGTGCCATTGCTCCTTTCTTTGCCCATCCACTTCTATTCTTTTCAGTTGTGCATCCACTTCTATTATTTTCAGTTGGCATCAGGGTAGGAGTGCTAAATCAAAAGCTCTAATCGAGGAGCGTGACAAATTGAGGTCTACATCAGATTGAAAGGTTGTTGCTACCATTAAATTAGGTACAGATCCTCATCTAATCCACCAAAATAGGTACATTGGATTGTACAGCCATTGGAGCTCAAATTTCAAGCATTGATGCCCAATTTGAATATATTTTGGAAGCCAAAGGAGGCTAGAAATGATGTATGATAGCAAGGTTTTGATGTTCTTTAGGTTTGAATCAGCTTATGTATGAGCTTTCAAAAGCTGGGGGGTAGCCTAAGCTTAGGTCATGCTTGAGCAAGAGGTCTAGTTAAGGGAAGGAAGCACAATGATAGCTTGCCAAGCATAGGATGTACTTATCCATAGAAGCAAGGGGTTTATGGAACAATGACAGAGAAGAAGAAGGGGAGGTTAGCCATCTCATTGCTATGGTAAATAATGAGCTTGAAGCTCCAAATTGATCATTAAGGATTCAAGGATGTCTTACATGTTGTCGATTCAATCAATGCATATATGAGGTCTATTACAATTCATGCCATTAATAGATAGTGCATGACTAATAGAATGAGCTCAAAGCCTTTTTAATTAAAGCCTTATTAAGGCCAAATTAACCCACCTCCCTCCCCCAGTAACCCTCTTCCATATTGCAATCTAGTGAATTGATTATTTGAATAAAACTACTTTCACACCTCAAGGAGGATGGAATAAGATATTCTGAAACTAGTTCACTTTGGTTTGTTCACATTACAGACAAAAGAACTAGTTGTTTTGAAGGATAGAAGGCGAGTTTCTATATGAGATTCGGGTGGCTATTTGGAGCCCCAAAAATTATAAAAAATTCTAAAAATAATTTAGCAATTTGAGCTTGGTTTTAGACTTCATGTTTGGCAAAAAAAAGAGTAGAGAAATAGCACAAAAATTGGTCAATTTTAGACCCGTATTTTGGTGGCTTTTGGATCATATGGCATCATTTGAGCCCTATTTTCACTATTTCTTGCTAGATATCCAATGTTTGACATATGGGAATGATGTATGGGTGCATGCGATAGTAATTGGACATGTGTATGATAAACATAGTAGTGAAACTCAATTTATGTGTATCTTCTTGGGCATTTTGAATGCCTTTTGGTTTCAATTTTAAGTGATTGATGCTTGAATTGTTCACATGCTTGGATAGTGATTTGGCACATTATATACTATAGGTTTTTCTAAATTTATAGCCATTATAATGTCAAAAAACACACAGATTATGTAAATTACGGGTGACAAATTGATCAAGGATAACTGCAGTGTATGGTTCTACCATGTACAAATTTTCCTGATGGGGAGAGGTCTATGAGACCTCATTAGAGGTGCCCCCTAGAACTATTTGATGAGCCCACTAAAGAATAGAAAAAGGTGTACAAGGATTGGACATGTAAAAATAGAAAAGTCTTGTATTGGAAAATCATATGTATCTCATAGAGATTGATTCTACATATTAAACTTGGGAAATCACTAAGAATATGTATGGCACTTGTACAGAGGCTAAGAAGATACAAAGCTAAAGCAAAGATTGCATGGTGCATAGTGAGGAAATAGAAGCATCAAATACTATGTAGTATAAGTGTAAAAAAGTTGTAAAAGATCTTGCTTCAATAAATGCACAAATTGATGATGATGATTTAGTATGTGACACACTAAATGGACTTGGACTTGCATACAAGTCCCTTGATACCTCCATTTCTATTAGAGGAGGCTCTATGCTTAATTTTGAGGAGTTGATTACTTTGTTGCTTGCAATAGAGATTAAAGTAGGCCTTAATGTATTGAGTAGTGGAAAGAATACAAATTAGGATAGCTTGCTTTATCATCATAAAGGTCATGGTAGCTCGACTAGAGATAGAAGACCATCATATGGCCATGGAGATAGCTTTGAATATGGATATAATACCTTTGAATGTGGTGATTTTATGCCTAAAAATAGGGGGAGATCCCATTCTAAAGGCAGAAGATAGTGCATAGAGAGATGATGCATGTCATTATTGTGGTCAGTTTGATAAGTGGAGACAATGTGCTTTTATAAGCAAAATGCTATGTGTAGGGGTCAAGAAAGGACCTGGTTTGGGCACTATGCAAGTGGATAAAATGGTGGACGCTATGGTTCTAGAGGTGTTTCTCACCTAGAGGTCATCTTTTCACCATGGAGCATGTACTTGGCAATATGACACATCCTCCTAGAGACGATGACTAGTTTTTGGATTCAAGTGCTACAAACCAAATGACACACCATGTACAGTGGTTTGATAGAAAGTAGCAAATACAAAATGAAGAATACACCGCTATAGGAGATGACAAATTGCATAAGATAACACATATTGGCAGTGTTTCACTAGAGATAGGATAGAAAATAAGCTTGGGGATGTCTTATATGTGCCTATTATCATTAAAAATTTGGCTTTAGTCGGTCACTGATCAAGGGTTGCAAGTAAGGTTTAACACATATGGTTGCTTCATTGAGGAGTTTATGAATGGAAAATTTGGCAGGGTTATTACTCGTGGTTAAAGAAAGGCAAGTTATTTGCTTTGGATCCAGAAACTCCCATCATAGAGTGCTCTATATATATTGAGATAGGGCATGGACAAGATAAAGATATAGAACTATGGAATAGAAGGATTGGGCATGTGAATTTGTAAAGGCTTAAACATATGTGGTCAAGACAAGTTATTCATGGGCTTTCGTAGTTTGGATATGTGAAGTATGATCATATATGTGAGGCTTGCCAATTTGGCAAGCAATTTAGACTCCTATTTCTAAAGAGAGGGAGAGTGAGCATATATCTATTCTTTGGAAATGGTACATTAAGATATTTGGGATCCATGTGAGAATTTCTAAAGAGGGGGAGAGTGAGCAGATATCTATTCTTTGGAAATGGTACATTAAGATATTTGGGATCCATGTGAGAATGTCTCTTTGAATGAAAAATATAGGTTCTATATCACTTTCATTGATCATTTTAGTAGGATGACTTGGATGTACTTTTTGCAACACAAGAGTGAAGCTTAAAAAAAGAAGAAGAAGTTTATGACCATGGAAGAAAATCAATCAAATGCTTGACATCATATAACAGAGGAGAATATATGTCAAATGAGTTCTCACACTACTTGAGAGATCATGGGATTAAAAGATAGATTACATGCATGTATACACCATAGCAGAATGGTGTTATAGAAAGGAAGAACAATATTATTGCAAAAGTAGCAAGAGCAATGATGAATCAGATGCACATATCCTTGACTTATTGGGCAGAGATAGTACATACTGTAATCCATATCATGAATAGGACACATATAGCTTTAACTCATTACATGTCTCCATATCAAAAGATGTATGAAAAGACACCTACAGTTGTACATTGTAGGGTGTTTGATTGTGTATGTTATGTACTTGTCCTTTTTGATTTGAGAAAAAAGATGGGATCAAAGGATATGAATGCATTTTTATTGGGTATCAACATGAAAATAAAGGCTATAAATGCTATCTCTTGTTACTAAAGAGGTTCATATAAGCATGGATATGAGATTCATCAATGAATATGAGTCTTGGTATCGATCAAAAGCTACAGTTGAGATGGATGTTTATGAGAGTAGTGATGATGATGGCCATGGAAAGAAAATTCCAACAAATAATAGTAAAAGAAACCAACATGTTGAGGATATGTTTGGACCTCAAGTTCATGAGGAAAGTAGTGGTAGTTATAGTCCATGGAGTGTTTATTTTGACCTTTAACACAGTAGTATGCCAATTTTGTGGCCATGTGACAAAGTTTATACAAGTAGCTTAAGAGAATCCAAAACCATATCAAGTCTATGATTCCAAAGCTCCCACTTACTTGGGTGGTCAAGAAGAATGTGTATAGAGAATGACCTTAACATGCAATTGCAAGCTTCAACATTAGGGTGCTTGCAAGATTCCATGGAAGACTTTCTTATAGAGGTCATGATGTGTTATTTTCATAAGTTTCAAATCAACACAATGAAATTTAGGGGCCACAATAGTGTCCCATCCTTATTTATCATGTTGTATTGGAATATAGCTTGATATTGTTAGCCATGTTTGTTTTTAGATGGATTATGTTGAGGTGGAGAATATTGAGCCTCAATTTGGGAGAAGTGGAGCCACACCATAGGAGAATTTCTTGATTTCCTATACCAAGTGGCACAATACCCTCTTCATCATGTATGATAAAAGTTTTTTTCACTTCATTTCAATTACTTGTAAGGATAAGTGAGCAACCATACCTTGCTTATGCATCTCTTTTAACACTATAAATCCTATGTGATTAAATCTTTCATGCCAAAGTCTACTTGTGACCACACCAATGGTGGCTATAAGAGCACTTAACTCATATAGGTCATTCCTCTTTCTCTTTTGCTAACAACTTTGCCAACACTATTGATAATTTTTGCACCTATTTTGGTGAACTTCTTTTCGTGACCAAGATCAATTATGAAAGCAATTGATAGCAGATTTCTCTTAATCTCTAGAACATACAACACATTTGAAAGCTTTTTGACTCCACCATTGGAACAACAAAGGAAATAGCACATATGACATCAATAGGGCATTTTGCATTGTTCTCAACTATCATAGTGATGGATTCTTACTACAGCGGTTGCATAAAACTATATAGACCTTTCTTATTGATTATGTGATGGGAAACACCAATATCCAATACCCATGAGTCAGTGGTAGATACTTCTTGCACCGAGGAAAACACATCCTCAATGGTTACCATGAATAACTCCATCTCTACTTTAGTCATATTCACCATCTCCTTCCCTTTACTTTTTAGGGTGCCATTCTTCTCATCTACCCTCTTGCCACAACAATTTGCAATTGGATGTACTTTCTTCTTGTAGTAAAAACACTCTCATCGAAAATTTTTCTTACCACCCTTCTTTTTGTCACTACTGGTAGAGGAACCACCTTTATCTTTTGCATTGGTAGTAAATGTAACATCTCCAATACCTCTTCCTTCTCAAAGCTTTAAGCCTTAACTCCTCCTCCATTTTAATAGTGCACAAAATTCCTCAAATATTAGATATTGGGGTCTCTATTAAGTGTTTAAGGAACTTGTTGGTCCATCAAAATTTAATGGAAAATTTTAAAGACACCTCCAAGCTAGCTCCTCCCTAAACTTTTGTATCTCAATGTCGACCATATGGTCGTGTAGATTCTTGACCCAAGTGATGAATGCTTCAAATGTGTCTCTCCTTCAACAAACTTCTTTGTTGCTAGTTGATTCTCCATGTTCTAAATCCTTGTTTGGTTTTGCATTTCTATTGAATCCTTAATATGTTCCAAGAATCTACTGCTTTGTTTGTATGCTGAATCAAGGTCAGAACACTATTAGAATAGCTTGTAACTAAGATACACAATGCATCTACATTCCTTCATTTCCAAAACCATAGAAGATCTACATTTGAAGGAATCATAATACTCAAATTTGAAGGTTTAGGGGTAGGTTGTGATTCTAAGTCAATCCCCAACACCATCTCCAAAAGCTCATAAGAATCAAGGATATTTGTAATTTCAAGCCTTGTAAGTGAAGTTTTTATCATGATATAACCTTTGGCAATGGAAATATTGAATACAAGTTGTCTCTTTTCCTTCCATTTTGGTAAAATTTCAATATTTTTTGAATATTATGTTGAAAATATACAAATGTTTACATGAAATCTTAGATAACTTATATTAGATAGTACTGTGATACAAGGTGTTGCATCTACCACTAGCCCTACCAAAACTCAAGAGAAGAATTTCTCCTTAAGAGTGACAAGAAGGAAAAAAATGTTGAAATTGATACTAAGGTGTGGACTAAGATGATGGAGGATTAATTCCTTGAAACTAGAACTGGTGCCTCAAACTAAGCCATAATAGCCAAGATCAAATCAATAGAAGAAAGCACGGCTATGGTAGAAGCAATAGTGGTCGCCACTTGGGAACAATTGAAAGGAATGGTGTGCAAAAGATAGAGCTCTATCATGATAATTATGGAAATGGTAACCAAGGTTCATCTTTTTCCCATCAAGACAAAGTACAAAGCTTTGAACATTGCAAGGCTATTTGTTGAGGAGATTTTTATACTCCATGGGTTGCCAAGGATCATTAATGAGTGAGATTCCCTATTTACTTCTAGATTTTGGAAGAGTCTATTTGAATCCTTTGGGACACAACTATGCTTCAATACAACTCACCACCCCAAACTAACGACTAGATAGAGTAAGTCAATCAAGTAATTGACAAATACTAAGGGTATATTATTACAAAGAACCTAAGCATTGGGTGCAATATCTACCCTTAGTAAAGTTTGCCTACAATGCCTCTTATCATCAAAGCATCAAGAGGATTGCTCCTCAAGATTTCTATAGGAAAGATTACCCTACCCTGCTCAACTTCTCGAACCCATCCCTAAATATGGAAGTCCCTAAGAAGATGTTAGAGGAAAAGGATGAGCAAGTTAAAGTAATCAAAAACAGGATATTGAAGTAGCTAAGGATCATGAAAAGGATTATGTTGATCGTGGAAGAAAAGATCTAATATTCAAAGTAGGAGACATGGTATTTCTTTGTGTGCACCCAAGAGCTCACTATCATTCAATGAATTCAAGTATTTAAACCCAAGATATTGTGTGGGCCTTACAAGACCCTCGAGTGCCTAATGACTAACACCTACAAGTTGCAATATCCCGAACACTTGAAAATTGGAGCCCCAAGAGGAACACCAAGGAAAAGGGGTTTCTACTGCAATAAAATCTATCTTGTAACATCAACAAGCTTTTATTTCATTCTTTTGAGAACCACAACAAGGAAAAGAACAAATCTTCACGTAGCATCATAGTAGATATCTCCCACGGATTTGATAGAATCAACCATAATCTTCAACATCTTCATAGAATCCATCAATAGAACAAGAAAAAAAAAAGAATACACCATTTTTGAATGGAAATAATATCACATATGATTCATCTTCATTGTCTTCATATTTCTCTCTCTCAATCTCTCATAAATAGATACATTGTTTTGATAAAATTGGCAATCTCTGACTCTCTCTTTCTTTCTCAATCAATAGTACATCATATCCTTACCACAATACTCAATAATCACTCTCAATAATCCTTCTTAGGTCATGGATGCACCTCCTAAGAGGTATGGGAGATATGAAATGGTACTAGAGTCACTACACTGTCTCTTCATAGCTCACTACTATCACTTCACTTCAGTTTTCTTTTCAGTCTTCAATAGCTACTTCTTCCATTTTTTAAAAGCTCTTTTGAACTTAGATTCATCCTTTCCAAAAGTTAGAAAAATTTCTCAAAGTCACATATACATTCCACAGAACACTTACAGAAGATCTACAAAACAAAAAAGAATAAGACAAAAGCTCTACACAGGAGGTCTACAGAGGGTTATCAGAAGGTCATCAGAGAACATCAGAATCTTATAACTCATACTAAAACCATCCCAAACTATAAAAAACAATTCAATAAGCATTCAAAATATTTCAACCTTCATCAATAATAAATCCATGCTTCATACAAAAGAAAATAAAAACAAAACAGAAGCTAAACAGAAGGTATTAGAACCAATCAGAACCTCAACGGAACCTATCATCAGAACATAACAGAACCTCATATTTCTACTGAGTCATCATGAGGTTCCAAAAAATAATCAATATCATCCAAAAACACTTTCAAAAACTTCTAAAACAACTAAACATCACTCAAAATCTATCAAAAGTCAACCATTCAGGCCTAAAAAACAACAAAAATCAACCAAAAAATCTAGTCATTTCAGCATTCAACATATCCCCACACTTAGAAAGGAAGCATCCTCGTGACCTAAGAAAAAGAAGAATATAAGTTCAGTAAAGAGCTCAATTCGATCTTCGGTCTTCAATAATCACCCAACCACGACCCCAACATATCACCTGTGTCTAAGAAAGAATACAACTAAAGGAAAACACCATTATTCAGCAACACATCTTATAAACAATAGAAAGTCATGACAAATTTGTAAACGATATTAGAGGTTCCTCAGTGTTGCATCGTAGGATTTCCACCCACCATCACCATCAGTGTCAATAGTAGAAAAGAGAGCTCTCGAACAAATTCATTATTTAACCATCACAAATCCATCACAAACACAAAACAACCATCTAAATGGCACCTCCAAAAGAGAGATATATCATTAAGAAGCATAGAAGATACATCCATGGATATCAGTGAAGATGATCCCTCTTGAAAGCTTGATGATTATGAAAGCGATCTATGGATAAGAATTCATCTACAAAAGATTTTCGAGGATTCTGAAAGAATTGAAGGCAACACATCCTTTCTAGCAAAACAAGGTATCTCCTAGGTAGACAAAGGGCATGAGAATATAGGACATCCAGTTGTTGGGAATCAAAGTTCACATTGACATTCATGCAAGGCTTGGGAATGGCATTTTGATCGTTATGGGAATGCCTATGCATATGTGCTAGGTACAAGCAAAATGGGATGTCAATCTCACTGAAGAATCTAGAGATTGTGAATATTGTTGGAAAAAATGGAGATAATTTTGGTATGCTTGACTAGCAATTGTCAAGTCCCTTGGAATTAATGGCTAATTAATTTGTGGTCCCGTAAGAGAATCAGTTGAGCTCCATCCTCTTCTTTTGGAAATCTGCTGATCAAATCCTTCATACCCACTAACCAACTGAGGGGGTTGAGAAATAGAAGTGGTAGGAGATGAAAGATGAATGAGTAAAAGAGGATGAAGAGATGGGTAGGCAAAATCATAAAATGAGAAATAAGCTAAAGAAGAATTAGCTGAAAATTTAGGTGAATCAGTTAAGAAATGCGTTAATTGATAAGCAGGAAAAGTTGAAGGTATATGGACAGATGGGGAAGAACAAGGCAGAGAAGGGGAAAAAACTCGATCTTCAATGAAAGAACAATAGGTAAAGATTGGAATTTGAGGAGCACCTTGAGGTTGGAAAAGAAGAGGTAAGATGGGTCTGCTGAGTTGGATTGATAAAGGGAAAAATAAGCATCATAGCGATGGGCCATTTGTTGATAATAAAATAAGCTAGGAACAGAGGGACCTAAAACAGATCGTCGATGGTAGGCATCAAAGAAAGATGAATCAAATGGATGGTTATTGGAAAGATAAGCTAAAAGATCCACCCTCAATTGGTTAGTGTTCTGCACATGAGTAGAGGCTTTATTCAGGACTACAGAATCAATCATTGAATGCCATAAAGTGTTATGGCTTTCGGACCATTCGACTCAGCCCTCTTGACCACTCAACTCGGCCCTCGGTCACTTGGTCCTCTGACCATTCAACCACTACCACTCGGACACCCACCGCTCGGCCCGTCCGAATTGAGCACTCGGACTACCTTGGAATTTGGCCCTCGGCCCTCCTGACTCGGCCTTAGCCCATTCGGCCCTTGGACATCTAGGTTCGGACTGGCCGAATCTGGCATTCGGACTGCCAAGTCCACAAGGGTTAAAGAATGAACTGGTCGCACAATAGGGCTCTGTGAAGAAGAACGTGATTGGACTAGTTGCTCGCTAAGGTGTTGAATTCGGTTTTTGCACTGGTCTAAGGTGATATTGGCTATCTTAAGCTCCTTTATTTGGGCGGCTAGCAAAGCTTGAAGCTCGTGAGATTCCTTCAACAATCTATCTCGTTCCTTAGTTACATTAACCACTTGAGTGTTAGTGTCAGCTAACTGAGTGTGCAAACTAGAAATTTCCATTTTCTGAGCATCAATGATCTTAGTCTGTTGCTCCATTTGGGTACAAAGATTAGAAAATAGTTCATGAGCAGAAGCTAGCTCAGCATTTTCTTTTGTCAGCTCTTCTTTGGTCTATTGGACTTCATCATAGCAAGAGGAATAGAGCTGCTGGATACATGCAGTCACTGAGAGATCAATAGAACGCTAAACATCTTGACATAGGAAGGGAATTGCATCTCTAGTTACCAAGTGTTGCACTAAAGGGATGGAAATCTCCAGAGTACCCTCACTATGTGCTCTGAAAAGATTCGACATTGTGAGGAAAACTGGTAGGTGACTGCTAGATTGATCAAGAACAGAGACTGGAGGAGGAGCTAGGGTTGATTCAACCACTCATTTTAAGTGTTTCCTCTGAACTACCATAGGAGGGATAGGATCAAGATCCTCAATGACGACATCAGAGTGTTCAATAGGGGGAGGAGCATTTGGTGGATCAACTATCAAGGTAGGAACTTCCTTTGAAGGGGCGGCATATGCCAAAAAGACAGAAAGGTAGAAACCAAATGTAACATTAGTTACATTACCCCTGGTAGCTCTGACAAAGTGTTGATTCATTCTGGATAGAAGGTAGGAATTCCAATCAATTGTTATGCCTTTCAACACTATTCTAGAAGTTGTAAACAACTCCTTTGAAAGGTAATTAGAGGGTGTCTTGTCAAGCATAAACTTGTCTTGAAGGAATTGGCATAGCTGCTTCCAGACAGGATTGGAGATCATGGAGACATTGATGCCAGAAGTGGCAAGAACCTTCTTGGGATCCAACACATCTTGGGTCTACTTCTGCAAGAATTTAAGGATATCCTCATTCGAGAACAGTTGTCTAGTAGTAGGGAAAGAGTCTCCCCGATAGGGTAAAGACACCAAACTTTTAGGCGTCAATTGGACAATTGTTCCTTTGACAAGACCAGACCTCTTACTGTAAGAGGCTAGAAACTGATCACAAGTATTAGTATCCTGAGGGATGAGTGGTAATGAGAGTGCGATGAACTTGGCTAAGCTTGCTTTGCCAATAAGTTCGGACTCTAGCAATAAATAATAATTGTGAGAGACCAATGGGACGTACTAGACTGGAGGAGGAGCTTGAGGCGCCACTCAGATAGATTACACAAACACCACGCACACAAACAATCACATTGAATTCATGCAAAATAATAGAATATCCATAAAAAAGAAATCGACCAAAATAAGCACACACAAATGTAACTAACTGACTAACCACCCCAAATAATCCACATCTTAGAAAAAATTCGGCATGACCTCTACACATATGCGATTGAAAGCTTCATGCTATGCAACAGACATGCACCCGAGACCCCGTATTAGGCAAAAAAGAAAACTATGGATCATACCCGTAATTGTATCATATAATCAAACATAATACATCAATAACCCACTCAGGACATAACCAGATGTTTGTAAGCAATGACAACTCGAAAGACTGCACGTGCCCATCCCATGAAGTGCATTTATTAAAAAGGGAAAAAAGTGCAGTAATGGGAATGATTTTAGTGAAGGGTTCGTTTTAATAATTTATTAAAAATGGGTGAAATTTTATTAGGTTGTAAACCTTAATAAGAAAATGGCAATTCCTTCTTAAAATATTAATTACAACATATTAGGATGAAACGCTGCTTTAAACGGATCCCAGACTTCGATATCTAGACTTAGGTCTCTAAATGTATATTCATTAATTAAAATTTAAGTGTATATTTAGCACTTTTTATGTAGTGCATGCACTTATGACGGCAAGTTAATTTTTAATAAACTTAGATGTGTCTGTAGCGCACAAAGCACGTGTCAAGTGAATGTCTGGTTTATTTTATTTGTTTAGAAAAATGTGTGTTTAGTGCGAGTGCGGGTGAAAAAGTGAGTGATTTAAGTTTATTTTAACAATTAACCGCGATTAAGGGGTGATAAAAAAATAAATAAAGCAAGAAATATAAATACTTGGAAGGGGTGTGTATGCAAAGGATGGAGGGCGCACGAATGGATCCCAAGATGCAATGAGTCCAACAAAAAAGCAAAAGCCACTAGTGAAAAATAATTTTAAAAAATAAAACACCTTATTTTAAAAAAAGAAATATGAAGGCGAGGTTAGTTGGATCATATTTGGTTTAGTTAATTTGGATTAGTGTTTAGGTGTTGTTATTATTTTTATTGTGATTTATGTGTTTTCTTTGGTTATTTGTGTTGGTTTGATTTTTTTATGTTTGATTTATTATGGTTTTTTTAAAAACAAATGTAATAACTAGCTTCCGATAATCAACCCTAAGTGAAAATCGAACCATCAGGCTTCAACAATGGATATGTATTTTTCAGTATTTTTTTCAATCTATTTTTGAAATTTAAAATGAAATTTCGATGAATTTAGGTAAAAGTTTTAGCATTTTAGCCTTAAAATAATAAAGTGATCATATGGCAAGGCTTTTTTCAGCTTAGAAAATATTCCAAAAGTAGTCAAATGCATTGATGGATTTTTTTGTGACTTTATTGAATTTAATTTTGATTTTTATGAATTTTTAATGAAATTTTCTCAATTTTCAATGAATTTTGAATATTCTTAATTGTTTACAATTAATTTTCTGCAATTATGACCAAGAAAATAATCCAATATTTTCAGTTAATGTTTTTAAAAATGTTTTTAAGTGTGTTTAGGTAATTTTCGGGGGGCTTTTAGAAAATAAAAGGAGGTACTCGGGCTGCGTGTGAACAACTACTTATGCACACCCACGAACAAGGGTGACGCGCATCCTCGCGCGTGTACATCCGCAAAATAGCGCATGAGCGATCTCACGAATACAAACCCGTTTCGGAATGTGAACAGTCACTTACAACTCCCACAAGAACATGCGAACGCCCACAAACAAAGGGGGCTAAGAGGGGTGAGGGTGAGAGGGTGGGAAGCGGGGTTTAATTGGAGGGGAATGAGGGTGGGGTTTAGTTAGATGGGGGATTGGGTTAATGGGACAGGCGGGCAGGAGGGGGTGGGCAGGGATCAATGGGAGAGGGCTTAATGGGAGGGGGGTATGCAGGTGGCGAGCAATGCCGGCAAATAGGGCGGGAGACGGCGGTGGCGGCTAGGGGTGTGGTGGTGTTCGTAGATGGGGGCGGCAGTGAGGAGGAAGGGGAGGAGGAGAAGAGGGGAGGTGGAGGAGGGAAAAGAAGGAGGGAAGGAGGAAGGAGAAAGGAGGAGGAGGAGATGGAGATGGGGGGAGGAGAGGAGAAGGAGGAGGAGAAGAGAGAAGAAGAAGAAGGGGAAGAAGTAGGGAGAGAGGGGAGAGAGTTGGGGAGAAAGAAGAAAGAGAGAGAAAGAAGAGGAGAGAGAAGAGGAAGAGAAGGGGGGAAGGGAAAATGAGTTTAAAATAATAATAAGATTAGAAAAAATTAAATCAAGGGAACCCGCACAGTGCGGGGCGAGGTAAAAAAATTTGCAGTGGTGAGAAGCAATGGGAATCAGGACAGCGGCACGGGTGCAGGAGGACGCAATGGCCACGACGTCAGGATGAAAAAGTGAAAAAAAACGAATGGTGACGTGCGATGCGAGAGGCACAAATTGAATGGAAAATTTCATAAAACCCAAACGGTGCGCCGGAACAAAACGTTGTAAAAAGGAAAACCATGCCGGAAGTCGAGGGAGAGATTATGGAAAAGTGCAACGAGGTGTTCGGGAAGAATTCCGGGCATTCACATAGGAAAAATACAAAAATTAGGCTCGAAAACTCATACGAGAATTAATATCGAAAAATTCGTTCGCCAAAATGAAGCGTGGGAAAAAGGTAAATCGTGCAAAAAGTCGTGCCGGACAAGCTTATAATGTCATAACATAGTTTTGACAAAGCTAAGACCAGTCCACATGGAAAAAACCAAAAAAGTACCCTTGAGAGAGGACACAAAAATTCATTTAAAAAGATCCAAACATTGGAACAAAGGGCAATAAAAAGAAAAAATGTCTAAGGGGAGGGGATTCACAAGACGGGCACATTAAAACATATATCCAGGGGAATAAGGAGGGGTTTGCATGCAAAAAAGGCAAAAATCGAACCCAAAAACGTATACAATAATTAATATCAAAAAATCCATTAGCCAGAACGAAGTGAGGGAAGAAGGAAAATTGTGCCCGACAATCCTATCACATTAGAACACAGTGTTGATCAAGAGAAATCTCGTTCACATAGAAAAAACCCAAAAATCGTATCTGAAATGGGATTCGAAAAGTAATATTGAATGTTCCATGCACCGGAATGGGAGGTAGTAAAAAGAAAAAATGTCAGGACACATATGATCTTTAGGTTTGTCACATCAAATCTCAATTCAGATGGATTTAGGAGGCGTTCACATGGAAAAAACAAGAAAATGGAGCTCGAAAACACCAATAAAATTTAATAACAAAAAATCCAAAGGGCAAAATAGGGCAGAGGAAAAAGAAGAATTGTGCAAGAAGAATGTCCGGACAAGGCTATCTAGTCAAAATTGAATTCCGAAGAGAATAGGGCACGTTCACATGGAAAAATGACAAAAGCGTACGTGAAAAAGATACAAAACCATGCAAAAATGGATAACGGACAAACCATACATTGGAATGACAGGTGATTAAAAGGAAAAATATCCGGGGGAAGGCATAGGACAAGGCTGGTATGCCAGATCATTGTTCTGAAGTGATAAGGGCACATTCACATTGAAATACATCCAATTGTGCGGGAAAAGCTTGCAAAATGAATAACTCAAAAACAGGAAGCCGGAACATGGGGATGTAAAAAGAAAAAGTGTGTCATGTGAAGGGACGAACAGGGCTATGAGGTTGGATTAGGAGTGTGGTAAACGTAGGGTGTGTTCGCATAGAAAATAAAAAAAATTACGCAAGAAAAGTAATTGCAAGGGAAACGACCTCGACGACAGGGGATACGAGGATAATTGGGTGGGTAAGGAACGCCATCAGGGTAGACCTAGTACGTTGTAGACATGCATGATTGGGTAATGACATATGTAAGGGTTATGCACAGCAGATGCGCAGGGACACGTCCCCACACTTAAGACCTTACCGGGTAGGGTTAACTAATCAACAGGGACCTAGGACCTGACAATAGAGTGAACTTGGACGTCCCCACACTTAAGACATGACTGACACTAGTAAACAGAAGGAGGTAGGGTTAGAAAAACTTGGCCCATTATTTGCATATAGTTGAGTGTAATTGTCGATGGTGTGCGTTGGGTCATAGTCGTCTGCAAGAGGTACCAGAGCTTGCTGCAACAGATGCGTCCAACATGGCAGAGACCATGCAGCAGTACCCAGGGATGTCGCATTGCTGATGAAGATGAGGGAAGCCATTAATGGAGAAGGATAGAGCACGCAAGTCACAATCACTCAGGTTGGAAATGAGAGAACTGTCACTCCCCCAAGCACTCACAGCACGTGATGAATACTGATTGAAACCCATATCTTACACCCGGTATAGAAATTAGCAAGGGAAATGGTGTAGGGGGAAGTACGCCATTGTTCACAATTACTAATGCAGTCATGAATCCCACTCATCTGGTATAGATGCAAGGAGGAAAGCCAGGAAGCCTTGTAGTGCAGTGCAAAGAACAGAGTGACATGTCCTGTGATGATGGTAGAGACCCATCCCATGTGTGCATATGGAAACGAAAACGTACATGACTCCAATTGTCGTAACTTCGCTTAGCCTCACCTCTCAGAATTGATTGAGGAGAAACACCAGTCACACTCAGCCCACCCTTTGTCTCACACTTTGTTGAAAGATACAGAGGGTAGCTCATTCATGAAACCCATTGATGTAATCCTCACAATCACTTGTGCACATTTGATGGTGCAATTGTGCATTCCGCTCTGTGCCGACATACGGTGCAAGAAGGAAGGCCAGGGAGTCTTATAGTGTAGTGCACAGGAATAAATCATGCTTTGTGCATTGAGAGGCCCAACTCGTGCATGCAACACTCCATTCACACATCACACCTCTCGTTTGAATTGAAGAGAAAGGACTGGTCACCCACCCCACCCTCTATCTCACGCTCACTGATAAATACAAAGGGCAGACCATACTCACATCCCCATTCGGTTAGGATAAAAGCTCACATCACTCAGGGGGTTGTCGATGAAGATTGCTTCATCGGTTGATGAAGAGGCATACCCAGGGAGGTAACCAATAGATCAAAACTTGATTTTATATGTGGAGCATATCGTCTTTGGAAAAGATAGTCTTTTGTAGGGAATCAATCCTTTGAATGAGACTATTGATCCAGCACACCAAGGGAGGTGGCTCTGGAAAGGTGCGCCTGAAAAGGTTTGGCTAGTGATTCAACTATTCTGGATTGTGGGGTGTTGCCACCTTTTCCACAGCAGCCAGCTTGCCGTCCAAGAGTGTTTACCGCCTTGTCTTGGAACGAGGCTTGCTATGATAGGGAATTGCTTCCTTTTCTCCATAGTAGTTTGTTTGATTGTTTTTTTGCTTATTTTTAAAAAAATAAAGAGAATGGTAGAAATACCATATAGTAGGACCATCCTCATCATCACTGTTGGATCAGACGAGAGGAGAACATAGTAAGGATGGGAGGTGTCTGGGAGGGGCTAGCAAGACGAGATCACCTCATGAGGAAGATCATAAGGGCTATCAAAAGCACGAAGAGAAGGACAGTGCGACACCCAAAAGGGAAAGAGTTGGTCGACTGTGATTGTCAAGATCCCCAAGGAGGGAAGTACTTCTTCAGGCGATAACCATTTATCAGAAAGGGATCCTCAAAAGCATCGACTGCTTGCACTTGGATAGAACCATTAGGATTAACAGTAAGGACCTTATAGGGATCCATCCAGTGTTGTTGAAGCTTGCTAGGAAACTTGCCAAATCGAGAATCATAAACTTGGACAAGATCACCTTCTTTGAACTCCTTGTGCTTGATGAAGCTGTCACGATAGGCCTTGTGTCGCGCTTGAGTGGTTTCCATGCACTACAGGGCCATTCATCGAATCTCGTCAAAACATTCCAAATGCAACAGGTGGCGCTAGAGAGACTCATTATCTCCAAGATGTTCTTTAACTACCACTCACAAAGAGGGAAACTCCAGCTCAACAGGGAAGATGGCTTCAGTGCCATACACCAACTAGAAAGGAGTTTGTCCTATAGGTGCCTTATAAGAGGTTCTGTATGCCCAGAGGGCCTCTATAAGTCGATCATCCCAATCATGACGATGTGGGCAATTGTCCTTGTTAGGATCGAGCAGAGAATGCGATTGGTGACTTCAACTTGGTTGTTGGCTTTGGGGTAATAGGGGGTGGACTTGCGATAGCGGATCTTATATAGTTATGTCAACTCTTCCATGATCTTGTTAAGGAAATGAGTACCTCGGTCACTTATCAACTAGAGGGGACTGCCAAAACGGGTGATGATGTTTTCATATATGAATAGGGCTACGCTGTTACCATCATTCCACTTTAGAGCTTTAGCTTCACACTACTTTGTGACATAATCCATACATACTCGGATGTATTTGTTTTGCTTCCGTCTAGTGGACCGATCAATGGGACCCAGAAATCAATCCCCCACTTATTGAATGGATTTAGGGGAAGGATAGGTTGTAGTGGCATGGCATTGGTCTTGGTGGGTTTTTCCATTTGCTGACAAGCATCACATCTCTTACAGTAGTCATAGGCGCCTTGTTTAGGATCGACCACCAGTATCCTGCGAGAAGAGCATTTCTGGCTGTGGCTTCTCTTGCAAAGTGTCCACCACATGGTTCGTCATGGCATGCTTTCAATACTATGCTGATTTCGTCTCCTGCACACATCTTCGCAACACTTTAGTACAGTGCACTGCCTAGCAAGATATAGGGGGCTAATTCCAATAGAAGCTTCTTCTTCTCACGGCTTGAGATGCTAGGGGGATACTGTTGAGTTGCCAGGAGGTTGGTTATGTCTGTGTACCATGGGGTAATTGTTTCGACTAGAAACAAGGACGCCTTAGGAAGGTCTGGATCATCCTATTCCTCTTCTGCAGATTGAGGGATCCGTGACACATGATCAACTAGGACATGGGAACGGCCAGGCTTAGTGACCACTTCAAACTCAAACTCCTGGAACAGGAGCAACCATCTCATCATTCATGGGAACGGCCAGGCTTAGTGACCACTTACTTCAAACTCAAACTCCTGGAACAGGAGCAACCATCTCATCACTCATCCTTTGATCAGCTAGGACATGGGAACGACCAGGCTTAGTGACCACTTCAAACTCAAACTCGTGGAACAGGAGCAACCATCTCATCATTCATCCTTTGATATCTGCTTTGTTCATCAGGAAGGACAGGGCTTCATGGTCCATGTAGAACTTAAAATGCATTGACAGTAGATAGTGTTGAAACTTCTCCAATGCAAACACCATTGTTAAGCATTCAAGCAATGTCATTGTGTAGTTATGTTCTTTATCAGTGACCTTTCGGCTTGCATAATATATTGGCTGATCCAACTTGGAAGAGCTCTTCTGGCATAAGAACAAGAAATACAAAAGAATACACCATTTTTGAATGAAAATGATATCACATATGATTCATCTTCATTGTCTTCATATTTCTCTCTCTCAATCTCTCATAGATAGATACATTGTTTTGATAGAATTGGCTATCTCTGACTCTCTTTTTCTCTCTCAATCAATAGTACATCTTCTCCTTACTACAATACTCAATAATCACTCTTAATAATCCTTCTTAGGTCATGGATGCACCTCCCAAGAGGTATGGGAGGTATGAAAGGGCACCAAAGTCACTAGCTCACTATTGTCACTTCACTTCAGTCTTCTTTTCAGTCTTCAATAGCTACTTCTTCCATTTGTTTTAGCTCTTTTGAACTTAGATTCAAAAGTTAGAAAATTTTCCCAAAGTCACATATACATTCCACAGAACACTTACAGAAGATCTATAGAACAGGACAGAAGGTCTACTGAGGGTTAACAGAAGGTCATCAGAGAACATCGGAACCTCATAACTCATACTAAAACCATCCCAAACTATAAAAAACTATTCAATAAGCTTTCAAAATATTTCAACATTCATCAATCATCAATCCATGCTTCATACAGAAGAAAATCAGAACAAAGCAGAAGCTAAACAGAAGGTATCATAATCAATCAGAACCTCAATAGAACCTATCAGAACATCACATAGCCTCATATTTCTACTAAGAATAATCACGAGCTTCCAAAACATTATTAATATCATCCAAAAACACTTTTAAACACTTCCAAAACAACTAAACGTTACTTAAAATCTCTCAAAAGTCAACCATTCAGACCTCAAAAACAACAAAAATCAACCAAAAAATCTAGTCATTTCAGCATTCAACAAAAATATACAATGTATTCCATGTTAGCTTGTTAAAAGCCTATGTACCCAACCCTAAACATTTTCTTAATTATCAATAAGGTGTAATGCCAAACCAATGAGTTCTTGAGCTATATCTAGATAGAATACTTTATGTGATCCTTAGAAGGAGAACTCTTAGAAAATACCTCCTCTAGTAGAAAGATTATCCTGAAGGTGAATGCCAGTTGGATTGATGATCCTTATATTAAAAAATCCCCAATTTTCCTCAAGATGAGGACATCTTGATTTCTCTATCGAGGAGAGGATGTAATGTCCCAAGAACCAAGTGAATAATATAATGAGGACTACAAGCATAATACCATCAAACAAAAATCTCTCTAAGAGGCAAAAGCCATGCAAATATGGCTTATCAACCTCCATGTGCTAAAGCATTACAATTCATGAGTAGCTATATAATAGCCCTTGTAATGAGGTTAGGGGTTAATCACACAACCTTGAAGACACACTCTATCAATTGAGAGAGAGAGAGAGAGAGGAGCGATTTAGGTAGAAGAAGGATAGTGAAGCCAAAAAGAGGTTGAAGCTGAGGATTTGTTGATCCTTGTGGACCCAAAGATGATGTCAACACATCTACCATCCCATCATCCTCATTAAATTTCCCTCTTTTCCACTTGCCTTTATTGCATCTCTATCCAAATCCACCATATATCCTTCTTAGTCCCCATTTGGATTCTCTATCTATTATACTCTTGCTATGTTTCCTATCCAAATTCTACTTCCTACTCATAATCCACCCAAGGTCATATAAAGCCTAATGTTCCAATTATAGTACTTCCTCCCTTATCTTTCTAGCAAGTTCTCTCTTCGAGAACTATTTTCCCTTTGTATGCTAAGATCTCATACTATCTAGCCACATTCTATACCTTTGCCTTGTCTTTTTTACCTTTCCTAGCCCCGATTTGAGAATGCACAAGCTTTAGAAGACCGATGAAGACCCAAGGAAGCAATACAAGGGATGCACTAGAAGTGGTTACATGCTCATGATGACCCCAAATCAAATGAGTATAGGAGTTTTGCAAGAAGTGGAGTATGCAAACAAGGTCCCCCATCACCCCAACTCAACTCTACATGCTTAGTGTGTGTTAGAAAGTACATCTTTGATACAATAATTCACAGAGACACCAGTTTGAAACAAAAATAATACATAGTACAACTACTAGATTTCAAGGATCCTTATGGACATCCTAGGGCTTAGGTAGATGGACAATAACGTAGTCACCTAGGAGGGAATTCTAGACGAAGCATCCCCTTCAATGACAGGACTAGTCGATGCACTATATGCAATCCTAAGTTGATTAAATTACTCATACTTGCAACAACAATATATTGATTAATCGATAGCTAAAAGAAATCTATCCTTAAAAGTTATGCTCAACAAAATGTTAGGTTTAAAAATTTGATTTTTCTTAAGGAAGTTATACTTAATGAAATGTTAAGTTAGATAATTAGCCTTTCTTGAAAAGATAGTAAATAGATTGAGTGGTAATAAGTTATTATTTTGAACATAAAGGGGAGAGCTAGGTTCAACAATGTTGAACAACCTTGACATTTCTTTAATAATTCATATTCAAAAATGCCTTTGCCCTTGGAAAATATTGGTTAGTGGAGTGATATATCTTTAGTTAAGAACATCATACCTTCAAACTAATAGGACATTTTCTTTACTATGAAGATTTATAAATAAAGATACTTTAACACATATTAGTTTAAGAAGAATTTTAGAAACTAGATACTTAGAGAACTTCCTTCTAATATATTTTGCTAAGAAGATTTTTACCAAGTCTTTTGGAACAAGTCATTGTAATGAATACTTGTAACCTTAAAGAGAGGTTAGGGTTTGAGAAAACCTAAGACCTCAATAGGTTATCAAATTGGACCTAAGAATGGATGGACTTACAAAGAAAGCAAGTAGACTCAACTAGAGATGTTAAAATTAATCCAAGACTGCTAGGAGATAGGCTTAGTCCTATGACAAGTTCATGGCAACTTAGACAAGTCAATTAGAACCTCATGCTAGAGGGAATGGCACCTAGGATAAATTCCTATGCATAAGCTATATTACAATAATTTCTTGGTGCATTAGAAAGGATTGTTTGAATGGTTGTGTATTCTATATTAAGTTATATCAAGACAAGTTTAAAATTTGAAGATTTGGACTAGATTACCCCACCCAAGGTTAGATGCAGAGCTCTTCACTAAGGAGTTGCTTGTTTGCTCTAGATGCTAAGAGTAGCATTAGATATGAGATGTCTTTTTGTAGGGACTAGGAGTAAGCTAGGAGACACCAAGTGGCCAACATAGCTGTAGCCATAATTCCATGGGCATGTTAGGACTAGCCTAATTCCCTACAAGCCTAGGATAGGTCCCCGAAAGGCCCTAATGCTAGTTGAGAGTGGATTGGTGGTCTTGCCTTGGCAGAGTCCTATATATGGATGGACTAGAATTGATGTAATAAGACAATGTTCATGTTTTGGGTTTTATACATATAATTTTCAAGTTAGGGCTTCCTCCAAAATGTGGGCATCCCAACTAGAAACTCTGTTCATTCCATTTTCCTTCTCGTCCTCATTTCTTGCAACACTTCTAGTTCACTATTTGTTGCAAATGCATAAATTGGCTTTTCTTACACCCTTTTTGGCCCAAGTCTGGCCCTTTTTAATTCATGCATATAATTTAGACTAATTGGCGCATCCTAAACTTTGAGTGAATAGAGGCACCGTAAATATAACCTTACAACTTTTGTAGGTCATTGTTCTAAGTCAAAAATGATGTTACAAATTACATAGGAGTGAGCCCAACTCTCATAGATACATCAAAATGATAATTGAATATTACAACATTCTAAACTATGCTCCAAAAAAATATTGTTGCACCACCTTTTCTTGACACTTTGGACTTGAATGGGGGTTAACAATATCCCCCTTTTGATGAGTACCAATCCCATGGCACTCATTGTATCATAATCACTAACATCATACAAGGGACAATAATGGTGGGATACTTAGAGGAGTGTGAATGGAGGCTAATGTTGAGATCTTCATTGCAGTAAAAGATGTGCTTCATGGCATTAACTCATAATAGAAGAAGGAAGGGAGTAGAAGGATGTGAGGCCACCAATGTTCTTAGGGGTCTTCATTGCATGTACCACAATAGAGATCCATACACTCCCTAGGGGCCTACCTAGCTCACTATATAGTGATAGTTCATGCTAGTATGAGTGTAATTGGAAGATAGGGCAAGCTTGGAGTGTTGTCCCATACTTGATGACCTAGTTGGTGTGAAGGGAGGTACAATAGCGTAATAATATAGGGTGATAGGTTTATCAGGTGAACCTGGAATGTCTTGCCCTTAATGTGCCCTAGGACAGTGATGTAGGGAATGGGGCTAGGGAGTTAGGAGTGGAGTTTATCCAATTGAGGCCATAGGATGTGCTAGACTTGAAGACCCCTAGGTGACATGATCATGCATGCACCTATATTATAACGGAGCTTTTGCTCTCTTTTTTTTCAATGCTACTCTTCTTCCCTTTCTTAAACTATCAAGAGAATTGGCTGTAAGGAGCACACGATGTGGGCTCTGCTTATTGGATAGCTTTTGAGGGAGATTCTTGTAGCCACGCAGTGTTGTTGAAAGGAATGGATGGCTGCAATTGATGAACATCCTAGCTTTCATGTCCTCAAGCAACACTAAGAAATAGGCTAGTTAGCATAGTTTCTTGGAGGATATGCCTCACCATGGCATATATATTGATTCCTACATTCACATCAAAGAAGAGTGCATACATGCCTTCTTCTTTTATGGCTATTGTTTGGTTTAGTAGAGTAAGGAGAAGTTGTAGGTGGTGATGAATGTAGGGTTTAGACATTTTGAGAAGTATGTCATAAACTTCTTGAAAGAGGTACTACATCTTTCTCCTAAAGCTTGAGGTTGTACTCCACTCGGTGAGCTTTGATGTTGAAGGTCAAGGGGAAGTCATACCTACCATGGTTCTTAAGACCATAATCCACTCCTTGCCTTTGTGGGTAAGGCATGTCATAAGTAGGATCTCCTCTTTCCAAGGTTGTGGCACTACAAACCAAGGCTCACCATTGGTATCTAGAATATTTCTCCTTCATTCTAATTGAGCCTCATATCCAAGCACCATCTTGGAGACTTCAAATACTTTGTCATGCCAATAATTTGTCTACTTCTATTGCCATAATCCATGACTTTGAGCTTTGTGTTCAAGCAATCCATCTTTTTCCTAACAATGTGAGTACTTCATCTCTACATAATATTAAGAGGTACCACTATCTTGAGTCTTCATGTGGAAAATAAAAAGTAACCTATATAGATGTAACCTTAGACTCCCAATGTTCCATTGTACTAATCAAGTACTGATCTCACTATTCAAGCATATCAATCTCATTGTCCTAGTTGATGAGATTGGGTTCCCTCATGTTTGGGAGGAGTACATCCAACGTGCACTAGAGTAAGATTTCAAACTTTCTCTTGATTCTTTCCACTTTCTAACTTCTTTTCTATCCTGCATCTATCATTATGCCCATGAAAGTGGATCCATCTTGTTCGCTTACAATGGACATTGGCTGGTATCTACCAATTCCCATTTCTCTACTTCAAAGGATGGTGGTGAGGCTAGTGGTTCTTTAGTGCTTAGGATGCCTATCATCTTTAGATCTTCTATTGTGGGTCCAACCTCCCTCAATCACAATATACAATCACCCCTATTCATTCCATACTCTAATTGAGGAATGTTTACTTCCAAGCTCTACTTGAGTGCTTTTCCAATGAGCTATAGCTTCTTCTTAAGCTCATCAATTGAGTCACTTTCACATGATTTTAATGCTTCAAGCAATGTGTTAGCAAACTTGTGCTATTGCATTTGCACTGTCTCCTCATTATTCTAGTTCTCTCCTTTGCCATGTTTCATTCACATTCTAATTAGGCTAGCCTTGTGACCAAGAAAAGGATGGCGTCCTTTTTCTAGTTGGCATGGCCTACTCCAATCCCCTATTTTTCTAGCCTTGTGGGCAAGTCAAGGATGGTGTCCCTTTTCCA
Source organism: Lygodium microphyllum (assembly GCF_053477565.2). Lineage (NCBI taxonomy): Eukaryota > Viridiplantae > Streptophyta > Polypodiopsida > Schizaeales > Lygodiaceae > Lygodium > Lygodium microphyllum. The sequence continues at coordinate 106,635,082 of NC_141154.1, read as the reverse complement.
ATCGGTTTGGCCTATTCCAATCCCCTATTTTTTCATTTTGGCAAAATTTCTAAGGTTGTGTTGGTCCCTCTAGTCTTGGCTCAATTTCTTTCTTTATTGTATGTCATAGGCTGGTTGGTTTTGGAGTTCTTTAGAATTATGTACTACCTTTGCCAATTCATTAGCCAATTCCATGCACTTTCTATTTCCTTGCACCACTTCTTCTTTAGTTTTTCTTACTTCTTCTAACTCTACCTTTAGTTGTTCTTGTAGTTAAGCTTGTGCATCTAGATCCCCTTCTGGGAAAACTTTATCCTTAATAGAATTCTATTTCCTTGTAGCGCTTCTTCTTTAGTCTTTCTTGTTTCTTCTAACTCTACCTTTAGTTGTTCTTGTAGTTAAGCTTGTCCATCTAGTTCCCCTTCTAGGCAAACTTTATCCTTAATAGCATTCATATATTAACTTTCTAGTTGTACCCTCTTCTCCCTTTCCACTCTGGTTTGCTTTTGCATTTCCTCTTCTTCCTTCCAGTGTCCTCACTTGCTTTTAGTGTTTCCAACTCCCTCTTTAGGTTGTACATATCTCTAATTTTTTTCTGTCTATAGCTAGAAAAGTATTCTTTTTCTCTTTTAAGAGAAATCAAGGTAGCTTTCTAGTGGTCCCATTGTTCTTCTTATTCCTTTAGTAAGTCTTAAAAATCTTGTGTGAGACCCTATATGAGGAGTGGTAGTGAGGTAGAAGATCCTTCAACCCTTTACATGCGAGGCTTTGATTCAATAGATGTTAAAGTGGTAGAAAGACTAGAGTAGACACTAGAGTTTCCAATAAATCCATCTCTATCCCTTTGTATTTATGTACCCTAGTTTCCTACCTCCTAGGTTCTTGGTTAGGTTGTTGTCGGTGAGCTACATTACTATTTGGCTCTGAAGTGGGTATGTTAGGTACTTGATTTCCCATTGATCCAATGTACATGTGGGGGAGAAAGGTGGGTTCATGCTCATTAATTTGTGTGTGGGTATGTTAGGTCTGATTTCCCACCATTGATCCAATGTACATGTGATAGGAAGGTAGGATCATGTTTGTTATTTTGTGTAGTTTATTATCCAATATTGAATCCATATCTTGAAGATAGGTTTTCACTCCTCCAGTCTAACTTCTAAGTGTTTTCACTATCTCTAGCTATTTTCTTGGACTAGGATACTCTTCCATTTTAGTGCTTCCTTTCTCTTTTTGTTTTAGGTGCTGATGTCTTTGCCTCTACATCTAGAACTTACATTGCAATAAAGCACTATCTTTTTACAATGTGAGCTTGGTTTCTACTCCCTTTTTCCTTTTCTTTTAGTTCTTATTGGCTATGCATCTAGATTGCTAGGTCCATGTATTGAAATACTAACTTGCTTTGCTTGAGCTCTAGTTATCGCATTTAGCGATATCAGTATTGCCTCATTATCCAAGGTTTTATGCCAACAAGTAAACTAAATGGTGTTGATGGCATTATTGTTAAACTAGTGGAGGTTTTCCATCTAGGAAAATCAATATACAAATATGTAATGCAACATTTGAGGCATCATTAAGTTAACTTTATCTTTTTTTGCCTACTCTTTTTAGGAACTCTATGATGATTTGTACATTAGATGGCCAAAATCCCAATAGGTTAGAGGTTCCCAAGACTAAGTTCCTCCCATACCTCAACCTCTTCCTCTTCCCAATGTCATTACTTGAACTAGTCTCTAAAGTCCCCAAATTCCCTTATTTGTCATAGAAGACATAAGGAGTCATGTTAGCCTCTTTATCTAGTGGTTCCTCCACAGTACATAGGTAAGTCACTTCGTGGATACATGACAATCGGTCCAATGGTCTAGGTATCCTTGTGGGATTGATCACTCCTAGCCTTGACTCATTAGGCATAGTTAAAGCTAATGGAGCTCCCATACATAATCGTTGTGGGTAGGGCTGAGGGTATGGTAGCCTTCTAGGCATTTGGCAATGCATAGCTTTGTATCCAAACCTTCCGCAATTTGTGCAAGTTCATGGTTGGAAATCAAGACATTTATTTGCAAGGTGGCTACCTCTGCAATGAGTCCATTGCACATGGACTTGCAGGTTGTTTTAAGACATCCTCGAGCTTCACGAGCTCTACCTTGAGGCCTATCAATTATTATGTAAGGTCCATTCCCTTTCCCTTGTCCTATGCATCAAAGATTGGCAAATGGTGGATCTCTTCATATGTATGGAGCTAATGCCTGCTAGTTGAATAGCCTTGATATTCCTTCATTTAACTGATCATCTACTCATATGGCTTCATCAAATACTTTGGCCAACACATTCTTTTCCAAACCTTGAATTATTGGTTAGGGCCTTATAAAGTTGTTCATTTCTGATAATGTTTACAAACACTACGGATATAACTTTTTGCATGGATCACTCAATTATTGGGATCCTCTTCTCGTCATTTTGACTAATGTCCATGAGTTTGACTAGTATAGGCCATGTGCTTCCTAAGATGCAATGAGAGGAACAGCCAAGATTTCCACAACTTTATGTTTATGATACTGAGCATGAGTTATCTAATCGATTGGGTGTTATGCCTAATTTATTGCCAATTTTCCTTAGAGAGCTTCAGTTTATGATGCATCAATACAATGTATATGCGCAAGCTTTTAGATTCGTGGGTATGCAATTGCAAAACAATCCCTTGCATGATTTAAGAATGACTATTTTTGGCATTCAGCAGGCTAATAGGCAATACTTAGTTCCAATGGCAACTGAAGTTGCAGCTATCATGCCAGGACAAGGCGATGAGAATAGTCTCGATCATCGAGATATACATGTTTATAATCGAGATGGACGATGTATTGCTATTTCGAATTTGCACGGGGCATATATGCCAATGCTATATGTTCTTCTTTTTCCTATGGGTGATGATGGTTGGCATGTAAAGGTGCCTTATAGTAATGTTAATATTCTAGTTAATGTACATGGATTGTCTAATAAGGGTTGTGTTACTCAGATGTAATTTTATGCATTTTGACTACAAGTGCGTGAGGACACTGAGGTTTGCATGTTGCGTGGTGGTCGATTGTTGCAACAATTTATTATTGATGCTTATTGTAGTGTAGAGCAATGTAGGTTGGCTTGGTGTCGTCATAATCAATTAGTTTTATGCTCAGAAGTTTATAAAGGATTAGCAAATATGATGGGATTGATGGATAATGGGCTAGTACAGGTTATTGGTGCCTCTGTTGGTAAAAGGGTGGTTTTGCCATCTTCTTTTACTGGTGGGCCAAGGCACATGTATCAATTGTATCAAGATGCTATGGCTATAGTACAGAGTGACAGAAAACCAGATCTCTTTATAACAATGACATGTAATCCAAAGTGGTCAGAGATAACTAATGCTTTGTTGCCTGGATAGATTGCTTATGATTGTCCTGATTTGACTGCTCGCATCTTTCATAAAAAACATGCTGATATGATGCATACATTGTTGAAAAGGAATTTGTTTGGAAATGTTGCAGGCTATGTTAGTGTGATTGAGTTTCAAAAGCGAGGGTTGCCACATTCTCATACTTTGTTGATTTTGGAGCACCTTTTTAAACCCTCTGAAGCATGGCATTATGATAGGTTTGTTTGTGCCGAGTATCCTGATAAAGGAAGGTTTTCAGCTCTATTTGAAATTGTCTCAAAGTGCAATGTCCATGGTCCTTGCGGTGCATTGAATCCCAAGAGCCCTTGCATGCGTGATGGTCAATGCACTAAAAATTTTCCTCGGAGGTTTGTGAATGTGACAACTGTTGATAGCTCTGGCTATCCTATTTATAGAAGATGAGATTATGGAAACATAGTCACAATAAAGGGTAATACTATTGATAATCGATGGATTGTTCAATACAATCCTTACTTGAGTAGGAAATACAATGCACATATAAATGTTGAGGTATGCTCAACAATGGCAGCTGTTAAGTATTTGTATAAGTATATATACAAGGGACATGATCGTGCAACCATTACGTTTTTTGTTGGAAGCTCAGGGTTGAATGGTACGGGCATCCGTGAAGTGGATGAGATCAAGAGTTATTTAGATGCACGGTATGTTTCTGCTTCAGAAGCGTGTTGGAAAATATCTGACTATGCATTGCACAATGAGAAGCTTGATATACAGCGATTGCAGGTACACTTGCCTGGTGAGAATTGTGTGGTGTTTCGTGATATAGACAATATATCAGATGTTATGCAAAATGAAGATGTTAAGAAAACCACTTTTACAGAGTGGTTTGCATGCAATCATGTTCATCCAGAGGCTCGAGCTATTCATTATCAAGACCTCCCAATGTACTGGGTGTGGAATGCACAACAAAAGGTGTGGACAAAGAGAAAGCGTGGAAATACATGTGGTCAAATATACTTTGTGCCGCCTACATGTGGTGAGAGTTATTACTTGTGAATGCTCTTAACAGTGTCTTGCGGATATATGTCTTTTGAGGATTTGCGTATTGTTGGCAATGTGATGTACAATACTTTTAAGAAAGCTTGCATTGCAAAGGGAGTGTTAGAGGGTGATGATGAGTATGCAATGTGCTTGGGAGAAGCTGCCTCTGTGCAAATTGGTACCCAATTACGTGCTTTGTTTGCTGCAATTTTGGTCTTTTATGAGCCTGCTCGGCCTAGTCAGCTTTGGGATAGGTTTATGGCACCAATGGTAGAGGATATTTTGTATAAATTGCAATTGGAGCATACACATGTATCTTCTACAAATCTACACCAAGAGGCATCAAACAAGGCTTTATTGCATCTTCAGGACATTTTGCGGTAGCATGGGTGAAGATTGTCTGACTTTGATGGATTGCCAAAGCCTCATCGAACGGATTCTCAGTTGTGTGCTAACCCTCTTTTAGAAGATGAATATGCATATGATATACTAGAGCAACGTAGAGTTTGTCTTTCTATGGAGGCAATGTTGAACGACGGACAGAGAATTGCATATATTACAGTTTTGGATGCTATTGGTGCAAACTCTGGGGATGTTTTTTTTTTTGGATGGTCCCGGTGGGTCTGGGAAGACATTTGTTTATAAGTGTTTGCTTGCTAGGCTACGCAGTGATCGTCATATAGCATTGGCAATGTCATCATCTGGCATTGTTGCTTTGCTACTATAGGGTGGTCGTACTGATCACTCGAGGTTTAAAGCTCCATTAGATTTAAGTAATCGATCCACCTGTAATATTCCTGTTCAGAGTGATCTTGCTCAACTATTGAGACCGTCAAGTCTTATTTTGTGGGATGAGGCTTCGATGATGCATAGGTATGCATTTGAGGCAATTGATAGAACTTTAAGGGATATTATGAGTTGTAATAAACCATTTGGTGGAAAGGTTACTTGGAGGTGATTTTAGACAAATCCTTCCTATTGTGATGAAGGGCTCTCGTGAAGATATTGTTAATACAACACTATGTTACTCTCATTTATGGCAGTGTGTTAAGGTACTAAGGTTGTCTCGGAATATGCAGATGTCAACAATTGGTGACATAATTAATAATGGGTTTATTGGTTGGATTCAAGGGATAGGGGATGGAGTGGGTATTACAGAGAATTGTGATAAGTTACATATTCCATCTGGCATAGTATTAAAAGGACACTCTATTGAAACCTTGGTTTTGATAGTGTGTACAGTGAAGTATCCAATGCGATAAACTTTGGAGCATATTTCAACGAGCATGCTATACTTGTAGCACGGAATACGGAGGTGACCTCTTTGAATCATCATTCATTGCAATTGATGTATGGAGAGGTTATACAATACTATAGTGCGGATTTGATTGCAGAGACAGATGGTAGCTCATTTTTATACTTTGTAGAGTATTTAAATACACTAGATCTTGGAGGTGGGTTTCCTCCCCGTCTATTGCTGCTAAAGATGAATGCACCTATCATTCTGCTTAGGAACTTAAATCTAGAAAAAGGTTTATGTACACAATTGATATGTAAGGCATTCAATAGAAAGGTGATAGATGCTGAGATAATAACATGAACAAATGTAGGGGAACGAGTTTTCATTCCTAGTACTTTGCAATTTCCATTTAATATGAGACGGAGGCAGTTTTCTATTTGATTGGCATGAACAAATGTAGGGGAACGAGTTTTCATTCCTAAGATCACTTTTATTCCTAGTACTTTGCAATTTCCATTTACTATGAGATGGAGGCAGTTTTCTATTTGATTGGCGTTTGCTATGACCATCAATAAGTCACAGGGCTAGACTTTGTATGTTGTTGATCTTTATTTGAAGACATCGATATTTACACATGGACAGTTGTATGTTGCATTTTCAAGGGTGAAATCCTCATATGGTGTGAGAGTCTTGCTAGATGAAAATGGGAGCATTATGAATGTCACAACGAACATTGTATACAAGGATGTGCTTCAGAAGATGCAATAAGGTGTATTGCTTTCTTGCAAGGATGCATGAAAATGTGTTTTTTTGGAGGGTGCAATGGTATGCTTTCTTTTTTGCAGGGATGTATCCATTGAAATTTGATAGCTTCGTAGTCATTGCTTGGCTCATATGTGAAATGGCCTTTATGCCACGTTCGGTTGGTATATACTCTGTAGTAACTAATTATTTCATGCACTATGTTTAAGTGTTCACTCCACTTTTGCAGATGCCTACTCCATGTTGGGGCTATAATCCAACTTCTGAGTATCAGAAGGAACTACAATGTATCTTGCACGTGCAATGTATCGTCATATAAATGCTCAATGACTCTTGTGTTTATATGATGATGTCAATATAGAGATTTTACTTCCAGTTTTTATTGAGGTGGAGCATTGTGGATATACTCAGTGTTTTCGAGTGCATATGGGTGAAGTTGAACATGATAAGAGGTTTCAACGATCTCACACTGATAGAATACCAAGGGGATGGCCGATGTATGAATTTAAAGACCTCACTTGCTTTGTGATGCTACATCAAGCTATGACAATGCCTGCTGTGAGTGGTTTGCAGGTGTTAGGCCATGTATTGTTATTCTAAAGTTAAGTAATCTTTGTCAATTATTAGATGTGTTTACGTTTACATTGTGGCTTTCTAAAATTTTAGGTGCAAGAAAGAGAGGAAAGATTGTCATGTCCTCAAGGGGTAGAGACTGCCAACCTTGGCACCTCTCGCAATCACAAGTCTGCCATGAGTGATCTTCCATGCAGAGGCTCCAAATATACATGATATCCTGCGTCATCAAGCTGACATGAGACTGCGTGTCAAAGCAGGTACATGACGAACATCCTGCATAATAAAACTACTGCCAAAGGGAAACTACAGCCTAACATCACCAATGCCCACAATATCAAGAGAGCTATCATCACCCAAGCGCACAGAACCCGAAACAGTATGGTATGAATGAAACCACTCTCGGCAAGGTGTCACATGAAAGGACACACGTGAGTCCAAGAGCCAACACTGTGCATACATAGAGTGCTAGGATATAATCATCATCATCAACATCCTCAGGCTGCATAATATTGATCTCTTCAATTTTAACACTGGACTTTGGAAGTACTATATTGCGATCATAAGACTTATCCTACACTTTGTCTTTCCCCTTATCTTTGCGCCTTTCATTGCGCAATTCATGGCATTGTGGCCTAATATGGCCCTTTTTCCCACAACGCTGTTGACAAGTAATATCTGTATTCCTGCCACGGGATTTGCTACGTGACTTCCCACGAGACTTGGATCAAGATTTCTGAGGATCCCGTCCATGGCCACTACCACTGCCATGCTTTCCATATCCATCATTCTTGCCTCTAACTGTCATAGCATGAGACACATGAGAGGCATCCAAATTCTTACGGTTAACCTCTTCCTGCAGGAGAGCACTCTCAACATCAGATAATTTCAAGGTAGCAGTAGAGGCACATAATGCAGTGCGGAATACATCCCATGATTCATTAAGAGTACCAAGCAAGAAAAGAGGAGTGACATCCTCTGCAAAAGTGATGTCCTGCGAAGTCAAGTTCTTGAGTATAGCATGGAACTGGCTCAAGTGAGTAGACATAGTCACATTCTCCTTCATGCGCAGATCCATAAGCTGCTTCAGCCAATACATCTGACTCGCTGGTCTTTTCTTGTCATAGAGATTTTTTATATTTTCCCACAACTGCCATGTACTCTGTTCTTCCTCAAATACATTATAGTGAACCTGTTCTGTGAGAGACAATACAATGGTGGACTTGCATAACTCATCAAGCTCAAGCCATTTCTCATCTGACATAGTTGCAAGCGGATGCCTGCTTAACCTGAAAGGTTTGATCTGCGATTTTTGCACCAACATCTGCCAAATCTGGCTCTTCCAATAAGAGTAATTCGTACCATCAAGCTTAGTGATGTTGAAAATAGCATGATCACTGGACGAACTCGCCATAATGCAGGTTGGGAGACTGTAGACAATTCAAAATTGCTTGCTGTTTACTGCAGAAAATGACCAAAAAGCCACAAAAATCGAGGGAAAATGGCAAGAAAATTGGAACCAAAGCTGCTGCCCGCCAAATACTAGTGAAAGTATATCATTTCAGAGTGTTTCAACATGAAAAATCCATGTCAGTCCATACATATATGCTTGCTGTAATAAATTTCAGATTTCAGTAAAAGAGAGCTAATAATGTCAAAATCGGATCCCAAGGCAATCAGATACTGCCAAGACCAAAGCCGGCATCATGCAGGTATAGCATAAGCATATGACGGTCGATAAGCATGAATCCAACACCCAAGTATGTCATACAAACATCTGCTAGTGAGTAGGCACACCCCCCAGTCAATGGGGCAAAGTGTTCCTGCTACTACCAAAACTTGACACAAGTAGGTGTTAGTTTACAAAGATACAGATCCAAAACTAAGACTTAGCTCATAAGCATACAGTGAACCAAGACATATGATGTATCATCCCAAAGGATAAGAAGTCCCAAAGTCTCAAGTATCTGTAACTGCTCAATGGCATGTAACGGCTCAATGCATAAAAGTACCGCATGCTTAATGTCTAATAAGCATTCAAGGATGCTCCCACTAGCACAAAAGTCATATGTACGAGCTCAAGAGCTCAAGCAAGGCAAGACACAGTGCCAATGACATAAGTCCAAGACAATACATCAATAGTACATCCCGAACATGTAGGCGGTAGAGCATCCGTATGTAGCATCTGTAAGCATATAGTAAGACATCAAATACATCCCAATCCAGACTCTGATAAGCCAAGTGACATCCAAGACTACTCCAGATAATCCAAAATGCATCCAAGGTGGAGCTTCAATGAGCACTCAAGCTCAACGTATGCATAGGGTAATCAACCGTGACATGAGCATCAAGTCGTAGAGGCAACGAGTATTCATAAACCCAAGAAGCATCACTGTCAAAGCATATACCACTGTCAAGCATGAACCATGTCAATGAGTGCGTAATGTCAAAGCTCTTCCAAAAGCAACCGGAATGAAATCCAAGCTCGAAGTCGTACCCCGAAGATTAACACTTCCTAGCATATATCCAAGACATAGGCCGGAACCAATAGGCATAACCCAAAGCATGTAAAATAGCTTCAGCCCGCTTTTATTACAACATGAAATGACTGTAAAAACTAAGAAATTTCAGTCCCAAATCAGTGCCAAAATGATGGCATAACATGTGCAATCCATCCCCAAGTCAATCGACATCCAATAGGCATAAAACCGGTTGACTATGTATGCCTAGACAAGCATAGCATTTACTGTCAATGTAGCATCAGCATAACATGACTACGAATTGCTGTAAATAGTCCCAAACAGTATTTGAATCAACCCCAAATCAATGTCCAATGCTCAAGCCTTCAAGACTGAGCATCAATCATATGCAAATGCCTCAGAGGAAGCTTATGGAAGTGCCCAATGGCCTGGAGCTTGAGGAGGACCAGGGTGGAGCAGATATGGATCAGCCTAAAACAGGCGCAAACAACGTGTTGCTGTCTTGGGGGGCCTGCAGCCCACATGGCATACCTAGGGTGGAGTTGGGGCTCAAGTAGGTGCCCAAGGGGGCATACACCAAGCCTCAAGGGTTCTTGAGCAGGGGCAATGAAGATATGAAGCATGGGAGCTTCAATGGTGGCTGCCCCAAATTGTTCACAGCTTGTGTGACTAGAGAACTGAAGTAAACCCTAAAGAAAATGATCAAATACCTCTGATGTAATGCCCTGAAGATGCCCAATAATGTCAGGAAGGTGCTCGGGAAGCCGGGGAGTGATGGGAGCTCGAAGGAGTCGGATATGGCTGCCGGGAAGGAGACCCAATGCAAGCAGGGAGTCGATGGAGTGCTGAGAATGCCACGAACCAAGCTCAAGAGTCGGAAAGCAAAGCTCTGATACCAGTTGAAAGGGAGCGATGAATCTAAGGTTAGACTCGAGAGCAATGGCAGGAGAGCAAGAGCAAGAAAGGGAGAGGCTAAAAATGGGAACTCCAACAGTCACAATGTGTGACCGGGCCTTCCTTTATTTAAACTGTCACTAAAAGAATAAAGAATAAAGTGACGGTGACGGGCGCCCGCCACCTACAGTGTGCAGTGGCAGTGACTATCAGTGTAGTAATACACAGGCGACTAGACAGAGGCGCCTTTACCCCCAACATATATATGAGTCTCTATACACCTAAATGCAAGTACATGTCTATCCTTTTGTGAATGCATATGAGAGAGAGAGAGAGAGAGAGAGAGAGAGAGAGAGAGAGAGAGAGTAAAAACAGAAGGAAGAGATGCAAAAGTGGTGTGAGGGGTTGCAAATAGAGAAGAGGGATAAACAAGGGGAGGAAGGGAGAGGTGGAAAGGAGGGGAGAGAGGAAGTGATGGGTGTTGTAGAGAGAGGAGAGAGATCAAAAAGGGAGAGGGAGAGAGAGGGAAGAATGTCACAGAGAGAGAGAGAGAGAGAGAGAGGTAACAGATATGTGAGAAAATTCACAAAGAGGAGAGGTGTGAAAAGGGTAGGGAGAGAGAGAGTTTGGCAATAAATAGTGAGATAGATTCAAAAAATAGAGAAAATAGTGAGCACGCATGTGACTCTTATGCTCGAGGACGCAAAAGAAGAATATGTGTTCATGCTATGGTTATGCAATTGTACAGATGTTACAACTATATAGATGTTATAATTGTGCAATAGAAGTGAATTATATGGTGTTTTTACACTCAAGGATGGCAAACTTACTATAGCACGGGAGCTTCACTTCCCTGTTGCCCCACTAAGCGGGATAGTGTTCCTTGCACGCAAGGAATGCTAGTGAATTACTATTGTCATTTGAGTCATATAGTTAGACACCTTGAATTTCCACCCTTTACTTTGTTGGCAAAACAAGTGCATTACTCATGCTGAAATTCTGAGCTAGTCCAAATGCGTAGTTTGTGTTCTTGGATGATAATGATCTCAAAATTGTGTTTGTTGATCCACTGCTAGAAGAAGGCTCTTTTGACCTCCTCATAAAGTCCTTTAGCATTGATGGAAAACATACTGATTCTGTTTATGCTTCTCTCCATGAACCCCTAAAACATCTTTTGAAGGGGAAGGTTTGAGGGAAAATCTTGGTGTGGGGTGCCTTGTACCTTTTGAAAGGGAAGATCTGAAAATACTTTTCATTGCATTGATTTAACAAGGGTATCCTTGAAATTTTTTGAAATGTGACTCATTTTTTGAAGGTTAAAGATTTTATACTCGTCGAAGAGTAAAATCGTTTGATAAGCATTATGCCGTCGTTAAAACCAAGGTCTCCATTCTCTCCATCCCCATACGGAAGGCAGCTCACAATGACATGTCATTGGCCCTGAAAAGATGATCACTGATCAGGTTTTACCTCAATGACATTGTAAAGCTCTTGTGACGCTTCTCCAGAGTCTGAACCATGATGACTCCAGAATAACATGTTCCTTGGGGTTCTCCGGGAGGCTGGCCAGTGGGGAAGGGGTCTCATTTAAAGTGGCGCCACCTAACGCAGGCTGGCACTGGCAGGCAGCTCCTTTAGGAGAAAACGGGGTCGGAGGATCACATTTAAGGCGCCAGCGCAAATGGCGTTCAGGTCTCTCCAATGTCTCAATTCATCTTTTAATGCTTCCTTTCTTCAACCTTCACGGTCCCTCTCTCCAGACTCCCAGAGCCCCACACACGCAGCACGCTCACACACCCTCTCTCTCTCTCTCTCTCTCTCTCTCTTGTGGTGTGGTTTGCAGCATGTGCCTCTCTCTGTCTTGAGGTCGGAGAATGCCAGATGCTGGTGTGACGGGCTCCTTGCTGATGAGAGTAATTCTCATCAAAGAAATTTCTCATGCCCTCCCCTTTGTTTGGGTTCAGAAGCAGCTCTGAACCCCCACCCTGTTTAGATATACCGGCAATTTCACATCATGTTTTTCACGACTCCAGGCCTTGCCTCGCCTGCAGCAGTCGCTCTCGCCTTTCATCCTCTCAGAAGGCTCAGTGAACCCAGTCGAGAAGCCCCGATCAACCCGAGCATAGTCGTGATAGTGGTCATCCTGACCATCATCTTCTTCTTGTCGGGCTGCCTGCACTTGCTTATCAGGTGTATTGTAAGAAGTCCGCGGAGGGACCCCAACAGTATTGTGACTCTTACTGCACTGCAGGGCCAGCTGCAGCAACTGTTCCATCTCCATGACTCGGGAGTGGAGCAGGCCTTCATCGACACATTACCCGTCTTCTTCTACAAGTCTGTGAAAGGGCTGAAAGAAGGCGCCGACTGTGCAGTATGCCTGTGTGAGTTCCAGGCGGAAGACCGGCTGAGGCTGTTGCCAAAATGCAGCCACGCCTTCCACTTGGATTGCATCGACACGTGGCTGTTATCTCACTCCACGTGCCCGCTGTGCCGGAGGAGTCTGCTGCCGGAGGAGCCAGCTGTGACAGTGGTGCCGGCAGGAGCTGGCAGTCACGGGCCGTTATCGTTTGATGCGAGCTCGCGAAGCAGCGATAGCGGGGGCGACGGGACTGCTGCTGATAGTCATTTGAGAGGTGAAGAAGCTCAGGTGGATGCGCCGACGGTAAGCGACGCCGACGCGGTCATTAATGGAGGTGATCATGATAGTCATGGCGTGCGTGATGTAATCAAGCGGTTGAGGGACAGGGATAGCGAGCTTGTATCTGCAGCAGCAGCTGGCGCGTCTGTGGCGTTCCCGCAGGAGCATCCGCAGAGCCAGTATGCAGGCAAGGTACTGACAGTGCAGCTAGGTCGGTTCAAGGTGGTGGATAATGTCGGCGGCGACGGGGGCAGTGAAACCAAACATATCAACGGCTCGAGGAGATCGTATTCAGTGGGGTCGTACGAGTACGTGCTGGACCCCTGCAGTTTAGAGGTGGTTATCGCCCCGACGCCCTTGCACAGGCGCTCCAGCACGCCGAGACGACCCAAGGCCCCTGGCCACAGAACTACACTATCGGAGTGCACGGCAGAGGATCTGTCGTCGGCAGCTCATGCGGCTCCGGCAGACCTTCTCGAGATGAGCAGCCGCACGCCCTTCCACGAGGATCTGGCGTTCTTCCGGCGTGCCGGCAGCCCCTGCAGTCGAGACGACAGGTGTCTCGGTCACACCCGCCGAGGGTCAGAGTTGGAGCTCGAGGCGCTCGGCCGCCGCCGACGCCATGTACAGTCGTATGTCGAGGACGAGGTCTGGGTTTCCATCGATCTGAAGGACGTTGACGACGAAGATCATGGATGCGACCTGCAGCAGCCTGCGGCTTTGCCGCCGTCATCTCACGGCTACAGCAGCGTCGCTCCGTCGAGCACGCATTCCGACCGAAGGCGTGCTCACTCCTTCCGGCACCCTTTGAGCTCCGAGTCTGTCAAGCTTAAGGCGAGTGCCAGCCGGCGCTCACTTTCAGAGACTGAGCTACCTCCTTGCGGCTGGGCAGCTGAGCCAGCCGACCCAGCTTCCTTCTCCGGAGCTCAGCTCGTGACCCCATCCACTCAGCTCAGTAACTACAACGTTCCCAGAGCAGGTGGTCCCTCCTTAGCCAAGAGGACTATCAACTGGCTAGTCGGCAAGCAACAAAAGTGGATAGGACTGTCTTTTCTTCACGATAATGTTCTCCCGCACAGATGATATGGCAGGAAAGCATTATCTCATTTTGTAAGTGTAAACGTTGGTCATCTCGGCCAGCTTGTACTACGTTGTTGATGTAAACTATGAGTCGCCATACCTGGGTCTTATTATAAGGACCTATTGATATAGTCTCTGATAACGTAATGTAACCTGCAGCTTGCTTTGTCAACCTCTACAACATTCTAGGCGAACACATTTGGTTATTTTCTGAGTCCCTCTCGTGTCTGCTATAAATTCGGCGGAATTCGAGCTATGTTGCGGTCTTGCTAAGCTTCCCCTTTGATCCTTGTAAGATGTAGTGGATTCATGTTCGCGGCCGCTTTCGCAAGCTCCATATGCTTATACTTTGGGCACTGAAAACCTCAAAAGTTCAGCGACTGGAAAGATTTTCTAAAATCTGAGGCCAAAATCCGTCAACCATCACGAATCACACATCTTTGTAATCAGATTTTGTATTTCTAACTTCCGAGTCTAAAAATCGTTTTCTTCCAAATATCTTTTTTTCAACGTGACAATTGTTTGACACTGTACCTGAAATTTTTGTGAACAGTGGAGTGGGGAGGGAACTTCTTACATCTTGTGTAGCTGTTGAACTGCTAGTCCTTGTTGAAGCATTGACGATCGATCCTGTTCGTCCCACCAAAATGTTGCTTGTGCTATTTCAGGATACTGTCCTAACAACTTCTCCCCTTGTTGCCCTCTCCTTGATGTCCTTGTTCCACGAGAATATGAAACTAGCTTCCTCCCCTTGAATCATAGGCCCCTCAATTGAAACCTTGGGGCTTCAAAATACTAAGCATAATTGCCTTTGAATAGAAACCTCAAAATACAAAGTATAACTTTAGGAGATATTACAATGTGCTTGGGAGTGAGTTTGGTTCACTTCTATTTGAAATGTATAGTAGGGGGCTTAAATACGATCTTGTTATTTATTTTAAGTATTTGATCTATGTACTTTTATTACTTGTTTTTCCATTACTTTTCAAAAAATTTATAGTTCTCCTACGGGCCTCCTTATCTCTATTGATTTTGTATGGTAGGGGGCTCAAATAAGATCTTGTTATTTACTTTAAGTATTTGATTTATGTGCTTCTATTACTTGTGTTTTTCCATTACTTTTCAAAAAGTTTAGTCTTCCTTCTCTGGGTCTCCTTGTCTCTATTGATTCCTTTGATTGCTTTAATTGTTTCTTTGATTTCACTATAATAAATTTCACCTTTAGCCTTATTGGGAATTAACATTATCCCTCTCCTTAGACAAGTGCTAGTCCCATGGCATGTTATTTTGAGGTAGCATATTGGGCAAGCATTGAAAACTTCAACTTGGGGGACATGAATGATCAAGAGATAACGGTTGGATTGGAAGTTGCTAAGGGAAAGGAGATGGATGTGGATGGTGATGGGGGCGTCTCAAAGGCAACTAAAATAAAACCTCATACTCTCCCTCAAGACAGTACCTAACCTAACAATGTTAATAGTGAGTACTCATGTAGTGTGATTGGGAGAAGGGTCTAATACTAGGCAAGTAAGAACCTCCTAGGAGTGTCTCACACTTGATCCAATTGGTGAAGGAATGAATGTGTAGTCATCACACTTCCTTCAACTTTGACACACACATCAAACATTAGGGGTGTGGTCATTCTTTAAACATTTTGGGCTTTTGTTTTAATAGAAGAATCAATAGATATCAAACCTGAAAAGCTAGATTTGGACACATGCTAAATATTTTGATAAAGGCTCCAAATGATAGTACCAAGTCCCTTCATTGATGTAAGTAGGTGGAGTCAAGGTCCTTGATATTGATATTTAGGATCTTTGAGAGGTAAATAGATCTCTTCTACACATTAGGATCAAATGAAGCTCCATGTTGCCTTGGATGAACAAGAAGTTAGGTAAGCTCTCTTTAACAGTTATCTTGAAAAAGCAAACCACGCATAGTCATTAGTGTCCAAAATAATGTGCCTCCATATTGATTGGTTGTTGTGTATATACTTGGTCTTAAGTGCATATTTAGCTCACTATGCTTTGGTATCTTACTACTACCCTTGACAAAAGCTTCTTTGTGGATTTGATCGAGCCATATCTCCATTGTAAAGTTTCTAAAGTGATGAGCCTATCAATGATGGTGGATATGGAAAGTACTCTCTTGAGGTTCTAAGGGATTACAAAGTCACGGGCTATAGGAACATTAGCCTTGATTTGTGTTGGTTTGAATTCCCTAGTAGATATTTTGGATTCCTTTTAGGTTCATCCATCTTTGCCATCTCCAAGGAAATCTCATTGGGCACATGGTGAATTTATGATCTAAAAGTTTGGATCATGTGGCTGACTACTTTTGGATCTAGTTGTCATAAAATTTAGGAGGGCTCTTCGCCAATGTGCTCTTCAATTTGCTCTTGGAAATTGTCCTTTAAGCCCAATTTCATCAAAGATTGGTAGTGGAGAAGCCATTCTTGGTGGTTCTATGACCTCTGTTAGGTCTTATTCAGCTATTGAGGTTTGATACTAGAGCTAAATGGCTCTCTTGTTATCATTGTCGCAATGAAGCCTATATATTTAATCTCTTAGTTAGTGTTGTCTACATTTTTGAAAGTTTTGATGAGATTGTCATGGGTGTGTCATCTTGTGTAGTGTGGTGCCAATATTGTACTAGAACACACCTTTAACTATGATCGTTTCTTTCTTAAGCTCTCCAAGTTATTCTCTTGTGTTAGTTTTATAGAATTTTTTCTTTCCTTTATGTACATATCATGTTGAATGAACGTGAGATGGATTGTAATTGTATCTTGCTCATTCGATGGTTCTCTTTGCATAGTTATTTGATTCAATCTTGAGACCAACTTTTGAAAAATAATGTAATAATTACATTAAAGGAGAGGTTAGCTAGTTGGGCTAGAGAAGCTTGGTAGCTTGGAAGGCTCATAACCTTGAGGTCATGGGTTCAAATCTTCCTTATACATGGTTAATCTTAGCTTTTCAGCTCTTTGTGGTCTGTACAAGTGATTTTCTACTAGTTTCTTGTAGAACCTTGAATGATGGAGAAACCAACATCACCCACCACATGGTATGCCTTCAACTCTACTACTCGTATATGCTTTTATATTTATATAATTTGATGTTCTAAATCAATGCTCTATACCTTTGCAGCATATATTATATGCTCATGGACCATATTTTTTGGAAAAGTATGAGTCTTTGAAAATGTGGAGCATGTTTCAAGAATACTTGCCATGGAGGTGGTCGCGTCAAGAAAAGTATTAGAGCTAGTAAGAAGAGTACTTAAACATGGGCTCCATGCCAAGGCACCCAAACCTAGCACTAGCACATGAGTGGAGGAACAAAGAGCTCATTTGATCACGACTAGATTAACCATGTGAGAGCTTGAATTGCTAGGGTTTGGGGAGCTAGAGCAGTGAGCACATCCTCCCCCTAAAGAGTCGAGAGAGCCAATACATGAAGAGGGGTCGAACTTTGAGCATGACCATGTTGAGGAAGAGTAGCCACATGAATCAAGGCCCCCATTGCAAACACAAGCACAAACAGAAATATTTAATTGGTTTTATTGATGTACCTTTGTTTGCTAAATCACATTGGAGAATAGCAAGTATATGAATACATACCTTCGAGAGTATACCATCATCTTCGAGGATTCCATTGGGGAATATTGCTTAAGGATTATACAAGGTAGTCTTATTATGCTTAATCTTCAAAGCTTCAGTTAGGGCCACTATAACCTTGTTTAAGAAGTGTATCCCTCAATCAAACACAATCTCCTTTGGTGGACCGAAACGACAAACAAT
The DNA here is from genome assembly GCF_053477565.2 of Lygodium microphyllum. NCBI lineage: Eukaryota > Viridiplantae > Streptophyta > Polypodiopsida > Schizaeales > Lygodiaceae > Lygodium > Lygodium microphyllum. The sequence continues at coordinate 106,617,205 of NC_141154.1, read as the reverse complement.
TTGTTCCATAATGAAACTGGTCATCTCCTTAGCATTGTTCTTCACCGTTGCTCGAGCTTCATACCACTTTGTAAAGTAGTGCGCTGCTACAATGATATACCACTTTCGCATAGTTGATGAAGGGTATATTGGTTCCACAAAATCAATACCCTATTTTTCAAAGGGTAACATAACCAAAATGGGATTTAGAGATCGTCTACACTTTTCTCTCGCATCATGACTTTGACAGACATCACAACACTTAACATAACTGAAAGCATCTTGGAAAATCGATGGCACTCCTCAAGAATAAATGGTACCTCATCGTGTACACACAAGTAGATATCATCTACTCCTCTTCGATATACAAGACACCTGCTATAATTTAAAAAAAAGTGTAATACTTGTTGCTTGATCTTTCCATTTTCAGACTTCGATAAAGCAACCCCAAATCCTCCTGCAGATAAATGATGTGTTATAGCCATATATACCAGGAAGGGATGGAAGCTGTGTCGATTTTAAATAGCCTTAATATTACTTTTCTTAGTTAGAAATTCCTTTGGCTCCTTGAAATCCACAAGACATTCTACAATACCCTGCAGCTTCAGTGGCTTGCTTCTAATCTCATAATCAAACTTCTGCAAAGTTATTAACCACTTTGCTAATATAGTCAGGCGGCTGCAACTTGTTCAACAACAATCTAAGTCCTTCCGCCTTCATAAAGAATACTACCTTCTCATAGAGAATATAAGGCCTAAATTTTTTCATCACAAAGACCATTCAACGGAGCTCCTGTTGAGCCCTGGACTCACCATGCACCTAATCCCAATGGTTGCAGAGGGAGTAGATGATGGAGGTCCAAAGCTTTGCTAAGGTCACTTGTATTGAAAGTCTCTCTCCGCTGAAAGCCTCTTGACACTGCACCTTCCAGATATGCCATCCAGTAAGACTCCCTATGATCTCGCATATCTTGAACGATCTGTTGTGGACTCCAGTACCTGGTGGATGGGTAAAGCCTCCAAATCGACCATTGCACACGACCCTGCCTCGATAATGAATATCATGTCTTGTATCCCAGCCTCATACAGAAGGTGACGGCTCTGGTTGACTGTCTGCCAATAGAAAGCTCCCCATGAGATACATCCAAGGCTGGGTGCTATGTGGCGAAAGATGCAGCATGCTCCTCTCCACACAAGCTGCACCCCTCCTCACATGACCAAAGGCAGTGCTTTGGGGTTTCTAGAGGCTGTTTTGTGCAACACTTACAACCTCTCTCCTTCTGCATCCCAGCACCAAGCCTCCATGTGCCATCAGCCATAAGAAATACGACACCCTCCTCAGTCTCTAGCTATCCCATAAGCAGTGCCAGAAGGTCAGTCGGAAAGGCTCCGTGATGATGTGCTCTGCCCAGTGCTTGCTACGTGACGGCACCCAATCCATATCCTCCTGCATCAGTACATGTCTATCAATTCTGGTAGTGTACTCTAGAAACTTGGGTGGCTTCTTGGCGACTGCAGTGGTCGGCCATAGCCACTCTCCCGGATCCCACTTGAGCTCATCAAGCGGTCTGCCTTCGCAGATCCAAAGGCGCCACTCCATGAGCTCCTTTCAGAAAACATAGGGGTCCAGTTGCCATGTCTTCCTCTGAAGGCCCACCATCCGAATCCTCCTCCACGAGAGGGTGACTATCCTCTCATCCTGCTGCCCTGACTTAAGTCAGGAAGCTTTAATATAGGAGTTGTCACTAGGCTCTGCTTGAGTTTCTCAAAGCTGGACTATTCAAGTGAAATCCACGCAATGGAAACCTACTTCTTGAGTAGGTCAGTGAGAGGTGTGGCTACCAAGGCACAATCCTCTATAAAAACTCTATATAATCTAGTCAAACTAAGAAAACTTTGTACTTCTTTGACAGATTTTGGAGGCAACTACTGTTGTATATCTTTAACTTTAGCTAGATCTATTGCAATCCCCTTGCTCGGATACTATAAATCCAACTACCGTTTAAAAAATTCACACTTGCTCTTTTTGGCATAAAGCTTGTGCATTCTTAATGTTTCCAATACAATTATGAGATATGCCTCATGAATTCCTTCTTCTTTGGAATAAGTTAGAATATCATCAAAGAATACTAGAACAAACTCATCAAGGTAGGGCCTGAAAATATCTTGCACCATCCTATTGAAAGTGGCTGGGGTATTAGTCAAACCAAAGGACATTGCAATGAAATCATAATGTCCACATCTTAAGTTGAAGTGGTCTTTCTCTTTGATTCTAATCTAATAATAGCCCAATCTTAAGCCAATTTTTGAGAAAGTATTAGCTTGTCAAGAAGCTTATCGATCTTGGAAATTGGATATTTGTTTTTGATTGTCATTATTCAATGCATGGTAGAAAAGATGAATAGCACCTTTCTTCTTCTTGTGAAATAGAATTGGGGCTCCCCATGGTGAACTACTTGGTTGAATGTATCCTTGGTCTAGTATTTGCTTAAGCTACTCCTTCAATTCAATATTTTCGGGATGCAATAAGGATGCCTTGCCACTGTTCTATCAATCTCATGGTCAACTTCCCTTCTTGGAGGAAGTTTAATCAATTCAGCAAGAGAAACATCGACATATTCCTTCATCCAAGAAGGTTCTTCTTCGACTTCCTTGTCTTGGTTAACCTTATTAAGCTTGATTATGTAGATTGATAATCCTTTTCTTAAACCTTGGACATGTGTAAAGCTTTTTCTAGTTGAATCTTCAATCTTCCAGCTTTGCCATGTGTAGTCACTTGGATTTCTTTCGTATTTCGAAATGTGTCAAGGTTTTCCTTGAAGCTTTTGCTCATTCAATGTTTGGTCTTCCAACTTTGCCTTGTGTAGTCACTTGGATTCCTTTTGTATTTCAAAATATGACAAGGCCTTTCCCATAATGGCTATGGGATCATTGGGGATTAGCCAATCCATCCCTAAAATTAGCTTATAAGCACCCAAGTTCGTGACACAAAACCTCATATTGGTAGCCTCATTACCTAGATCAAATTCCACTTCTTTAGACTTTTGTGATGAGATGACTTCTTTTCCATTGGCTAACTCAACTAAAAGCTTGAATGTAAGTGCAATTTCTATTCCTAAACTTCTTGCACATTTTGGTGAGATGAAGGAATGAGTGCTTCCATAATTAATGAGAATTTGGAAACTCTTACCGTGATAGTTTGTGGGGGTTTGAATAACTAAAAATTGGCGATTTGGTCCTTGCTTGTTGAGAGTACCACGAGCGGTTCCTTTCTCAATTTCAATCTTCATAGTGGGTTCCTCTTCTTCTTGTTCCTCAAATGAACTATGGTAATCTTTCCTTCCCCTTTGGTCATTGTCCCTCGTGTTCTATCCATGGAATCACCCTTGATGGAAGGTCTAGTTCACCTTTGGACACTCCCTCTTGAAATACTTAGGCTTGTTACAATGGTAACACCATTAAGACTCACTATTTCTAATTGTGGAAACAAAATTTAATGTTGTACTTTTCTTAGCCATTTTCCTTGAACTGGCCTCCTATTGATCTTGAGCTCTCTTAATGAAGGCAAATGATCCTCTGTTTGGGGCATCTTGTTCCCAATGTCTTTTGCTCTTTCATTTATATTGGATCTCTTGGTACAAAGGCTTGGCTTGAAGCAATGCATCCTAAAGTTTCGTGGGCTGCATTGCTTGAAGTTGGGTATCCAATGGTGGGTTTAACTTGTGATAGAACTTGGTCAATTGTTGAGTATTGTCCATGGGTGGGGCATATTTCTGAAGTGTAACGAATTTTGAGTGACAAGTCTCTAAGCTCAATCCTAATCGACATAAGGTAAATAAATCATTCATTTTCGTAGTGTGATATGCTAGGAGAAGGTATCTCCCACATATGACTTCTTTTAGCTACTCCCAAGTGGTAGCTATCTCAGATCTTCCTTCATCCCTACACCACTATTTCCATTGTAATCAAGCCTCGCCTATCAGCTTAATGCCTAGAAATCCTAGCTTGATTTGCAGGACTAGTTCTAAAAGCTGAGGAAGTAGTCTCCTATTGTTTCAATCTAGACTTTAGCATCTGTTGCCACATATCTCCCTTTGCCATCAAACTCAGGTGTTTGATTTGCTTGAGGAGAAACTTCTTCTCCTTGATCTTGAGAGGATTTGGAGTAGATGTAATACCCTAGGTTTTCCCAATACATAAAGTTAATCTTTGCATACTTTATTCAAATCCTTTGTTTATACTTTTATACAATCGTGTGATGAAAGATGCAAAGAAATACTATCAAGGAACTTTGATCTTGCAAAAATAAATACACAATTTGAAAAGAAAATATATGATATCTTTATTATTCATAATTTTCCATAGGCAAAATGGTAATACATAAGGATAGAGATTATTTTGATCAAAATAGCGATTTCAATTACAATGAGTTTAACCTTGGACTTTGTAGGCTAGTGGTTCAACAAAGACATCTAAAGTTATGTATTTAAAGGGAAATTTTGGAATGCCATCTTTATAATAGTTATTGTGGCGTGAGCACCCTAAGATGGCAATACACTCGACCGGGACAATTTAGATCACTTGATTGTATATATAGCGATTCTAACAAATCCACTCTCTACCTATGTTTAGAGTAGGGTTTAGGCATGTTTCCTCAAAGATAAATAGCTTGAAACCTTAAGGCCTTCCACCCACTTAATACTTTTGAGATCATTTTGTAAATAAATGAGACAGTTGGCATTTCTGTAGTAGTAAATTTGGCTTTGCATTCATTGTCATTCTTGATACAATGCCCAGAAGATTATATATACACTCCAAGAGTCTCATGACCAATCAAAATCTAGGGAGTGCATTGCAAAGATAAAAATTTCTTGGAATACAATGAAATTTTCCCAATATTTGTCATTCTTTTAAAGAAAATCCCTCTATTCATCAGCTGACAATTTATCTTGCATTCGACTTTTCCTTAAGATAAGATTGCAAACACATTTTCCTACACCCATCACAATTTTAATTCCCTAACATCACATGTAATGTGCTTATCAAATGCTCCCTTGATGGCACAATTGGGTAGCCCTGGACCTACGCAACACCATGCAAAACTCCCTTAGAATATCACAAACTTTGCTACCTAAGATCACTTAAGTCTACCTCGTAAGGAAAGGTTTGCTTGATTCCCATTGAGGATTGACCTAATGATAAGGTTTTTGTCTATTATACTATGGTCACCTAACAATTTTTCGAGTGTCGATCATGAGCTTTTACAAATCAACCTGAATCAAATCAAACCTATGTCACATTGGTTCAAAGAGGGTGAGAAATGAGGGGGAGTTAATGTATCGATCTCTCTTCCCAAAAGGCAAAGTCTCACCCCAACCCCCTAGAATGGTACAATATCAATTCTAAAGCAACCTTCCTAGGACGATCACATTTTAGCTCTTTCTAATATGTTTTTCATACCATTCTGCTAAAACCCTCTTAGCTTATCTAAGCCACCCTACCATAGATGGGTCCATCAAGGATTCTCCCAACCTACCATAGAACGGATCCATCATCGATTCACCCACTTGCTTCCCTTTTAAGATGAAATTTCTTAACTATCTAATTACTTAACACAATTAATTCAACATATGAAAATAGTCTCTTTAATTAACTCGTGAACATGAGGTTCGTTCGGTAATCTTAGGAATGAATACAAAGAAAAGTTGAAATCAATCTTTTTGGGAAATCAAATAGTCCTTTTGAATGCAATCCAAATAGTTTGGGACTTGCTCTGATAGTAACCTTCCAATATAAGGTTTCATTTACCTTTTGAGTTGTCATGAATTTGACCAAAGGGGTTGTCATAACCCTTGAAGGGAAAATCATCTTCTAGATTATATCCAATGTTTCTGACTCTAGGGTCTTTAATTCTAATGGTCTTCTAATTAATTGCTCTCTTTTGATTGAGAACCCTTGGCCCTTTGATTATGTGAATAGTTTGGGTTTAGATTATCAAATGCTTTTAGCTATGATTGTTTCGATCATAACTCCTTCTTAAGAATCTAATTATCTTATATTCTTATAAGGCCATGAAGAGTACTTCATGTAGATGGAAGGAAAGAGAATTCCCTTGACATAAGTAGTTCCTTCCTCTATGGCAATTTTCTATAGTTTCTTAGCCGTAATCCTTAGAGAATAAAAAATATAGGATTAGTGTCTTTGATAATTAGGTTGGAAGCTCATAAACATGTATGTTTTCTTCCCTGCTCTAGATAAATCCTTCTTTTAGTAGGAACTTTAATGGAATGAATTCAAAGTAAATCGATACTTATGTGTCCTCAAGATTGAATATAGTTCTTCTTACGTTAAAAAGAGTAGTAACTTGAGGTCAATTTAAATTTCCATTAATGATTGATTAAAACATGGGGATCATCTATTAATACATGAAAAAGAAATATTTGCACTAATCACTATCTAATGTTTTCTTACATTATTTAGTATTTGCTAATGTTTCCTTAATACTATCATTCAATGATACATGCTATAGAGAAGCATGCTCTTTCCGGACACCCCTCTAGGATATTGTAAATTTTGAATCAACCTACTGAGCTATGGAGCACCATGAGGTGTCCAAAATCGGAGGATACTTTGCACATCTATCCACTTCAATTAAAGCCAACAACGAACTCACATTTAAACTACATAATAATAACAATGGAAAGAACCTAGGGTTGATTTGGTGCGATGTTGTCTATGTGTGCAACCTCTTGTCCTTCTCCCTCATTTCTATAATAAAAGCTTTTTACCCTTTAGCTTAGGGAAAATTAGCTTAATTAGGGTTGGAATATAAAAGCAAGACTGTGCCATTGTAAATATCTTTTAGCACATTTATAAACTTCTCCATTTCTTAGAGCTTAAGGGTTCTTGCCTTTCCCACCAACATTGAGGGCACACAATGCCCACAATAGCAAGAGGTGGATTTCTTACAATAGCCTCTCATCCATGATTCTCATTATACTGTTGATTTCTTCTAGCTATGGCTTCATTGTGATGTAGATTTAATACATTTTCATCTATGGCATGTGGCTATGACCACTTGATTCAATAGTTGTTTCTTGTTTTCTTGATATTTTAATTCAGTCTAGGCTAAGTTCATTTCAATGGTATCAGAGCCTTGAATTTGATTCGTGCCAAGGTCATTTTCAAGCCTAGATCTAGTTACCAACACCATCCAAGGTAACTAGAGTTCAAGATTTGATTACAAGACTTGGTACAGTTTAAAGTGTGACTAGTCAGGGTTTCCTATAGTTAGTCTTCACTATTTTTGGAGCTCTTGGAGAAGATCTAAAGAAGAAATGGAGGGATCTTGGATATTTTAATAGCTCGTGGACAAGAAGAGGCCAATAGAGTCTAAGAAAAGCTTAAACTTGATTAATTTTTGCTAATCAACCATTTCTCTCTTCTTTCTCAGCCTATCCCAAGCTTCCATCGTTGAAATCTTACTGAGATATTTCTTCCACGCCAAGAACTTCTTCATTTGAGTTTATAAAATCACTCTTCACTTCCTCTAGAGCATTTTGAGCAATCTCAGACCTTCAAATAGTTCAAGCAGAGAGGTGGAAGTATCAATATGATCAACAAAAATTGCACCACATTTTTTGGGTAGCAAATTGGCAATGATTAATAGCTAAGATCTCCTCTTTGGTGCTTCAAGATTGGTCCTAGGCATTCTCTGAAGATTCTCCAACAAGCTAAGGTCATTCTTTCAATTATTCTTGAAGATTTAAGGTCAACCATGGATTCTCTCTCCTCCCCTTGCTAAGTATTCAAGATAGCAGTCAATTTTTAACAATTTCTTCAAGATTCCATGGGGTTTTTACTTCTTTACGCTCCTAGAAACATTCTTCTACCTTATTGTTTAGACATTGAACCATTTTCTCCTCTTGAAGCTTCTTCCAAACCCTAGCCATGGAGTTCATGGATAACAAGCTAAATCTTGCTTAATTCTTGTAAATTTCATGGTTCTTGTACTCAAATATATTTGAAAAAACGCTCTTAACCTTCATCATGTAATGAGAAAGAAAGATTCAAGCATTTGGATAAGATTTAGAGGATTCTTAGTTTTTAATTTGGGGGAAAATAGGGCAGCCACGAAATTCTTCAAAATTTTATTCAATTTGTGATTTAATCATGGGGATTATGAAGTCTTTTACTTCTGAACATTAAGTACAAGGCCATTCCATCAAGATTGATCTAACGTTGGAGCAATAGACATTGATTCATAGCATTTCTTTCTTCTTGAATGCGTAGGTAGTTATGGATTACTGAAATCACTTAAATTCTTATTTCCAATCAATAATTGAAGCATTTTTAAAACTTTTGATTGATCTTTAGCTTTATTTGAAGGCATTGGTTCAGATTTATGTGGGTATTTGATCATTCTTCAGTTAATGCAACCAACCATAGTTCAAGATTCACATTCTTGAAGCTTTTTGAAGACTTTAAGTGGACTCTTAATCAATAAAAGGATTACATGGTTGTTGGGCTTAGCTAATTGCTAAAGGAGGGGTTGAATTGGGCATGTCCTCTTTGCTTGATTGATGAATTCAGTCCACTTATGCTAAAACCTAATGCCTATTCATTGTTAATTGAATCTCTATCATGAAATGATGGATAATTTAGCCCTTCAGCTTGATTTTGATCATTGATATCTTTCATGATTGAAACATGTATGATGGTACATTCCAATCAAAAAGTTTCACTAAGTTCCTGCTAATGTAATTAGCTAATCTCTGAATTTTGATTTCTTATGATCTTATACATTGAGATACCCAAGAAAATTGTAAAATGTGAGTTAAGTAGATCAATGAGTCACAGATTACTTAGGTAAACCTTTCTCAGCCCTGTTCATTTCATTCAACTTTCAAATTCCTATATCTCATTGAATGCCCAAAGCTTTATTTTAGCCATGCAAAGTATCATTGTCTTTTAGAACACCAGCTCTACCATGTATACATACTGACCAAGGAAAAAGGTCTAAGTCGAATGAGATGGCAAGACAAAAGAGAGATGACCCTCTCTTGCTATTTAGGACTCTGTAGGGGTGCACAACCTAGCTTGGAAGGAGCTTTGCACACCTTCTAGAGTTTCAAATCCCATTTAGGTTCCCCGTCCACTATTTTATCCCTCACTATAGGTGGAGGACTATAAAAGACCACTCAAGATAAAGTGGAAGAAGATTAAAGATCACTTGGAAAAACAATGCAATAAAACAGGGTGAAACAAGGTAATGAACACAAAGTAATTGCAATTCATTATAGGTTTATTGATCTTTTACATGTGGTTATATGGTATTTGAAGGGTACACATATTGTACTTCAATGGGAATAGGTGTATGATGCATACCCATGATCAAATTTGACAAACAGGGTAATACTAGGGTCAAACAGGTTGTTGTCATAGTTTGAATAGTCACAAAAAAGTGAAATTCAAAATTAGATATTTTAACTTTGACATAGAACTTTTTGTACTCCAGCATAGAGAACAAAGCAAGCTTTGATTCTAATCAAGAACTTTGGCAATCAGAGTTATGAAGCAAAAGTTATGCCCATTTTTTTGACAGGTGGTCACTGAAAACAACTCTTGGACAGCTAGGCAGGGTACATTGTTTTGGTCTAGGACTACCCCTTACCCAATTGCAACTTGAAATATCAGCAAATCTGCCCTATCTAGACATATTGAGCTTCATTTTCAGCTCATAAACACAAGGATTGAACGGGTATAACTCTTGTTATGGCCCATTTATGGACATACATTGTTCTTTTACTACAATCGTTCCAATGGCTAGGAATAAGAAGTAAGATCTTCATCCAATTCTACTTTCCCCTACAAGGACATGAGGGTACCTCAATGGATAGATGAGATAACTACTTAATTGGTCACCTAGGTACGCAAAAATGATCATAGTTAGTGGCAATATTTTTTGCACACGAGATAGCATTGGCTTCAACAATTGCATCACATCCAATCCTCTACATACTATGTATGACTGATGTAGCAACATAGTGACCATGACAAATATAAAGATATATTACTTGCCAAAATGACTATATTCCATGGTCACATTTCTCCTTACATAGCACATAGGGTCAACTAGCTTTATATGTATTACCATGCCTTGTTGGTATTCTTAAAACAACACTCTCTTATTTCGATAGGATTTATGTTTTTTCAGTAGTGTTGACTATGAATATATGTGTTTGTGTACTTGTAACAAGTCTAAGGTTTGGCTTGGTGAGTAACTTCTCCAACCTCTTTGAAATATTAATTCATATTTTAACTTTGGTTAGTATCCAAGTCTTGAGTTCAATCTAGTCTTGTAATTTTAGCACAATAGATTGTCCACTTGACTTGGATTTAAAAGTTCCGTAAAGCCTTTATTGTTGAATTGGCAAGATAGGTTGTTTGCATTGGCTATGTTTTTTCCATGTGTACCACTAAGACATGGTAGCTCCCCCCCCCCCCCCCCCCCCCCCCCCCCGACCCCCAAAAAAAAAGTATGCTTCAACATGCAATTGTTCATTTATTCAAAAATTTCTATTTATATACCATTTTTGTGTAGGGTTGTTGGATTTGATGCTTTGCCATTAATCAGATTTTATAGGCACTTGGGTGTGACCTTCAAAGACCACAAATTTCCATGCAAGAGGCAGCATAATCTAGGCTAGCACGATGTCTTGCACCACTAAGGGTAGTTGTTGAGAGAGAGTGTGCATATGTGCAATTCTAGGAACCACATACTAGTTCATGGCTTTTTGTTACATTGGCCACCGAGTAGAGACTACACCATCTTCAATTTTTCAAAATTCTTATATCTAGTTTTGGTTCTTTCAGTACTTTGTTTTAGTCTAGATATAGATTTTTACATTTGATTCACTTATTTAAATACACTTTGACGATACTCTTTGATGAGAAATCACTATAGTTGTACTACATGCTCAAGTCTCATAGCCCAATTATCCACTATTTTTATTTGTACTCTTTATAAATGTCTATGAACTCTATCTATGTCTATCCTCTCTCTAGACCTAGTTAACTTGGCACAATAAAAGGATGGTCTACCTCAAGACTAATGAGCCTTGTAAGCATGAAATAACCCTTTAAAAGTTTTGATGTGTAGTCATTTTGGACTATCCATAAGTAGCGCAGGCTCTCTCTCTCTCTACCCATCTAGAGCATGAGAAATACAAGAAGAACTAACTCATGAAGACATTCGATATTATTTAGAGTCATACAATTTAAAGATCAAAATAAAAACATTATTAGAAAAGCAAGGGTCTAAATCGACCCCATGCATATCATCATAAAAATAAAATAGTCAAGAAACCTTGGAGTAGAAGAAGAAGAAGAATGACTAGGGTTTTCAGCTTCCTATCTTATGTGCATCTCTGTGTGCTATGTGTCTTGCAATAGCTCAAGTTCCCTCTCTTGCCCCCATCTTTTCATGGTATCAAAGCAATGTCCAAGTGAGGAGCTATGAGCCGCAAGCACAAGAGTCTACAAGGAAGCCTTGTTGTGGAGTATAACTATGGAGATCTCTCTCATACAATCTTTGATTGACGAGTCATCTTTGCAAACATAGAGTGGTTAAGGGAGTGTAGCAGACCCTGGGTCATTATCTTGGCAATCAGATTCACATTCCAGGTATGTTTTGGCCTTTGTCTAGGAGTTAGAGGTTATTCATGTGCGAATTTAATAAGGTTCAAGAACTCTGCAAACCTCATCATTTCGTAAGGTGATGGGTGTGGTAGACTATTTGCAAAATGTTAGACATTACAGGTATTGCTTAGGATATGCTTACGTTTTGAGTTCAGTACAAGTGATCGTTTATTTGAATTAGTATTTTGATATTAGCATACTTTTGGATTTTTATACGTAATGTTTAAGGGATTTAATCAGATGATCAATGTGATAAGCCTAACAAGCATAACTTCCATGCTTGGAATTTTAGATTGATTGAATTCCTTATGGGTAAAGATTATTGGGACTACATTAAAGGAGATGATGTTGAGGCTGTAGAGTTATAAGGGGAAAACACTACAGCCGACTAGGCCAAGGCATTTAAGGAATGGAACCATGGTGCTCAGAAAGTTATGTATTGGCTTTCCATTTGTGTTTTAGATAATATGATTGGGCATATATAGGGTACAGATAGTCTTGTAGAAGCATGGAATAAACCAGTCGAGCTATTTGGTACAAATACCAATGATAGAAAGTTGCAATTGAAGCATGAGTTAAACAATGTCAAGCGTAGCAATTTGTCTATCAATGACTATGCATTGATGATTAAGAGCATTATTGAAGCTCTTGGATCTATTAAAGTGCAAGTTTATGACGATGATATGGCTACATGTTTGGATGGTTTAGGCAAGAAATATAAGAAGTTTCCAATCTCCACCTCCAATTAACTTTTTGAAATAGCATGGAATTCTAAGGTAGTTTACATGCCAATACACTCCAAAACAATAGAATGGTGTTGATAAAAGGAAGAACATGCACATTGCAGAAATCACACGAGCCTTGATGGAGGTTGAGAAGAATATGCCTCATTATTAATGGGCTGAAGCTATCTCTACAGTTGTGTATATTATGAACATGACTTTCACTATTGTAGTGTATGATGTGACATTAGAGGAGAAGTTTACTAGTAAGAAACCAAATTGATCACATGTTAAAGTATTCAGATGCATTGCATATGTACATGTTCCTGATGAACTAAGAAAGAAGTTGGATCCAAAAGTTGAAAATTGTGTATTTATTGGCTATTATCTTGAGCAAAAAGGTTACAAGTATTATAATCCAATTATACACAAGATACAAGTGAGTAAAGATGTAATTTTGATGAGATGAGCAGTTGGTATACTAAAAACAAATTGTTGCTGATGATGTAAAAGAAAAGGTGGTTATAGAAAATGTGCATCCACAATCATAGACAGAGTGGGCTAGAAGAGTTCTTTTTTGGTAGATCTATTGAGAGACCATGAAATGGCAAGTTGTATGTGAATAGGTGAGTCTGAGGGCTTAGATTAGAGTATGGATGAGGAGTTTGGTATTCCAGCTGTTTGTATACTTGGTGTAAGGAAAACTAGGACTGATATTATAAAGAGATTGTAGAGTGTTCCACAAGTCCGCATGTTAAGAAGAGTAAGGTATCCTATGCACAAGTTGATATATAAGAGTTATGTTGATTGCCATTATAAATATATGGCAAAGGTTATAAAATTAGTTAAGCCCACTTGTTTTGAGGAAGTGATTGGTTATGAGCACTAGGAGAAAGCCATGGACGAAGAAATGCTTGTATTGAATGTAAATTAGACTTGGGATTCGGTGCCATTGCTTGAGGAAAAGAAAGTTGTAGGTTGCAAGTGGGGTTATAAAGTAAAGCATAATATAAAAGGAAGTGTGAGTAGGTGCAAAGTAAGACTAGTTGCCAAAGTTTATGCATAAACTTATGGAATTGATTATGAGGGGACATTTGCTCTAGTAGCAAAGATGGCAATTGTAAGAGCTATCATTGCAGTGGTTGTAGCAAAATGTTGCGTCTTACATCAAATGGATATAGCAAAAGGTTAGGTCTTGCATCAAATGGATATAAAGAATGCATTCTTGCATGGTTAGTTGCAAGAAAAAGTATACATGGAGTAACCACAAGGTTATGAGAGTATGGTTCACCTTGATTATGTGTGTACATTACACAAAGCCTTGTATAAGTTGAAACTGGCACCAATAGCATTGCATGACAAGATATCATGGTATCTTGTCTCCATTGGAAACTATCTTGTGTGTATTCTCTATGTGTTGTGTGTCTTGTAAGAGCTCAAGATCCTTTGTCGCTCCCCCTCCCAAAAAAAAAAAACAAATGCTCCCTCAACCTCTCCTATCCTTTCCAAACACCTCTTTTTCTCTCTCCACTACACCTAAAATGTTTCTAAGTACTTCTCTTTCTTTGTTCGAGACACCTTTTCTCTTACCACTATACCTTAAAAGTTTATTGACGCCACTATCCCCCAAATGTTTTTGATAGAAAACAATCTTCAAATTAAAGTTCTATTGGGAAGAAAACTCCTATTCAACAAATTTGCTGTATTCTTTAGAACCCATTTACCCATTCAACCCATAAAGAAAGCCAAGAAAGAAGAGTTACTCACTCCTCTCACAAGAAATTTCACTATGAACCGGGCCCACAGCGGGTCTTTTAATCAATACTTGCCACGTGGGAGAAGAAAGTGACATCAAAACCGAGTATCCAATAAGAAGCAATGCCACATCAGAAGCTAGCGTCCAATAAGATGATAGAAAGTGGCATCCTGCTGATTTGGAGGCGGCCAATTGGCTGTGGTGTGTTGTCTCTCTCTCTCTCTCTGCGCGTTTGTCTGCTGTGTTGTGTCTCTCTTTTTGCAGAAAGGGTCTCACAGGCCTGTTGCCTGGGCGAGCTTGAACGTGCCTGTGGGGTGTATCCTGTTAATCCAACAGAAAGCCATCGTCCTGGCGACCTTTCTAGCGGCTCCTCTGGAGCCCGCTTCCTTGCGCTCCAGAGCTGCTGCCGCGCGATCAGCGTCGGCCTCGTCTGTCTCCTCCAGATCAAGCGCCCGCCGGCCCTCCCCTCCTACCAAACAGCATCGAATTCTCCCTTGGCTCCTCTCCTCCGCTCTCGCAGCGTCTCTGTGTTGGTTAGTCATTGCTGGCCTCTGGTTCTGGCATTCGGACCTCTCCGGGAGCGATTCCGAGACTGTATCTTCCACACCAGGAATCCAGGTATGAACGTGTTTTCTTAGCTTACACGAAATTCATCGTTTTCTGGTCAGGATATCCGAAATCGTATCGAGTATGAAATTTGTGGTCTGCATACCAAAAATATACAGGATAGCGGTTCATCAGAATGTCCCAAATCGTGTCCAGTGTCAAATATGTAGTCTGCAGCCACCAAGTAATACAGGATCGTCACCATTGTAATCTCATCAGAATGTCCCATATTGTGTCCAGTGTGAAATTTGTAGTCTGCATACCACGTAATGCAGGATTGTGGCCATTATTAATCTCATGAGGATGTCCCAAGCTGTGTCCAGTGTCAAATTTGTTCTCTGCAGTCATCAAGTAACACAAGATTGTTGCCATTGTTAATCTCAACAGAATGTCCCAAATTGTGGTCAGTGGAAAATTTGAGCTGCATACCAAGGAATGCAGGATTGTGGCCATTGTTAATCTCATCAGGATGTTCAAGCTATGTCCAGTGTTGAATTTGTAGTCTGCAGTCACGGAGTAATACACGATTGCCACCATTGTTAATCTCATCAGCATATCCCAAATGTGTCCAGCGTCAAATTTGCAGTCTGCAGTCTGCAAGTGCTTGCATTTATCATAGAGCAGCCATCAACAACTGTTTTTTTTTTTCACTGTCTCAGGTGACTTATGGCAGCCTTGTGAAGCTGATGCATGAGCGTACCAAATATCGGTTACACTCGCATGACATACCATATGGTTCAGGCAGTGGACAACAATCTGTCACTGGTTTTGGAGGAGTGGGAGACTCCAATAGTTATTGGGTATGTTAATATTGAAAAGTTTAAGCCACATAAAAAAAAACTTGGAAAAGTAACGATTCGGTAGAGAGAAGCTATCACTCATGCCAACTGTACAAGAAAATTGCAAATTTTTAAAATGTGAATTACTAGCTTATTAGATCCAAGAATCTTACCTAAACCAATACATTATTTGGACTGAACAAATCAAGTTGGATGATTGGGTGGGGTGGAAACTTTTACACTGAAAGCATGTTGATTTGAAATGCGAAATGGATAAATTTGATACTTCCACCTTGTGTTGTATCGTCATTTGGTGTACACACACTAGGGTTTGAATGGATTGCACTCATATGGATAAATGTATTGCGTTTGCTATTTTCCAATTAATATGAAAATTATTTGAAATCTCATATGTGGGATTTACCAAAATACTTGGGGAAAAATCTCAAAGTAAGGAGTTACCAAAATACTGGAGGAAAAATCTCAAAGAAAGGCAAAAGGAGAAATATCAAAAGTTTGAACTCAAGGCTCTAGTCATGAAATCCTAATGTTGCCATATCTTTGGTAAGTAAAGACGCTTGAGCTCTGGACTCCAACTTTAACATCAAGCCTTGGATAATGTGAATATGTCATAGACATGGGGAAAAATAAGTTCTATGGTTGAAAAGATTATGCTTTTCACATGGAAAGATACAAGAAAAGTAGGGTAAATTATGCAACATAATGCTACTGTTGTATATCATGAATCCAGGTATTTTGATTGTTATGATTCCCATTGCGTTTGAAGGACAATTAATTTTGCTAATAGAGCTTGTTTTGCTAAATGATGTTGGTAGTGCTTGGCCAGAATGACATGGTTGTGTAGCTATATAGAGTGGCAAGCACTCATATTTGGTGCTAAATTAGGTGTAATGTTAGCACAATTGCATTTGCGTTGCACCATGGGTATGTAAAGATTACCTTGAGCCATCAAGCACTTACTTAGGTTGTTATTGTGACCCATGTAGAGGACGTGGAGTGAATGCCTCAGTTAGAAAGGGATTCTAGATCCTTATTTTTTGGAATTTAAGCTAGAGAATTGTAAGACACTAGGTCAAGTGGAGGGACCAACAAATAATTGAAATTGGGGCATTTTCCATCTCCATCAAAGCGGGTGAAGGCCAGTTGATTTCTCGAAACAAGGGACAAATCAGGTTAAAGACTTGTTGGTGATTTTGAACAACAAAGGGAGTTGGAATATCGAAAGGGATTGGGATTGGGAGAATCCCATTGTAAATCAACTTCTTCTTCAATAAAGCTAAAGAAATACCGAAAGGGGCGCCAATTTTGGGGCCAATCGGGTGTGCATTGTCCAAGATCAGTAGGTAAATTTGTATTTTTAGACTTACACCAATTGTTTGCTGTTGTAATTAAGTTGTAATCAAGGATTTACCACCCATCCATGGAAGAAAGGTTGGTTACATGTTTCCTATTGTTGTTGTTTGCCTTCTTGTTCCCCTTCTTGTTTCCCCCTCTTGAGCTTGCATTAAAAGCTTTGGTAGAGTCGGATCCATTGGCTTCTATCTTTTTAAGACACTCACCATGCTTCAAGACAAGGAGGGCTAACTTCTCCCAAAGAAGAGTCTTATGTAATCTTGAGCTTAGAAGGCTAGTATAAAAGATATCATACTTGGGAGATGACAAATGGGTAAGAAGACCCATGGCCATATTCTTTGAAGATATTGTTTGTCAAAGGGATGCAAGCTCACCTCTCATAGATTGAGAGTGTGTGAAGCTTCTGTTCCAAGGTGATACAGTGGGCAAAAGTCTTTTGATGGTAGAGAGAAGAAAGCTTTGCCCACATTGTTGTTGCTGTCTTTAACTTGTGCACATGAACAAGGACAAAATATTGTAGGCTTATAAACAAAAAGGACCGAGCTCAAGAGTTGAGCCTATCCCAAAGGGTTGCATGATTTTTAGATGAACCAATAGCAGGATCCTCCATGGGTAGAGGAATAGGGTTAGTGACAAAAGCCCAAAGATCAAAGGTATCAAAAATACACTCCACTTTGCAAGACCAAAGGGAGTAATTAGATCCATCCAAATGATTGTCTTTGGGTAGAGAAGGAAGAACATGTACTTGTATAGAAGGTGGCATCATGGGCATCTTAGGGCCAGAGGGACTATCCCTATGGGAGACATGAAGAGAGGGAGGAGGAGAGGGTTGCTCCGACCTCTATGACCTATCATATCATGGTTCCTGTGCAGAATGGGGTTAGAATGGGGTTCTAACCTCCGATCTTCATGATGATCGGAGGTTAGAATGGGGTTCTAACCTCCGATCTTCATGATGATCATGCTGCCTATTAGAGGAAACATGAATAAACTCCTCATTTGAGTCATCACATCCTTGGAAACGGTGATAATCCACGTCTCTAGATCTGCAAACACACTAAATCTGCTGCATTTGGTTGTCAAAGAGCCTGAACGGAGAGAATAATCAGCTACACGTTGTAGATGTCTTGTTTTTTGTTAAAAGCAGTTGTATAACATAGAAAATCTGTGGTTTATGCAGCAGCAAGAAGCAGGCTGAAAATTTATGTTTTTAGTAGTAGGGTGGACTTTTCTGAAGGAAACCTTAGTGTCCTCACTTAGCTGATGATACCATGTGAGTGGGCAACGGAAAAGGAACATGAACATGGAGAGAAATGGAGAAGAGAAAGACAGCAAGAATGGAAGAGAAACCTGCATTGAATCTGGAAAGAAAGCTGAATGCAATGATGGACTGATCAGTCCATACATGCAGCCCAAAGTGTCAGTGAGGGCATTGGATTAGGATGAAAATGATGGCAACATTGGAGACGAAGACGGACTGGGCAACGTGCAAAAGAGAGAAAAGAATGGAGACTAGATATAAGAGATTGCTTTGGTGCATTGAAGTATTTGCTAAGAATGGAGATTGGATAAGAGAGATCAGGACATATATGAATAAGCCAAAGAAGTTTCTCGACTGCTTGACTATAGTTATGCTTTGATGTAATAGGCATTATGACAAGCCACATAGCACTTAGTCAAGTGTCCCCAACGCAAATGCAAGGTCAAAGTGTTGTAATTAGGAGTGCAATTCAAGCATGAGATTGTGGATCAAGTTGGGATTCCTATCCTTGAATGAGGTTCCATAGATTTTGGGAATCCAACACGTTGGATTCAGTTAATTCGACCTAGTAAAATGAGTCTTATCACTAAACACAATCTTCATGATAGCAATAGAGTGGAAAGAGGAGTGAGGTGATGGTAAGTGGGTATGAATGCATTAGAGGATGGTTCAATGGATGCGTGGCATTGAGATGATTGTCATGTGCATTGTAATTGGAATGTGCAAAACACAACACCATAAAATGTGCAAAATGTGAATTTATCTAAACATTTTTTGCTAAAAATGTCAAAAAATAGAACCCCTAGCTAAGGACATGGTGGAGATTGCATGGGTAGTGGTGGATATGGGCACAAGGGAAGAGTAGGATGCCACATGTCAAAGGTAGGAATGGTAGAACCTTGGGATAAGCCCTAAGATTGGACAATAGGACCTTCAAACTTAAGTTTGGGTAGCCACTTAAGTTTTTAAAGTATGGACAAGCCCATTGAAGGTTTGGGGCAGCCTCAAAATTTTAATAAATATAAATGTGAGACCAAGTTTGGAAAGGCTTCTCTTGCTATTCTTCTCTCCCTTCCCTGCCCTTTTGGACCGAGAGCTGATTTACTGCAATTTAAATCTGATCTGCATGTTTTTGGACATCATGGAGGTAAATTCAGCCTTGGTGAATGCATGTGCAGCAGCTATGCCAGGGCTGGACACAGCAGCATGCCCGCTTTGGGATTCATTTGGGAGTAGTAGAATAGCTTGAAGGTTGTGTGAACAGCCCAAGGCATCCATGAGGGCACCGAATCAGGCTGATGATAGAAGGCAACACCGGAAGACGAAGAAGAATCCCTGAATGTTGGAGTGTGCTGAAACCTGCAAAGGATGAATGACCAGCCAAGTGAGGGGCAGGCTACAAATAGCCAGAAATGCTGAAATCTGGCCAACCTGATCTAGGACGAGTCATAAATGCTGGGCAACTGCACATTGTCAAAAAGGAATCAAGAAAATACTGATTGCCATCGTAAATGCTGGTTGCCCCATCCTTGCTAGTGTGAGTGTAGTCCAGTCCCATTGAAAAAGAAATGTATCGAGCTGGAAAATAACTAGCCAATGTGAATACTTCTAAATCCGATTGAAAAAGAAATGCATGCTCTTAAACAAGGCTGCCTCCCCCCTCAAATGCATGACAGATTGAATGTTAGAGCTCCTAATGTCCCTGTCAGACTTAAACTAAGGCTCATAGGTAGGAGATGACTGTGCTTGACACACATGACTACTAGTAGCTCCTCTCAAATTCTTCCACCATATCCAAATCTTGGATGTGGTGGAAGCATAGAGACAGGGAACGCCCTTTCCGGCACATAGGAATGGATTAACGCGTTCCGGGAGGTTTGAACCAGGAAATGCTGGCAGAACGTTCCAGTCGTTCCTTATCTTGTTCCCTGGCCGTTCTAGGGCCGTTCCTTGTTTGGAACGGCTGTTCCAGCAGTGAACCTTAAAAAAAAAAATTGTGATTCGTTTGAGCGGGCACGACTCCCTAGCCTGAAGTTGCTTGTTTAGTCGCTCAACTCTCCTGCATGTCCCGCCTCTTGCTCTCTCGCCTCGCTCGCTTGCACGCCTCTCCTGCCTCGCTCACTTGCATGCCTCTCCGGTCTCGCTGCTCCCGTTGCTCCTGTCTCTCCTGCCTGCCCCACTTGCTCTCGCTTGCCCTGCCTCCCTTACTGCCTACTCCTACCTACTCCCGCCTACCTCTCTCGCCTGCCTTGCTCGCCTCTCTTACCTGGCTTGACTCCCACCCGTAATCAGGTGAGGATCATTATCTCCCCCGAATTTGGGGCATTTTGGATCAGACTTCAGTTGTTGGTAGTTGCTCCAAAATTTGGGCCTTTCTCAAGGATTGGAATTTGGAACCCAAATTTGGCTGCAATGTCCCCAAATTTGGGCGTTGGGATCCATCATCCTTGGATCTAAAAGAGCCCCCAAATTTGGGGCATTTTAAATCAATCAGTGCCCCAAATTTGGGGGCTGAAAATGCGCAAATTTCAGGCCATTTTAAGCAAGGGAATGCAGTCTGGAATGCCCCAAATTTGGGAGCTGAAAATACATCAAATTTTGGGGCATTTTCAGCAAGGGAATGCAGACTGGAATGCCCCAAATTTGTGGCATTTTCATTAAAAGGAATGCAGGCTGAAGTAGCACCAAAGTTCGGGCATTTTTAGCAAACATTTAACACACGCATGTTGAAATTTTGGCTGCAAATTTTTGCGATTTCATTGAACTTTACTGATTATTTGTCACTTTTACATAGATGGCAGCATTGACATCTATGGGATCTTCATCATCCTCAGCAGGTACCCCGTCAACAAGTGGATGAAGTCGAAACACTACTTGGTCATGGTGGGATGAGGTAGATGCAGGGGTGCCATTGAGAGGTGGAGGGGCTCGCCCTTGGAAATGCAAACTTTGCTCTTATGCTCGCACTAGTGGGGCTGATAAAGTGAGAGCTCATCTTCTACACAAGGAGGGGAAAGAGGTGCGTTTTTGCACCAATGTATCAATTGAGAAAAGGTAGGAGTTACTTGAACGCATAGCCACTTCTATGGGGAATTCACATGCCAGGAGGACTCCAAATATAGTAGTGGATCCGACAACATGGACTCCAAGGCCATGGTGCTTCATGTAGAAGACCACTAGAATTAGTGGCGTTAGGCAGAGTTCATTGCACACTTCATGGGAACCAAAGAAAAAAGAGAAAACAGATGTAGCAGTAGCACACTTTTTTTACCATGACCATATTGCATTCAAATCAGCGAGGTCACCTTATTTTTTAAATATGGTGACAAAGATTGTGTTATGGCAGAGAGTGCGAGGATCCAGATACGGAATGCTTTCTCACAGCACACACACACACAGAGAGAGAGAGAGAGAGAGAGAGAGAGAGAGAGAGAGAGAGAGAGAGTAGAGAGGAGAGTGAGTACGACACCTTTCTTGTTCGGTACAATGACTAGTGTATCTCTTTAGGTTTTAGATAGATATATATGAAAGTACAAATGTGCTGAGGGTGTGTTCACACCCGTGCACATATAAAAGGCACGATGGCTCTTTGTTTCCAACAATCTCCCACCTAAAGGCAATGTGCCTTAAGAGGAGAAAAGAATCAACTAAGTCTAGGTATGTACAAAGCTGAAATACATATACCTATCCGAGTCCCATCATCTGTCGGCAATGAGCAAACCGCTCAGCTGAAAGACCTTTCGTGAGAAGGTCTACAGGACTATCATCTGTATGCACTTTGACAAGCTCAATGCTCTTGTTGTCAAGTACATCTCTAATGAAGTGATACTTCACTTGTATGTGCTTCGTCTTTGCATGAAAGATGAGATTTCGTGCTAGCATGATAGCACTATGATTATCACAATGGAGAATAGGTAACTTTGTAATGCCAAGCTCTCCCATCAGACATGAAAGCCATAAAGCCTTCTTGCGTGCCTCAGTAGCAGCCACATACTCTATCTCTATAGTAGACAATGCAACGCACTTTTGTAGCCTGGAGATTCAAGAGACTGCTCCTCTTGTGAAGGTAAACACATACCCAGAAGTGGACTTTTTGCAGTCCGCATGACCAGCATAGTTTGCATCCATAAAGCCAACGATAGATGCCTTGTGCTTTCCAAAGCAAATGCACAAATCCTTTGTGCCTTTGAGGTATTTCATAATATCTTTCATTGCTTCCCAATGCTTTTTACCAGGGTTTGCCATGTATCTGCTAACCACTCCCACTGCAAAGGCAATGTCAGGACGTGTAGCAACCATAGCATACATCAAACTGCCAACAGTTGAAGCATATGGTATCTTGGCCATTTCAGTCTTCTTATTATCAGATGTAGGGTTGTCCTTTGCACTGAGTTTCACATATGGAGGCAATGGAACCCCAATTGTTTTCCCTCCCTCCATATTGAAACACTGCAAAACCTTGGAGATATACTCATGCTGAGATAGATAGAGTAATCCTTTTGACCTATCTCTGAGTATTCACATGCCAAGAATGCGATTTGCATCACCAAGATCATTCATGTCAAAGCTGCCATGAAGACTTTGCTTCAGTGAGTCCAAGACTTGTAGAACCAAGATAATTAGACTGCCATTTGCTGCCTTCTTGGTGTATAAGCAGTGATCCACTTGACTTCTATGAAAACCTTGAGACTGCATAAATGTATCAAACTTATGATACCATTCTCTTGGTGCTTGTTTCAGCCCATACAAGCTCCTTTTGAGTTTACATACCATCTTCTCATTCCCTTGTGCCACAAACCCTTCAGGCTGTTGCATATATATGTCTTCATGCAGATCACCATGTAAGAATGCAATCTTTACATCCATCTGTATGAGCTCCATATCTTCAGCTACAACCAAGCCCAAAATGGTTCTCGATGTAGTCATCTTGACTACAGGAGAGAAGATCTCATCAAAGTCAACTCCATGTTCTTGCTTGTATCCCTTCGCAACCAATCTTGCTTTGTACTCTAACTCTAGAGGAGAAGATTTCAGCGAAGGAGACTTCTGTGCATGTTTACCATAAACACAGTGATCACAATGCTCAAAATCAGCATGATGAAGACAAGGCAAGTGACCCAAACGAGAAAGCACTTTCATTTTAGTTTGACTCATGTGTCCCAACCAGCCATGCCACAACGAAACACCTGGCTGCTCGGTCACAGCAACAATATGGTTACGCACACTAGATACATGGAGAGGATACAAGGTATCACTTTTACAACCTCTAGCAATCACTCTAGATCCCTTATAGATCTTCCATTTCCCATCATCAAAGATGGTATGAAATCCATCGTCATCTAGCTGCCCTGTGCTAATCAAGCTCTTCTTGAGCTGAGGTACATGCTGTATATGCTGAAGTGTGAAGACAGAACCATGCTGAAACTGCAACTGCACATTGCCAATACCTGCAATGTCACATGCATAGTTGTCCCTAAGATGGACAACACCATGTTGATCCCTTGTATAGTCAGAAAACCACTCACGATGAGGGGTGACATGAAAGGAAGCACTTGAATCTAGAATCCAAGCGTGCATGTCATCATCCGTATCTACAAGTAAAGCATGTGTACGAAAGTGTGAAGAGACAAAGAGTACGTCATTCCCACTGTCACTGTCATGAGTGACTACATTCACCTCTTCAATTTTGACACTGCTCTTTTTAGGTCGACTCTCTTTCTTCCTTCCTTGCTATCATCTGTCTTCTTGCCCTTTCCTTTTTCTTTCTTCCATTTGTAGTAGTTACATTTAAAGTAACCCTTCTTGCCACAATGATGGCATTCAACATCTTTGCCACGTAATTTACTGCGTCCCTTGCTATCAGATTTGCCTTTCTGCTGTGATCTGCCTCTAGTATGCAAAGCACTGGAAGACTTACTGGATGCATTGTTTTGATGATTCATTTCTTCCATGAGTAGAGCACTCTCTACATGAGCATACAAAAGAATCGCATTAGAATTGCTCATAGCAATCCTCAATGTATTTCAACTCTCTGGCAGAGTGCAAAGCAAGAATGTAGCCTTAAATTCTTCATCAATCATGAACTTCAAGGCAACCAACTGGCTGAAAATGGAGTTAAACTCACTCGAGTAGACATTGCCGTACCCTCTTTCATATGCAAATCATAAGCTTTTTCAGCCAATAAACTTTGCTTGTGGTACTCTTCTGGGCATATAGTTCTTCCAATTGAGTCCAAATAGCATAGGAAGAATCCAAACCTTCAGTGTTAAATAGCAAGGCATCAGAAATCAATAACTTTATGGTTGAGTGTGCAAGCTCATTTAACTCATCCTAGTCTTCTTGTTCCATATCTGTGGGCTTTGCCCCTTTGGTCTTAATCGGCCTTCTTTGCTTTTTCTACAACAGGATATTATGACACTGTTTTTGCTAGACTAAAAAGTTATGTGCTCCTTCAAGCTTCTTAATGTGCATGAGATGACTGCTGTCACTGTTGCCAGCCATGATTTTCAGCCCAAATGTGGCCGAAAAGTTCAGCAAATGCAGACCCAAACTGTCACATAAGTGACCAAGGTACAAACAAGTACCAACAAGCAATAAATAACCACAATGCAGAAATTTCAGATCTGCAAATAAATTTTCAGAAGCACTAAACCTTATGCTACAGCACTCCACGATTGAGTACAGCTTTTCCAAGGACAAATACATCACATTACATGAGAAGTCCCAAATTTTAGCTGCAATTTCTGTTGTACATTCACCCACGGGCACAAAATTTGATACGCACGGTCAAAAGCCCCAAAATTTTTGTGCTCAAAGCATCAATCATACATTTGCATTGTCTCTGACATGCATAGAATAGGCCAATTTTGTCAAAATAGAGCAGTTTCAGCAAAATCCCCAAATTTTTCCAAGTGCTAGATGTCCAAATTGTATGGAATTAAACCCGCATGTACATAAAATGACCAAATGGTGCACAAATTTCACCCAAACAACAAAAGCCCTAAATTGCACGGGGTCCAATGTGCATCAATGTCGAGAAATTGGGTAAAATTCAGCCTAATTCTTGCATGTACATGAAAAGCCCCAAATATCGGAGGCAAAATATCACAAATTCTTGCAATTTCTGAGACAAATATCATTGCTGTGTCTTGCTCGCATCAAATCTGGACAAATCCTCAAATTGTTGACACAAATGAGTCCAAGGTTCCGAACTGTGCTTACATGTACGAATGCTCGTCAAAGAGAAAGGGGGCAAAAGGGATTTTAAGAAAGGTTGATAAAAAAAGAAAAAAGACGGGGGGGGGGGGGAGGGGTCCGTTGATCTGCTAACCTGGGTCGAGATCGTACAATTGGCGACTCCCACACATTGGACCCGCTGTTGCCTGTAGGTCGTTGCCTCCGTCTGCCCGCTTCGTCGCTGCGTGTCGCTTGGAGTGTGTCGTTTGCAGCCCGCGACTTGCTGCTTGGGCTACGGCCTGTTTGTTGCCCGCTGATGTGCCTAGTTTGTCCGTCCCTTTGTGATCTTCTTGTCCGCCTGTTTGCTCTCCAACAGTAATTGTCGCCTTGGCAGTTGGCTGCTCACCCAGCTCACGCCTGACTACGCCTTGAGAAGCGTGCACTCCTAAGCCGTCTCGAGAAGTGTGCACTACTTGCTTGCTCTGATACCAGTTTGTTATGGCAGAGAGCGCGAGGATTGAGACATGCAATGCTTTCTCATAGCAAAGAGAGAGAGAGAAGAGAGAAGTGTGCACTACTCCTTGCCTGCTCTGATACCAGTTTGTTATGGCAAAGAGCACGAGGATCGAGACATGCAATGCTTTCTCATAGCAAAGAGAGAGAGAGTGCAGAGTAGAGAGGAGAGTGAGCACGACACCTTTCTTGTTTGGTACAATGACTAGTGTACCTCTTTAGCTTTTAGATAGATATATATGAAAGTACAAATGTGCTTAGGGTGTGTTCACACTCGTGCACGTATAAAAGGCACGATGGCCCTTTATTCTTAACAGATTGCAGAGTATGGATCCACATATAATCCCCCTTCATAAAAAACTATAAGGACTACATTGCTTCAGAAGGAGAAAGCAGCCATAGAGATTGCAACAACAAATATTCACAATCAATGGGCAAGAAATGGAGTGACATTGATAGCAGATGGATGGAGTGACACACGCCATAGGTCCATACATGGTGTTGTCGCATATTCTCGTGGGGATGCATACTTTATTGGTAGTCATGATGCTTCAGAGACTGGAAAGTGTAGATGTATTGGCATCCGAGTGGTGCGAGGCAGTGCAGGCTATTGGGGCAGAAAATGTAGTGCAATTTGTGGCAGATGGTGAACCTACAAACAGGGCAGCAGGAAACATTTTAATGGCAATGTATCCACATATCACCTTTAGTCCATGATGGCGCATTGCTTGAATAACTTGTTGAAGGATATTGGGGACTTGCCATGGATTGCATCTCTTGTTGCAAAAGGCAACAAGATTATCACATTTATATGTAATCATCAGTACTTGCATGCTGAGTTTTGCAAGAGAAGTGATAAAGAACTTCTCAAATACTCGGATACACGATTTGCATATAACTTTCTTATGCTTGGTCAATTGCACTATTGCAAAGGTGCAATTAGGGAGCTATTTGCTAGTGATGAGTACGAAAATTGGACTGGGGCTACCACTGCTACTGCTGTGTTATGTAATGCACATGTCTCTGATAGAGATTTTTGGGATGAGGTGAATCACACCAACCAAATGGTTGATCCTATTATGCACATGTTGAGGCTTGCAGATGGCATGGATCCATGCATTGGAAAGATCTATGAAGGTATGGATCGCATGATTGAGAGGTTGGAGAGTTCGGAACCAAATGTAGAGAGGTATGAGCAGATCAAGGAGTTATGCATCAGCAGATGGAATGCGTATGACTCTCCTATGCATGCTGCAGCATATGTGCTTGATCCCGAGTTTCAAGAAAAGATGCAAGAAAGAGACCTTGAGGTGGTCAAGGCTTGGAACACATTGCTTGTAAGGCTTTATCCTAGCCGTGAAATGCAATGCAAAATTAAAAATCAGTTCTCTGTGTATCGGCAAACATTAGGGATGTTTGGTACAGAGGATGTACTAGAGGACAGGACAAATATTGGGGCTGCTTTATGGTGGGAGGAATATGGGGCAGAAGCTCCAGAGTTGCAGAGTTTGGCTATTCGTATTCTTAGCCAAACAATTAGCTCTTCTTGTTTAGAGCAACTATGGAGCTCATTCAATCACATTCACTCAAAGAAGAAAAATCGTCTTGGTACAATGAAGATGAATGACCTAGACTGTGTGAGCTCCAATCTTCGCTTGCTAGCTCGTACATAAGTTGCAAAGGCTGATTCTTTTATACGTTGGGGAAAAGATGATGTTGACGATGATGATGGTGATGGTGATGGTGAGGTTGTTGTTTAGCAGGATGAGCATTTAGGCATAGTGGAGCCATCTTCCATGAATCAAAGCACTTAGCGGCTAGCCTTTTGGAACTTTAGAGTATTGACTTGGAAATTGGGGCTCCTGTAACTTGGATCTTTAGACTTTAAAGTTTAGTGTATATTTTGTGTCTTTGCAATGCACACTTGTTGGACTCATGTAACATTGTTGATTACAATGTTGAATCATGAATGCGACAATCCATTGTTGATTACAATGTTTTGAATCTTTATTATTGTTGAAACTTGATTATTATGTCTCTAATTTCACGAATTATGGTTGATATGATCTCTCTCTTTAGATTCCAAGACTTAAATGTTGATTCTCTCTCTCTCTCTCTCTCTCTCTCTCTCTCTCTCTCTCTCTCTCTCTCTCTCTCTATCTATCTATCTATCTATCTATATAAAAAAAAAAAAACCATTCCCTCCATTTTCGTTCCCTAACTTTGGGCGTTCCCCCTGTTCGAGGGGGTCTCGTTCCCGTTCCCGTTCCCTGTTCCCCATTCCTGGTAACTATGGTTGGAAGGCCAAAGAAGACGGAATGGATCCAAGGGTGGTGGAAGAAGTGCCAATGTTGATGAAGTCCACCAATGAAGAAGCTCCTCATGATCCTGGGAGTCTCTCTCTGAAACATAAGGGCTAGGGAATCCATAGCTATATCATTGTCAACTGATATCGTCCCCCTCTAAAAGGGATGGGTGGTATGAGGGAACTGCGAGAGGAGATAGTGGGGGATGGAACCTATGGAATAAATGGTGCACAATCGAGAATGGGCGTGGCAATAAAAGAATTACCTTGAAGGACCTTGCACAAGAGAAGGGGAATGGAGCTTGTATAGCTCTCTCTCTTACCAACCTATCACTAAAATGGCTACTGAAGATGAATCCTTGATAAAGATGGCTTGCTTGGCAGACAATCCAAGTACCTAGTCTAGTAATGCTATGAAATGATAGGAGTGGGAAGCCCAAGTCTGGAACATGTAGGGCTTCCGAAATGGAGCTCGATGGATGGTCAAGCAATAGTGGCAAAGTGCCAATACCACTAAAAGGCACCGAAAAAATGTCACTAACAATGATTATACTCTTAGATGGATGAAAATTCTTCAATAGATCTCCTCAAGGAGTCATATGACTCGAAGCACCATTGTCAATAAGTCAAGCCCTCTTTGAAGACGAGATAGCCGATGAAGAAGGCTCCTAAAACCAACCTTCCATCTTAGATAGGGTGGTAATTCCTTGATCAAGCAATTAATTACTGCAATCAGTAAATGAACATTAATTGAAATGCACAATTTGTTTTAATAATCTTGGACATTGGACACAACGTTGGCCCCAAAACTGGCACCCCTTTTGGTATTTCTTTAACTTCAATGTCCAATGGATTGATTACAAGCCAAGATTCCACAATCTCCTTGGCTAATCCAAAAGCCCTTTTGCTGTTCGAGCAATCAACAAACAAATTGGGAATTTGTGCCTTGAATTTTACCTAGGACTTGCTCTAATTGGATCCCAATTGGCCAAATGCTGCCCCAAATTCACAATGGATGGCTAGGCATCTGAAATCCTTGACAATACTACAATTTGCAGGTGCTGATTTTAGTATACAATGGCTACTCTTGTTGGCACGGATCTCGAGGTGACTACTAAACCCTAATTTTTGCAGAAATTTAGGGTTTATAGCAGAAATCCCTTTGTTGCTGTCCACCAAAATATGGTTGAGAGTTGCTCCAAATGGCTGAAAGATTCTGAGATCTCTTGTGAATGGGCTAGAATAGGTGAGAGAATGCTACACAGAGAGAGAGAGAGAGAGAGAGAGAGAGAGAGAGAGAGAGAGAGAGAGAGAGAGAGAGAGAGAGAGTTGGGAGCTTCATCGTCACCGCCGCTTCTGTGGGTGGCCGGATTGCACCGTCTGTGAGCTCCATAGACCCTTCTTCCCATTCTAGATTGTCTTGTTGCTTTCGTCACATCTCGGCTCCGTTATTGTAGATCGTCCTAAGGTCACGATCGCCATAGCCGCTCCGTTCTTGCAGATTGTTCTGTTGCCTTCGTTGCATCTCAACTCGCTACAACCTGCTGCGACACATTCCTGTTGCCTTGTACCTGCGTTGTGCAGGAGTTTCCTACACTTGTGGCGGTTGTTAGACAGAGATGGGCATCGACTTTCGAGCTGCTGTGGGATTTGGTGCCGTTTGCACAGGGTGTCGCCTGTTAATCTTGTGACCTGGAGTTGATATGCAACCTTAGCAGTGAGAGAGACATGTAAAGTCTTGATATGGGGAATATGTAGGAATCAAATGGCATTGATGTGGCTTGTCTCGATCAACATATAGGATATGGGGATGATAAAGATTTGGCGGAGTCGGATGGCGACTCTTTGGCTGAGGATTCAGGGTAGTTAATGGATGGGGAGGAGATGGGAAAATGCCGTAAGATGTCGGTTGATGAACCGGTTTTATGTGCTCCGAATTTTCTTCAGCAAGATATCCATGTTCCTTGCTCACAGATAGATGGGTCTCTTTAGTTTATGCTTGCCATTGCCAACAATCTTATGTTAGATTATGTTCATGCTAATGAGAGTAAAGCGAGCTCTTTACCGGAAGGGGATCATGGACTGCTGTCATGGGAACTGACTTGGTTTTACAATAGATTGCTGCTTTCCATGAGAGGGCAACCATCTTTTACTTTATGGGAAGGATTCCTTTGATTACTAAGATCCGTGCTTGGTGGCAGTCCATGCTTGTTAGTGTTGACGTGTGTCAAGATGATGTTTCAAGGCAAGTGCAAGTCCCTCTAGTCGAAGAGATTTATGATGGACTGAGAGTGTTTTTTGAAGCTCTTTTTTGTACCCCAGATGTGCGTGCTCGCATTATGCAATGTATTCCTTTGTTCATGGATGGTCAACTAGTACATATGGTCCCATGGAGGCCTATGGCTGAGTTTCAGGTGCTCAGGTAGGCATGCCCAATTTGGGTGGAGGTGGTTGATTTCCCTGCACATCTTTGGCAGCTTCTTCCTTTGGTTTTGAGAAACCTTGGTGAGGTGTTGGTTGAGCCCTGGGTGGCCTCCTACAATAGGAACATGGCTTGTATGACTTGGGCACAAGGAGACCTTGTCCAACCAAAATTAGTTTTGAGGTCCATGGAATGCAAGCGTTGGTTTATGAGCTTAAATGGGGCACATTTGTTGGACACTGTTTTAGACGTAGTCAATTAGGTCATTTTATTTCTGAATGTGATAGAAGCTCTGAGGTATTGCAGCGTTCTTTGGATCCTGATATGGATATGCAAGAGCATGCTCCCTAGCAGGTGGCTCAGCAGCAAGAGGTGGTTCGTGTGCCTCTTGCCTTGCATGGACACGATAATGGAAATAAGAACGTCTTCAAAGTTGGTATTGAGTGTGCATTGCACTTGGGTGGCTAGAATTTGCCTCCTTAGGAAGATTCTTGAGTCATTGTGGTTAGATGTAATGTTAGACAAGAGTCTCGTTCGACTCCTGCTCACCCATCTCCTCAACCAATTACTCAAACTTTTCAATGCAGAGGTAAGGGGTTTTATATGAAACCTCAATCTTTGCATGTACCTACAATTGGTGTGAATGATAAAAGGGCTTCTGATTCTGCTTTGCATTTTGATGCGAATGGGAGGCTTATGCCTTCTCGGGATGTTTTCCGTTCTCAGCAACAATAGTTTCCTTCTTGTGCTTCAATTGCTAATTTGCAGAGGGCAGAACTTGTAGATGTGATTCGTAGTGAGATGGAAAGATTTCAGGCTGTGAAAGCTATGGATGTCAAAGGGAAATGGAAATGGTGACTCCGTAGTTTTCTCTCCTGTCGTTTACCATGAGAGTTGCTTTATGGAATGTTAAAGGCATTTCTTTGTGTAGTAAGCAATATCGGTCGTGGAAAATTGTGTTAGCTGGTAATTGGGATGTTTTTTGTGCTGTGGAGCACAAACATGCTTTGGCAGGATCTTCTTATGTATACAAGGATTACACAGTGTTTCTTAGCAGTTGGGCTCCACAGAAATCTGGAGTTATGTTGGTTGTTAGATCTTCCCTGTAACCTTCTTTGGTTTTTCAGGACTCTCGCGGTAGATTTATGATGCTGGAAATCATATATGAGGGAGAGGTTTTATGGCTTGTGGGTGTGTATGCTCCCTCTACTGCTTGAGAACGCTGCCAACTTTGGGATGACTTGCATTGCCTTTCCATGGCTCGTCAAGGTTTTCTTATGGGAGATTTTAATGCATATGTATTTACAGATCAGGCAACTTCACTGCATTTTGGATGGTCCTGAGCGGCAGGCTTGGGATGCACTGGCAGCTGTATCTTTGAAATAAGACATGTGGTCCTAGATGCATCCTTCACAATCTGGATATACTTTCTCTTTAGCATCCAAACACCTAGGCTAGACTTGACAGGATCTACATTTGTCAGAGTGATTCTTTTCTTCCAGTAGTCATTGATATGTGGGTGGAGCGACAATATATCTTGTAAGATCACTATCCTTTGGCGTTGGATTTGACCCATAGGCCTATTCATGCCTTTAAAGCTCTGTTTGCTCATTTGCCTCTACGTTTCAACCAATCTTTTTTGTTGTAGAATCAGTTTTTGGAACAGATCCAGCAATTGATTGCTTCTTTTAGCTGGAGGGTCCTATCTAGAGGGATGGAAGCATGGGCTTTTTTTAGGGACAACGCATGAGAGTTGTCCCGTCAGTATGGTATTCAGCATGCTTTTTCTTATCGAGTTAAATTGCAGCATTCACAAACTTTGTTGCCTCACTTGTTGTCTCTGTGTTAGTTAGGGGATATTGCTGATGACTTGCTCACATACATTGAATGGTTGAAATGTAGAGTTCAATCTATTTAGGAGGAGGAATATGCTAAATACAAATTGCTGGCCAAAGCGGAAGCCTTGCATGATAATAACTGTCAATCTCATCGGTTTTTTGCTCGTTTACGCTAAAAATACGCTCAGGAAAATATTGTGCGTTTGTTGGATGAGCAAGGTGTTATGGTGACTGATCCTGCTTCCATAATCCAAATGTGTATTGAGTATTATAAATCTTTGTTGGGACCACATGAGATTCTTTCAAATGCCGTTTACTCTACTCGTCGATACATTTGCGATTTTGTTAGCAATCAAGTTAAGCTTGAATGGGTGATTTGATGGAAGCTGATATCATAGAGACTGAAGTGGAGGATGTGCTCTCCCATTTACCACGAAGGAAAAGCCTTGGCTGGGATGGGTTGTCTAATGAGCTTTTTTCGGCCCATGTTGAGTAGTGTAAGGACCCATTAACTAGCTTGTGTCAGCAAGTTTGGACTTCAGGTAGGATGGCTTTAGACTAGAAGATAGTTGTGATTTGGTTGCTGCCTAAGGTTCCTTCTCCGACCTCTTTGAAACAATGGAGACTAGTTTTTGTTATGGGTTCCTTGTATAAAATCCTTAGGCTAGCAAGTTGTTATGCTTTAGCTTGATCTTGAAAAGGCATTTGATCATGTTAGCTCGTGCTTCTTGCGGTAGGTGATGTCCACCATGGGATTTGGTCCACGCATGACTTCTCTTGTTGATACCATTAGTTAGGGTGCTGTGGCTCTTATTGCACTTAATGGAGGGATCAGGGATGAAATTGCCTTGTCTTAGTCTCTTCGGGAAGGCTGTCCTCTCAGTCCTTTGCTATTTGCTTTGGTCACTCACTTGATGCTCTCGTTGTTGGATAAGTTGGCTGATCAAGGCGAGATTGTTGGTTTGTCTATTCCCAGTGGTGCCCAACTTTTGGGCCAATATTTGGTAGATGATTTTTTTATGTTTCTTAAGGCTGATCGTACTAACATTAATCAGGCAATGGCTACGTGGAATCTCTTTCTTTAGCGTCGGGACTTCGTATTAATACTCAAGAGTCAATAGTCTACACTGCTTTCTTGTACGAAGAGTGATTTGCAAATTTTGGGTTGTCAAGGAGTGGTGATTTCTAAAGGAGATATTACCCGACACTTGGGTTATCCTATTGGTGTGGATGTACCCCCGCATGCCTTGCTTGATTGGATGTCATCCCATATACATGATCGGTTCATGTACTGGAAGTCTCAAGGCTGGCCTCTTCATGTGAGACTTAAAGTTGCTCAATGCATCATGATCAATATGGTCTCGTTTTTCCTACTACTACTTCCTTGGACTAAGAAGTCTCTTTTGGAATTGGTTCAGCCTATTCGCTTTATGCTGTGGAAAAAGAAAGGGAATCATTTGGGCTAGGTGGGGATTTCGTGGCAGCATGTGACTACTCCTAAAAGGATGGGGGGGGCAGCTTTATTGGATGTCAATTTGCATATGGTTGCTTTGAGACTCGCACTTTTGTAGACACTGTGTATACAAAGTCATCCCTGGTTAAATATTGCAAAAATTTTCATAGAAAAGACTAGCATCTCTCATGGTAGCACAGTTATTCAAGTTTCTTGGTGGCACGTGCTTGATTCTACAAGGCCTATTAAGGTCTCCCAGTCTTTTCTCCTTTCTCATTTGATTGCATCCTGGCAAGAGATGTTACGTTTTGCAGTTTAATGCCCTTCTAATCTTTGCAAGGAGGAGAATCCGCTGCAAGGAGAAGTGCTGGCTACCTCCAAAGTTGTTGGATTGGCCTGATAAAGATTTGCTGTGAGATAAGTTTAATCGCATGGCTCGTTTGGGGTTGTAGACAGTCCATGATGGTGTTATTCTTGGCAACCCCATCTTTATTCTTTCCGGCGTATTCGTTAGCATTTTTGGGTGCCTCGTGGCTATCATGACATTTGGTTGTCCATACAGGACAAGCTTCAAAGGTTCTCTCCTTTGCCTGCTTTACTGCCATCATCTTCCTAGCAAGATTGGATGTTTGTGCTTCCTAATGATTTTTACAAAAGGTCAGCTAATCAAATCTATCATCAGATGGTTAAGGTGAAGAATTGGATCATTGGAAAGGCTAATAAATTATGGCATATTTGGGACAGCAAAAAGAAGTGCATAAAAGATTCCTCCAACTCTAGAAGTCTAAGGTTTCTTATCAAGGTAAAGTGTTCATGCGGATGTTGCTTATTGTGGGTCTTTCAACTAGGGATGTGCTGTGTGCTTGCAAGATCTCTTGTGGTCGCTGTATATTTTGCACTACATGTGATGAGACATTGCTTTATCTTTTTGTCTCTTGCCCTGTTGCTAGATAGATTTTTTGCCGTGTGTGGTTCTCACTGACTCAACCGTGGATTTTAGCCTGTTCGTGGATTATGGGAATGATGACTTCTATGTTTGCTTTGCAATCCTATTATTCTTGCCTCTTCCATTTCCTTAGATGGACAACTCTGTGGCATATTTGGCATACTCCAAATGCCTTTATTTTTGATTCGGCATCGGGCATCCATGCTCATGTGGCTTGTGTTCGTGGTTTAGTGTTATGGAAAATCTCCTCTATGGTTTCAGCTGATCTGGTTCTTCTAGACATTGCTGCTCCTTGGCTAGATATTGTTCGCTCCACACCAGCTATTCTTTCTGTGTGATATTTGTGTGTTAGAGTCTTGGTGATTTGTGTTTGCCTCTTTTTTCTTAGCTGACCTGATGGTCTGATGTAAATATTGCTACTTAATTCAATTATCTTCACGAGAGAGAGAGAGAGAGAGAGAGAGAGAGAGAGAGAGAGAGAGAGAGAGAGAATTCAGAATTTCACGTGGGAAATCCATGAATCAGCTTGCAGTGTGCTCGAATCAGCATTTAATGCTCTTTGTGACACACCATCGTCCATGCGTCATCAGAAATCCATCTCTAAGTATAAAGTGCTCATGCCTCTAGCCATTGTAAAGCTGATCATAAACATTAGCAAAGTCCGAATCAACAATATATTACTCATCCAACTTAGTGCGATAAACCATGTTGATGGCTGAAATTTGTGGCTTACCTTATGGTGCATTACCCACAACATTCTTTTTACCATCAATATATATAATTTGAAAATGAAACATAGAGAGAAAATTTGCTCATCTCATATGGTTGTCTAACAACTTGGTCTACGTTAGAAAGTAACTCAAAGTCGGATGGTTTGTCTGCATTGTAAAATCAACCCCCAATAAATAGTGTTTCCACGTAGATAGTGCATGAATTGCAGCCAAAAGCTCTTTCTCATAGACCTGAAAATTCTTCTCTACACCTTGGAGAATTCGGATCTCATAAGCCACAACTTGACCATCTTGCATAAGAACTGCCCCAATGCTATTACCATATGCATCACACTGAATCACGAATGACTTCCTTAGATCAGGCAACACAAGCACGGGATTTGAAGTCATCTTTTCCTTCAATTTGTCAAGTGCTGAAATTTATACATTTATCCATCTAAATGGCATATCGTTGTTCTGCAAAGTATGCAATGGATATGCAATTTTAGCAAAAGTGTATACATACTTTGTATAGTAAGAACATAAACCCAAGAAGCTGCAGATTTCGTGTATATTTCTCAAAGGTGGCTATGATTGTATTGCCTCAATCTTTGCAAGGTCCATCGAATACCATCAGCCAATACAATATGCTCCAAAAAGTTGATCTTGTACAAAAAGAATTCACTTTTCTTATCATTGATAACCGGTCTATGCTTACATTGCTCATTGAAGACAATGTCCAAGTGCTTTCTATGCTCTGCCTCATTCTTTGAATAGACAATCATATCATCAAAGAGAGTACCCACAAATCCTCTATGTGGCCTAAAGATGTGATCCATAATCGGCAGGAGCATTCGTAAGTCCAAAAGGTATTACAAGAAACTCATATAACCCAAAATATGTCATGAAAGTTGTCCTAGGCACATCCTTTGGCTTAATGCGTATTTGATGATACTACCCACTTTTTAAATCTATACGGCTGAATATTGTTACCCCTTGCAATCTATCCATAATATCATCAATCTAAGGGATCAGAAATCGATTGTTTATCGTGATCTTGTTTAGAGCATGATAATCAATGCACATATGCCATGAACCATTCTTTTTCTGCACTAAAAGCACTAGAGAACAAAAAAGAGATGAGCTGGGCTGAATTAGTTCCTTTTCTAAGAGCTTGTTCACCTGACTAGTAATGTCCTTGTGTTGAGCTGCACTGACTCGGTAGGGTGGCTTATTAGGTGGGGTACTTCCAAGGATAAGATCTATGCCATGATTTTCAAGCCTTTCAAGTAGTAGCTGCTGTGGAAGTGAGTAAGAGAAGCAATCAATCTACGTTTTTAGAAATGGCATGCGTTTTTTCTCTAATCTAGACATATTCCCAACATTCTCACTATTATTTTTATCCTTAGTAAAAACTAAGTACGTTGAAAGATGATTTTTCATTATTTTAGAAATGGCAGTTATAAATACAATAGGGACAAATTTCCTTTTCAGCTTTACATCAAGTGTGAGTGTCTTTCCCTTATGCTGAATAGTGATCTCTTTTGTACGAGAATTAATCACCGCATGCATAAAATGATACCATGGTATACCAAGCAACACAACCCTCAAGTGGAGCAATGAACTCTTCGTTGTCCACACATCCTTGTGTATGCAACTGAAGCTTTCCAATGGGCGGTGTGTATGGCCTTTATATGCTGTTCCAATTTTCCCCATCGGTCCTATCTCATCCTCTTTGATGCCTAGATGGGCTGCCATGTCAACAAAGATGAAGTTGGTTTGTGCACCATTATCAAGAAAAATAAATGCATGTTGATCCCTAATTTTGCACAACCGAGTAGCACCATCATTGGGCTGATCACTAACAACATCGGGCACAAATCCCACTGATGTTTTGGACTTCTTTCCCTTACGGTCTCCTTGATTTTTTGATTTTCCAGCTTGCTGCCTATTGCGAGAGTTCCTTGGAATGTGACGCTCTTGTTCACAAATGAAACATATACTTGTAGTCATCAATTCTCTACGTTGTGCCAATGTTTTTGAGCCTTTTCTTTGTTGTTTTGGCATCTTTTCAGGCTGATTTTCAGATGTCCCTTTTTTAAGACTTAAACAACTTTTTATTCGGCTTCTCCTATCTAGAAAGTTCGAATCCTTCCCACACAACAAAGTATCTGCTGTAGCAGTAATCTCTATGAGCTGAGACATACTAGACACGGTGGATTTTATTAAAAAATATCTGATTCCTTTAGCCAGCCCACAAACATATTTTTTCACTTGCCCATGAAGGGGTACGGGGCGATAAGCAGTGATAGGTAGTAATGCATCCCAAAACTTCCTATTGCATTGCTCCAAATTATTGCATTCCTTACCCTCCAGCTTATTCCAAGTTGTCATGATGTCCACCTCAAAGGTACTTGTCAACCAATTCAATGCAAACATTTGCTTGAATTTGTACCCATGTCAACGATGCTCTATCTTGTATCAAAAGAGTGGACCACCACTGCAATGCATTCCTCGTCAAGAAAGTGTTTGCCTTTTGAATCTTTGAGGACTCGATGAAGTCCTCCCCTGAATAGGCTGCATTAAACTACTAAATGAAAGTCAAAGCTTTTAGTCTATCTTGTGCATGATTGAAGGACTCAAACTTCATTGCTTTTCTATCCTCATCATGATCCTTTGCTGTCCCTTTGGGTGTCAAGTTGCCTTACACTGGCTGTTGCAAAAAGGGTGCATTTGCTGAATTGACACCAAACGTAGCATTTCCATGACTAACACTCATTCCTTGAGCCCCATAAGCATTTGGGGATGCAGATGCATTACCAAACATGCTATATTGTGCCCCAAGCATCAAACCAATGTTGCCATACATAGGGTTTTGCACATTTTCAGCCACACCTAAATACATTGGGCCTTGCACACCATGCATTGGCTACTGTATACCATAGGAATTTGTGCCATACTTTCCTCTATGCGGTCCTTGTCCAACCATAGCATGAGAAATTGTGCTTCCATCAAAGTATCCTGGCTGGCCTATCATAGCATGCATGCGCGATTGTCCAAAGTCCATTGGATTGTCTCTTCCATGATGGCCTTGCATTTGTATTCCTTGCTCTGTAGGTATCAACTGTTTTTCTTCATTAGTATCTTTGGGAGCTTCAAGTGAAGATTTGGCATTACCATTAGTGCACCTTGCTGTTCGGAAGGTGTAGAAGATGACTTCTTCTTCTTGCCCTTGCTATCCTTCTTCAGAGCATTCAAAAATCGGTTAAATTGAGGATGCTGTTGTCCTCATCGGATTCTTAAACTGGTCATTAAATTCCTCTTCACTTTGTTGGTCATCAGCGTCATTGTGCCTTCAAAGCCTTGCAGCTTGCCCAACAACAACATTTTCAGCTTGCTGTCCGTAGTCCGAGCCTTGTCCAAGATCAGGCATGCATTTCCTTCTTCCCCATGTGAGTGTCCATACTAAGAGCCATCATCACTGCTTGATTCCATCTCACTCTATGAAGACATATTGCTGTAATTTCTTAGTTGAGCACAAAAATCAGCACGAGCACAAAGCTTTGGCTTGCAATTAGGTGCCTCGGGCCCACCAAATCAAGGAATTGAGTGGTATCTTGGCAATGGAACCATGAAACCAACCTTCCTTCTCGGATAGGGTGGTAATTCCCTGATCAAGCACTTAATTACAACAATTAGCAAATAAACATAAATTGAAATGCACAATTTACCCTAATTATCTTGGACATTAGACACCTTCTGGCCCCAAAACTAGCGCCCCTTTCGGTACTTCTTTAACTTTAATTGCCAATGGAATTATTTCAAGCTGAGATTCCACAATCTCCTAGGCTAGTCCAAAAGCCCTTTGTTGTTCCAACAATCAATATGAATAAACAAATTGGGCAATTTGCCTCTTGAATTTCACCCAAGACTTGCTCTAATTGGACCCCAACTAGCCAAATGCTGCCCCAAATTTACAATGGCCGGTTAGGCATTTGAAATCCTTGATAATACAACAATTTGTAGGTGCTGATTTCAATATATGATGCCTCCTCCTATAGGCACGGATTCTGAGGTGGTTGCTAAACCCTAAATTTTACTCAAATTTAGGGTATATAGTAGAAATCCCTTTGCTGTCCATCAAATATGGTTGAGATCTGCTCCAAATGACTGAGAAATGTTGAGATCTCTTGCGAAGAGGCTAGAATAGGTGAGAGAATGCTAGAGAGAGAGAGAGAACTTAGAATTTCATATGGGAAAATCCCTAAATTAGCCTGTAGCATGCTCCAATCAGCATTTAATGTTGTGCCTTGCTGCCTAGAGCCTCCAGAATGCTGTGGTCTATTGCTGAATGCTATGATCTGCTACTGATGTCTTTTTGTAGTTGCCAGCTCCAAAATGGTTTTTGTCTATTGTCCCAAACTCCAATGGCTGTTTTTTCCTGCAAAAAATTGAATCAACAGCCTTCTCTCTCTTTTTTTTTCGTAACAGCCTTCTCTCTCTCTCTCTCTCTCTCTCTCTCTCTCTCTCTCTCTCCCCCCCCCCAGGTTTCAAACTCCTGAATGGTTGAGACCCAGCCCCAAAAAAAGTTTTCTAAGTTTGCATGAGCATTTTTGCCAAGTGGCAGCCTTCTAAATCCATTTTCCAGCATTATTCAGTCATTAAATTAAATAATTCTGAAAATTAATTTCAGCCCTTTTGGCCTCGCCCAAAATTAAATGTGCCCATCCATAATTAAATTGGCTAGGCCATTTGCAACTTGGAGTGGTCCCTAACCTCTGTTGAGACTCCGAATATGTAACATGCTTGTTCTTCTTGTTCTTGGTCGAATGTTGGAGTGTGCTGAAACTTGCAAAGTATAAATGACCAGCCAACTGAGGGGCAAACAATAAATAGTTAGAAATGCCAAAAATTGGCTGACTTGATCCATGAGGAGCCATAAATGCTGGCTGACTGCACATCATCAATAAAATAATCAATTAAATGGTGATTGCCATCATAAATTCTGGTTGCCCCATCCTGGCAAGTGTGAATGCAGTCTAATGCCATTAAAAAAGAAATGCACTGAGTTGGAAAATATCCAGCTAGTGTGAGCACTCCTAAATCCGCTTGATAAAGAAATGCATGCTCTAAATAGAGCTGCCTCCTCTGGCAAAACACATGAAAAACTGAATGTCAGAGCTCCTAATGTCCCCGTCTAACTCAAACCGAGGTTCACAGGTAGGAGATGACTGTGCATGACACAGATGATTGCTA
This sequence comes from Lygodium microphyllum, assembly GCF_053477565.2. NCBI lineage: Eukaryota > Viridiplantae > Streptophyta > Polypodiopsida > Schizaeales > Lygodiaceae > Lygodium > Lygodium microphyllum. The sequence continues at coordinate 106,576,410 of NC_141154.1, read as the reverse complement.
AAAGAAACAACTTGCTGCTATTGTGTTTCAGCAGACACATAGTCAGCATGCTCCCAAACTGCTGTACTTTTGCTGTACTCCATGGCCACATAGCGATTTGGCATCATCCGACCAGCACCGAGTTTGGCTGATTGCCTGCATCCGGGGTCAGGCCACTGATCTGCATGTTCAAAATGGTCTTGGCTCTCTCATTAATCTATGACTTGAGTCACAGAGGCCCATGAGGCCACTCTTCACTAAGTTTATATCACCTCACTTGTTTGTTTTGTTCTCTGTCAGTCCAAATCCTCACATGATAATAAAGCTAGGTGCTTTAGAAGCCTATGCTATTATGAGTTGTAGGACTTTCAAAAGCAAACACTAAACCTCGATGTCTTAGTCATTTACACCTAAGTCCTCTCCTTTCAGGCTGTGACCGTCACATCAAGTTTCTGTTGAGAAAGTAAAATTGAGAACCTCGGTTAACAGAAAATCACCATCCATTCAGGCTAGATGTTGTTCACATAGGAGTGTTACAGACCGGAAGGATGAAACATGGCAGCCTATTGACAGACTCTGCAGGGTGATGAGGGAAAGATGATGTCAATACACAGCCACAAAGATGGGCTGTGAATGCAGAGGCCAGCATCTCCACATGGAGCAACAGATAATGGCAGCAGCCTGACCAAGAAAATGCAGCTTTTAGCAGACGAAGCCATTCTCACCAGCCAGCTGCTACCCTTGCTGCTGGTGCAGCTGTCCCTGCAGCTGGTTCCCTGCCCTTGGCTCGTACTAAAAGCTGCATTTTCTTGGTCAGGCTGCTGCCATTATCTGTTGCTCCATGTGGAGATGCTGCCTGCATTCACAGCCCATCTTTGTGGCTGTGTATTGACATCATCTGCCCTCATCACCCTGCAGAGTCTGTCAATAGGCTGCCATGTTTCATCCTTCCGGTCTGTAACACTGCTATGTATCAACATCTAGCCTGCTGCCCTGCTGTCTTCAGCTCACTACATCATTTCCCTCTCCAACATTGGTGGTTTGCTGCACTCAAGTTCCATTTTTGGAGGACATCACTCTCCAACACTCGGCCCGCCACATGGTAGAGTTGGACAATCTTTGCTCCTTGAGACCACACATTTCTATCTCTTCCATTCATAATCATTCATTACTGCAATGATTCATTGAACACTCTTCAATTTCTTCTTCTTCTTCTTCTCTTGCATGCTTGACTGAGCTTACTGTGTGTTAGTTGTGTTTGTACACTCTCAATGTTTTTTTGCGCAAACCCTAGCCTATCTTGACATGGCATCAAAGATGATGCTCCTCTTAATAGTCCCCTGCATGCCTATCATTAAAAAGCTTGATTTGTAGAAGTGACACACCTCTAACTCATGATGTCTTAGACTCCTTTATATTTAGATGCTATAAGTGTCCGATCAGGCCACTCCTTTGGGAGGTCTTGATGCGACATTATACCCTCGATGCGCAGGACAATGTTTCATCTGTCCCTCCCTTCTTCAACTAAACCAGGTTTTGGACGGATGGTGGATGTAGAGTTAGATGGCAAACATACATATTTGTCCATCTACTTTGGCAGAAGTACCACTTACTTATGCACGTGTGCCAAAGGGAGGTGTGCTTTACTTGGGGGCATCCAACTAGCAAGTCTGGACACCCCTTGCTCTTGTTATGCAACAATCAGCTGTAAATCATCTTGGAGACCTAGACAAAGACTAGTATGTGAACATAAAAAGAGGAGGCTCGAGAAGCAACAGAATGTGTGTAGGTATACTTGCTACCCTACCTTCTGTTTTGTTTGACCATGTTCTTGGTGCTAATCATTCCCTCCTGCCCCTCCCTCGTTGAATGTGCAATTAAGTTCTCTTTCTCATGCCTTTAGCAACTTAGGATTAGATTCCACTTTACCATCTTCAATTTTTGGTGCTCTCCCTTCTCTCTCTAGCACATTAGGTGTAGGATCCATAGTCTCCTTTCCTCGAGTTAGCTTAGCTCCCTCTTCTCTAGGTGTTAGGCCTGTTGTAGGATTTAGTCTTTCCCTTTAGATGAATGGCATTTTGCACCCAGGTGCTCTAAGGGTTTCTGAAATGGGAGGTATGAAACAGGTTTTCTTATAAGTTCTGTAAAAAGCTAGAAATGGGTTTCATTTGAGATGGAAAGAATTATGAGACTTCATACAGACATAGAATATAGCTCATGCAGTGCAGCAAACACAGGTAATTCATGATTCATGATTTTACACAATGCAAATGTAAATTCAACACAGCATGAATGTTTACATGCATGGGTTTCCCTTATCCATGACCAACATTAGCTTTAACTGTAGAAGCAGCCATCGATATATATACATGCATCATAAACCACAACTCAAATAAAATTATTGCAATCAATTCAAATATCCTTCACCTCATAGAAAGAATCCATGATAAATGTTGATTACAAAAGTTCAGACATATTTTTCATTGTATTCCTTTTTTGAATGTTTAAAATACCCAAGTGTCTAACACTAAAAGGGAAGAAATAAGAATATAAATAAACTCAATTTTCCAGGCATGTTGCATTTGTCCTATTTGGTGTCCTTTGAACTATAGGTCATAAGGGAGATCCATTGTGGCTTGGTCAAGGGTATTGTGTGTACACTTGGCAAGCCCAAGGCTGTTGAAAATGACTAAGTGTAATAAATTGGGTTAATCTAAAGGTTTTTTTTCTAATGATGGCGCATTTCATGTTTTTAATAATTTTTAATAGTCCCTAAGGGTTACATACATGCTTTAGAGCTTCTATCAACAACTTCAAATAACCTTTTAGTGATTTCTTTGAATGTATAGTAAGTTTTGAAGGCTACTCTTTGCTCTTCATGTTGTAAACTTACTCTATGATAATGTGAGGAGGGGAGGAAAGGAAAGCAGGATAATTTTATGCTTGTTTTTCTGCTCAGATTGTCAATGCTCCAGCTGATTCTACTTACCATCAAGGTGATGCAATTGATAATGGTGCCATGATTAGGTTACAACACATGCGGACACGCAGATGGCTACATAGTCATGCTCACCCATCACCTATTTCAGGCAATTTTGAGGTACTAGAAAGTGGACTGGTGTCATTCCATGAATCACAGTTGTCCTTTGTGAGCATGCACATGTGTTCACACATTATAAAGACTATAACATTATGGTTGAGTTTATACATGTACAGCTGCTTTTCTGGGGTATGTCCAGGGCCTCTGTCTTCTAGTTATTTTCAGTTGGGTGCCTTTTCCTTGTGTTTGGTCGGCCATATTTGGGTGCTATTAGTTGGTGAGTTTTTCTTGTTTCTGCATATTTTGTAGGTGTCCAAGCTTAGTACCTCTTCGGTTCTCATTACGAACATCTTGGCTGGGGAGCTAGCATGGGAACTTTCTGCCTCATCCATCTTTCATCGTGTCAATCTTCTCCTTGCTGTCCACTCCTTTGCATCTTTGTTTCCATCATGATATCAGAGGTCGGTGCCTTTTTCCCCATTGAAGGGGAGTTTGGACCTGTGTTCCTTGGAACAAGAGTCTTCACAGCTTATCATGTTTGCTTGTGCAACAGTATTCAGAGCTTCTTCAGCAGTCTCTCATGACCAGTCTAGCAAATAGCTGTGCTTTTGCCTATTACAGCATTTTCCGGCCTTACTCAGGTGGCTGCTGACCACGTTAGCCCATTTGATGCATGTCCAATGCAGAGGACTGGTGTGTTCCTGGTAGAAGCAGCAAGGGGCCTGCCATATTCAGCCTGCTTCTCATGTGTTTCTCTCCCCCTCTGCAATTCTCTTCTCCCTCTCTCTGTGTTACCCCTCTGTGCCATTCCGAGAACTCATGCTTTTGTGGCCTTCATAGCCCTCCCTATTACTGCTGTTTGCAGCCAGATCTGCATTTTGGCAATCTGCCCAAGGCACATCACTCACCAGCTGTGATTTTGCAGCCCTGCATTTTCACAGGCAACATTGTGGTTTTGGCTCTAGATCTATGTTTTGCAGTTCCTCCCAAGCATTGAGCTTAACCAAAGACTATTATGAATTTTGGTGTAGCAGTTGACCAATGTGTGGTTCTCAATGGCAATGGCTGAGGGATAGGTGGTTGCGAGAAATGGAAATGGAAAAGCAGCCCTGATACCAGTGGTGATCCAGTTATGAATAATTGAGAGAGAGAGAGAGAGAGAGAGAGAGAGAGAGAGAGAGAGAGAGGGAGAGAGAGAGAGAGAGAGAGAGAGAAAACGAGAAGCGATGGCGGACCTGCGGACGTGTTTACCTACCAACGGACGTGCTTCCTCTGACCAGCGGATGGGCGTTTCTACCTCGCGCGCTGCCTGAGCTCTTTTATCTGACCTGTGCAGGGTCCGTTCTGCTCTGCTCGAGCCCTGCCCTGCCTGCGAACAGCCGTCGACCTGCACTGCGAACAACCATTGACCTGCTCTGCGACCTGACACGCGTCCTTCCTTCCTGCGGTGCCCTGCTCTGCAACTAATCTGCATAAGGTCAACGGGTCCCTGTCAGGGTGCGCCAGAGAGAGAGAGTGTCACGCTGCCTCTGCCTGGCCCGTTCCAGCCTTCCGCGAGCCCTGCCCCTGCACGCCTGTCATCTGTTGCTACCATTTCTGCTCTGCAATCAGAGTTTCGCCCAGATCTCCTCCTCATTCACAGTCCGAGTGAGGTGAAGGGTCAGCTCTGCCCCGCCTTGCGTGGCATGCCTTCACGCTTCCAGGCAGTACGCGACCTGCAGTCCTGTTGTCTGCTGCACGCCCTCTGAGCGCCCTTATCCTGACCCTGCGGACCAGACATCTAAGAGCTCGCCCTCTGTGTGAAGACAGCAGTATGGCTGGCCTGGATTTGGATTTTCTTGACCGGACGGTGGCAGCCCTTGGCCCTGATTCCGATGCAGAGGAGCCGGAAGATATGGTGCCATGCACGGAGGAGTTGCCGCCGAGTTCTGAACAGCCGCCTGCCGGCAAACGCTCCAAGCATACGCCTGATGAGCCAATGAGTCCTCTGGAACGCTCCTACGCGCAAGTGGCCTCTGATCCTGTGGATTCGCAGGAAATTGACTGGGAGCATTTGCTGGACTTCGCCAATACTCTGCTCGGCAATTATGTCTAGCATAATACCGAATCTTTTTCTGTTGCAGGAACGGATGATGTGCTGGAAGCCACGGTGGACCCCAAATCAGTCTTGCGATCCTTCTCCGTGTTCTATGACCGTGCAGTTATACTTTTCTTCACTGGCAGGATCCCAGTGCTTTCGCATATTCGCCAGTGGCTGCACCATCTATTGCAAGGGGAGTCTGTTGAGGAGATCTTCCTTGGACCTCGCGGGTTTTATGAGGTCCTGCTGAAATCGGAAACGCATCGCGCTGAGCTCCTGTCCAAGTTGCCGCTATTCTTTGATCGCCGCTTGGTTCATGTTGTGCCATGGCGCCCCATGGCCGACTTCCAGCGTCTGCTTCAACGCGAATGCCCGGTGTGGGTGGAAGTGGAAAACTGTCCGGCGGTCTATTGGCCCATGTTGAAGGATGCGATGGCAGTTGTGGGAACAGTGCTGGTTCCCCCAAGCCTCAGGGCGATGAACCGCAACCGTTTATGCATGCTATGGGACACGGCCAGGAAAAGGCCCGCGTGGCTTCGCCTCAATTGTTCGGGTATGCATCCTTTGTATTTTCGCTTAAAATGGGGCAACTTTGCGGGCCACTGCTTTTCATGTGGTAAATTGGGGCATTTCATGGCCGAATGCCCTGAAAAGCAATCGTCCTCGGAGGATGCGCAGGTTGTGCTGCCCAAGGACGACATGGTGCTTGATGCCACGCCCCAGGAAGCCCTTCAGTCTCCTCATGTCATGGATAAAGGCAAACAACAGGTCCTGAGTGTGGAGTCCCATCGCACTGACTGGATTGAGGGACGTCCTAAAAAAGGTAAAAAGTTGGATACAGGCCTGGCGGATCCTGGGCCTCCCGCTTTCCAGGATTCCGTGCGCACGTATATGCGCCGGAAAGAAATGGCCACTTCACAGCAGGCTGCGGGTCCTACGGCCCCGTCGGGCCCCCGCAATCAGTCTCCAAGGAGAGCCTATACCGACGGCCCCAGAGGCCCACCTGCCAAGCTGGCGTTCGATGCCAAAGGAAATGTTATTACACCCTGGGATCGGCGTTATCCCCGCCCCTCTCCCAAGGCAGTGGATTTCCCTTCTACCTCCAAAGCAGGTCGCCAGAATTCTTTTGCAGTATTGGCTGATTTTCTGGATGAGGGTGTCCTGGATGCTCTCGCGGAAAAGGTCAAATCGAGGCAGCAGGTGCCTCGTTCCTGACTTCCTTCTTTGAGGACACTTGAAGATAGCCACGTGGAATGTGCGAGGCATTTGCTCTCGCCATAAGCAACATGCCATGTGGACCGTCTTGCACGAGAACCAGTGGGATGTATTGTGTGCAGTTGAGCACAAAAGTCACGGTGAAGCAGGAAAAGTGATGGATTGTCATGGATTCCGTCTGTTTTATGCAGGGACTCATGCTACGCACTATTCGGGCGTGCTGATGATTGTCCATGAGAAATATCAGCCTGTCCTTGTTAAAAATGATGTGCAGGGCCGCTTTCTGGTGATCGAAGTCTTATTCGAAGGAGAGATTTTATGGCTGTTGGGCCTCTATGCTCCGAACGATCCCGCATCCCGACGGGATCTTTGGTCCACTTTGCAGGGCTCCATGTCACTCGGCCGAAGGGGGTTCTTGATGGGAAATTTCAATATGTGTGTTGACTCTTCTCAGTCCACTTCAGGGCATTCGGTAATGGATACGCCGGAAAGCCGGGTATGGAGTTCCTTTGCTTTGCACGTGCTCAAGCAAGATCTTTGGTCGTGGCTTCACCCTTCTTTTTCAGGGTTTACTTTTCATTCCGCACAATATGCAACTACCTGGTCGCGACTGGACAGAATGTATATCATGCAGGGCGATGATTTTCTTCCCGAGATGCTGGAAATGAAGGTCTTGCAGCAATATGCGTTGTCGGACCATTTCCCCCTCCAGCTTGAGATGCGAGCACACTCTATTGCACCTTTTGCGCAATTCTTGGATAGGCTCCCGTTACGCTTCAACTCCTCTTATTTGAAGCATTCAATTTTCCAGGGCTATATGCAGCAGCTGATTGAGAGGTTCTTATTGGACTTCGCCTCTGAGGGCTGGCCTTCATTTGCACGGCTGCTCTCTAATGTGCAGCGGGTTGCTCGCCAGTATGGGATCCATCATACCTCGCTTTGCCGCCGACGTCGACATGCAGCAGAAGACTTACTGGCCTTGGTCCGTTCCTTGCTCCTGGATTCCCCTGATGATGATTTTCTGCTGTCTCTGGAGAGGCGGTTGGCCCATCTTATTCAAGTGTTTCAGTTGAAATCTTATCAACAGGCCAAGCTGCTCAACTTGACGGACACAATGCAAGATAGCGCCTGCCAGTCTCATAAGTTCTTTCGCGCCTTGCATGCGTCTCCGGCTCGCGAAAATATGACCAGACTCCAGGATTCGGAAGGTCGTTCGCATGGTCACGGATCCGCAGACCATTGTCACTATGTGCAGAAACTATTTTATGGAACTTCTTGGTTCCTCTTCCTCGCCTTCTAGCCAGGTTACGCATGCCCGCTCGGTCTTCTATCATCTGGTCCGCCAGCAGGTTCCAGTTGATATGCAAGCCGCTTTGGAGACGGATATTTGCGAGGACGAGGTTATGGACGTTTTGTTGCACTTGCCGAATGATAAAAGTCCTGGCTGGGATGGTCTCACTAATGAATTCTTTCAGACCTCGGCCACGCAGTTGGTGAAGCCATTGGTGGCCATGTTTCAGCAAGTGTGGGAAACGGGGGTCATGCCCTCCTCATGGAAAGAAGGCCTTATCAAACTAATTCCAAAGGTCCCTTCGCCGTCAAAGTTGCAACACTGGAGACCAATCTCTTTGATGGGCTCCATGTATAAAATCTACTCCAAAGTGCTGGCGAATCGGCTCCACAAGCACCTTCCAGCTATTGTGCATCCTCTCCAATATGGTTTCATTAAGGGCCGCAACATTCTGCATAATATCTTAAATGTGCAGATGGCTATTGACTATGCGCGGCACTCCGGTCAGGAAGTGGTATTGATCCAATTGGACTTGGAAAAGGCGTTTGATTATGTGGACTGGTCTTTCATTGCAGACCTCATGTCGGCTATGGGCTTTGGTACACGAATGTCCCGATTGATCTACACCATTAGTGCTGAGGGTTCCTCCAGAGTTATGCTTAATGGTGGAGTTACAGAGCCATTTGTCCTTGCACGCTCGGTCAGACAGGGTTGTCCTTTGAGCCCTCTCTTCTTTGCCCTGGCGACTCACCCGGTCCTTTCAATGTTATCCTCCATGGCAGCCTCTGCTCAGCTGGCCGGGCTGTCTCTTCCGTTGGGTCAGCACTTCGTTAGCCAATCTTTGGCTGATGACACCTTTATGATTTTGCAGGCGGACAGGGACAACATTCGAAGGGCATTAGATGTTTGGACACTCTTTGGTCAAGCCTCTGGGCTTCGCATCAATGCCCTTAAGTCAGCCATTCTCAGTTGTACGGAGCCTGATTTGCAGTCCTTAGGCTGGCAAGGCCAGGTGGTTTCCCGTGGCTCCATTGTCAGGCATCTCGGATACCCATTGGGGGTGGATGTACGGCCAAAAGCCCTGCTGGAGTGGATTTCACAAAAATTGGCGGCGAAGTTTATGTATTGGAAGTCGCAAGCGTGGCCATTCCTTGTCCGCCTCAAAGTGGCCCAGACAATCATGCTTCCAATGCTAATGTATTTCCTGCCTTTGTTGCCATGGACGCCTACTACTTTGAAGGCCCTCACCCATCCCATCCGTTTCATGCTATGGAAGAAGGATTCACTGCAGGCCGGCATTTCCTGGATTTCATGGTCCCACGCATGTACCCCTAAGCGCATGGGTGGAGGAGCTATTTTGGATGCACACACTCATATGTTAGCTCTCCGTTGGTCCCTTTTTCGTGCCATGTGTGTGGATCATCACCCATGGACCATCATAGCCCGTTATTTTCTTGAGGACAGCGGGCTCCGCCATGGCAACACACGGCTTCGGGCCTCCTGGTGGCATGTCCTTAATGCTGACTCTCGTGTTTCCAGTCCCTCGTCCTCTTTGTTACTGCACTTGGTCGGCTCTTGGAAAGTGGTGCTCCAAAAGGCCCGTTGGCACCCAGTAGGGGACCGCTTGCAGACCAACTCCTTTCAGCTGGAATTGTTGGCAGTATCGAGACTCCTTTCATGGGAAGATAAACATCAACTCAGACCAAGATTTAATCGCATGGCCCGGTTAGGTGTGACGTCGGTTGCGGATGCTACCCTTGCCACTCGCAATGTCCTCGTATCATTTCGGACTGCTCGGCGACTCTTTAAGATCCCGCGTGGATACCGTGATTTATGGGAGCAGCTTTCGTCGAAGCTTCAGGGTCGGCAACCCTTTCCTGCCTTGACTGTGGATCGCCCTTGGCAGGACTGGGACCTTGCAGGCCGCCTGAGTCTGGAAAAGGCCTCTACTAATCAGGTGTATCATCTTCTTGTTCAAGATCACCAATGGCTGGGAGAGAAAGCTAACACTGTTTGGGACCTGCGGAAATCGCTGTCATGGTGGCAGAAAACGCTGATGGAGGGCTGGCTAAATAAGACACCTTTCAAATGCAAGGTTTTTCTTTGGCGGGTGATGATTGGTGGTCTTCCTCTGGCCTCGGCCCTTGCCAAGCGTCGCATCTCGAATGGCAATTGTTTCTTCTGTACCACACCGGCGGAATCGGCCCGACATCGTTTTCTCTCTTGCCCGCTCGCCAAGAATATCTGGTCACTCTTGTCGCACATTTGGCGCGCGGTGGTGGGATCCTTGCTATCTCCTTTCGACTGGGTTTTTGTGCGCCCGAAGTATCCCGCACCGCCACAGTTGCATGAGAAGATCTTATTTCACTTTTTCAGATATTGGGGATGCTGGCACATTTGGACCACGCGCAATGCTTTTCTCTTTGATTCGGCCTCTAATGTACCCCGACATATTGCCAGGCTTAAAGGGCTCTTGCATTGGCAGCTAGATATCATCCGACACTCCGACTTGCTCCCTCGGGAGGATTTGCATCCGTGCCATATGGCAATTGCCTCTGGGTCGTTGCCATGATTGGTGTAACCTTTTCAGTACATTACTACGGGGCTTCCCCACACGTTGGCCTAGGGCCCTCGTGTATCTTGTAATCAGAAAAAACAGAGAGAGAGAGAAAGAGAAAACCTCTTCACATGATGGCTTTGTGTCATCATGTATCTTGTAATCCAGTAATCTTGTATTTTTTTCGTAATTAATATAATTACCTTTTACGAAAAAAAAGAGAGAGAGAGAGAGAGAGAGAGAGAGAGAGAGAGAGAGAGAGAGAGAGTTTCTCTGATGACCTGATGGTCTGATGTAACAGAAAGTAAGAGATATAGAGAGAATGCTGACCTGATGGTCTGATGTAAATATTTACTACTTAATTCAATTATCTTCACGAAAAAAAAAGAATTACGAAAAAAAGAAAGAGAATTTGAAGATTCTTTAAAAAAAAAAGGAGAAATTTTGAAGCATAATGATACTCAATTACAAATGAATGAAAGAAAATACAGTAATTAAATGCCCATACTGAATGATGACAACATTGTTGTGCCGAAAAAAGTGCATAAAATGGGTTTTTATAGGAAGTCCCAGGATCAAGTGTCCTGTCATAATACTCCTTAGTGTCGTAGTCCTCCTTAGGGACTAAAATATGATCATGAATAGATAGATTTTGGGTGGATGACTAGGCCTATTATAGAGGGGGTCTAATAATTATAGTTCATGGCATCACTCTATTGGATTAGGCCTTCGTGTAGCTCGTTCTTTTAGAGGAAGTCATAGGATCCTCTGCTAGTGTTAGGATTCTCGATCACCTTAATTATGATGAGGACTTTAGGGGTGCCATTACCAGGATTTGAGGGGCAAGCCCCACTGGCATTGCAGCTAGGGATTTGGGTGTGTGCTTGCAAGAAATCAATTCTTTTCTCAAAGAGGAAGTTAGAATTAGGAGAGAGGGCCTGTTGGAGAGAGGGAGGACTAGTAGAGATTCAATGGTAACACTTTGAGGGGATGAGAAAAGGTGCCTAGGATGTAGGTGGGTGGTTGAGAGGATGCATGCTACAACCAGCCTTCTGCCTTGGCGAGATTGATGATAACCTGATTTAACTCAAATCACAGCAAAAATTTAAATACAAAAATCTGAAAAATACACACTACACCACTTAAATCTTGGATAGCCAACACCCAATTGGCCCTAAGAATTGGCACCCTTTGCGGTATTTCTTTGTCTTGTATTGCTATAAGGCTGAAGCATATTGAGATATTGGCTGATCTCCTTCAATCTTCAATACAATGGCTGTCACACTTCTTGGGCACAATTTGCCCCTTGATTGTATACAATTTAGGTTCAGTTTGGGTCTTCAATTTCTTGGTCACAGGCCACAATAATTTAAGAATGGGCTAGCTCTTGGATCAGCTGCAAATTAATGCTTTCAACCACTGCACCAAGTACCTGTGTCTTTAGTAATTGAGTGTGGATCCCGAGGTGGCTATAGAAACCCTAAATTTTGCTGTAAGTTAGGGTTTCAGAAACATTTCTTCAATTGCTCTTCACCACCCCAAGCTGGAAATAGCTGAGAACTAGTGAGGGATTATAACAGATGAGAGAGAAATTTCTTCTATCACAAGAAGTGGGCTGAATCTAATGCCTTCACCCTCCGAACCAACCAAAACAATGTCGTTTGGTGCCAGTCAGGTTGGAAATGCAGTTACCCGAAATTCCCTGAATCAGTTGGCACCTATAGTCTATAGCCTCTTTCCTTCCTCTCTCAGCCTTTGAACACTCTGAATGGCTGAAACTACCCTTAGCTATCCCTCAAATAGTCTTTTCCAAGTTTGCTGTCGACCATAAATATTCGAGATAGAGAGTTGAGAGCATATGGATCCTTAGTCCAAGAATCTCAAAAGATAGGGTAGTATGTTTATTGGATCACCTTGTTGGGGTTCTAATAGTAGACCTCTAGGTTTTGAGGTAGATAGTGAGTGTGTTTGGTAGAGTACTAGGAGGGTGGTTATTGAAAGTGATGGTCCCTCTTTTAGGGGAGGATCTTGTTTTTTATATTGTAGCCTTGCCCTTGGGCAAGTGCCCAAGGGATGAGGGATCAAACATGACCTTTTTTAGCTACCAGGACTTGGTCAACATACGACTTCTTGCAAGCTTCTTAGAGATTATGGCAGTAGGAGACATGCCAAAGAGTGTTTGAGGGATTAATTTCTCATTCTAGATAGCATCAACTCTACAAAGACATGAATCTATTCAGGAGTGCATAATCATTGCCAATATCTTTGCATTTTGCGAATCCATAACTTTTGCTTGCTTCATGAGACATGATCTGATTGTGTCACCCCTTGACATCAAGAAGGCTTATGACAATTGATGGGGAGTTCTTGGATGGCATTGTATTGAGGATGGATTTTTCATTTCCATGGGTTAGATGTTGGGAATAAAGGCCCTCGTGCCTTTAAATGTGCTTGGGTGTGACGTACCTCAGCTCAAGAAGAGCTTGATTAGCACAGGGCAGCTAGATGATGATGGTTTTCATATCACCTTTGGTGATGGAAAATGGAAGATCTGTAAGGGATCTAGAGTGATTGCCAGAGGTTGTAAAAGTGATACTTTGTATCCTCTCCATGTATCTAGTGTGAGTGATCATGTTATTGCCGTGACCGAGCAGCCAAGTGTTTCTTTGTGGCATGGCCGGTTGGGACACATTATTCAAACAGGAATGAAAGTGCTTTCTCATTTGGGTTACTTGCCTTGTCTTCGTTATTGCTGATTTTGAGCATTGTGATCATTGTATTTATGGTAAACATGCACATGCGTCTCATAAAAAGTTTCTTTTGCTGAAATCTTCTCCTCTAGAGTTAGTACATTCAAATGCATCTCAGATGTGAAGATTATCTTTAGGGGGAAAGAAATATTTTGTCGCCTTTGTCGATGATACTACACGGAAGGTATGGGTTTACCCTATTCATAGCAAGGATGAAGTGCTTGAAAAATTTAAAAAATTCTTGGCACTAGTTGAAAATCAGACAGATAAGACACTTAAGTATCTTCGCTCTGACAATGGTGGGGAATATGTGTCCAAGGCCTTTCAGACATTTTGTGACAGCAAAGGGATCAAGAGGGAGCTCACTCTCCCTCATAATCCACCCCAAAACAGAGTTGTAGAGCATATAAATTGGACCATACAAGATAAGGTCCATACGATGCTATCTCATGCTGCATTACTCCATGGTTTTTTGGCAGAGGCTGTTATGACAGCTGTACACTTAATTAATTGGTCACCAAATAGGTCTTTTGGGGGGGAGGGAGTTCCCCAAGAAGCGTGGTCGGACAAGCCACCTTCATACGATCACCTAAAAGTGTTTGGCTACGAGGCTTTTGTGCACATTCGTAAAGAATTACGTAGCAAACTTGAGCCAAAGTCTTGTAAATGCATTTTCCTAGGATATGGTGACGAGGGTGAAATGGGGTATAGATTGTGGGATCCCGAGAAAAGGAAAGTAGTATGCAGCAATGATGTTATCTTCCGGGCAGATCGCATGCATAAACATCCCAAAAAGACCAAGGAGGTCTGTAGGGTTGTATTTCGGGAAGAAATACATTTTGGATAGCAAAATGTGCCCTTTGTACAACAGCAAATACTTGCTGTAAATGAACTTGTAAACGTAGAAAATAATGTTGGAAATGATCAGCCAGCTATTGCCTATGATAATGAGCCGCTACATGTGCAGGAACAGCCAAGACAACAAGCTGTTAATGCTGATTTGTAGGCTGAAATGCCAGGACAGCAAGCTGAAAATGCTCAATAAGCAGTAAACAATGATCATTGGGTTAGGAGATCGTCTAGGGCTACTAGACAACCCAATAGATTCATTCTTGGTGCAAATAATGTGGCTGATTATGTCATGTTGACAGACTGTGGTGAACTGTCTTGCTCCAAGGAAGCAATGGACAAATAGGACAGCAAGAAATGGTATAAGGCCATGTTGTCAGAAATGGAATCTCTTGAGAAAATGGCACTTGGGAACTTGGTGCAGTTGCCTAAAGGGCAGAAAACACTTCCATACAAATGGGTTTACAAGATGAAGGTCACTTCTGGTTCCTCACCAAAGTACAAAGCAAGATTGGTTGCAAAGGGGTATAAGCAGGAGCATGGAATTGACTTTGATGAGATTTTCTCTCATGTAGTCAAAATGACTACTTTGATAACCATTTTGGGCTTGGTTGCAGCTGAAGATATGGAGCTCATACAAATGGATGTAAAAACCGCATTCTTACATGGTGATCTACGTGAGGGTATATATATGCAGCAACCTGAAGGTTTTGTTAAAAAAGACAAATAAAAGATGGTATGTAAGCTCAAAAGGAGTTTGTATGGGTTGAAACAAGCACCAAGAGAATGGTATCATAAGTTTGATACATTTATTCAATCTTAAGGTTTTCATAGAAGTCAAGTGGATCACTGCTTGTACACTAGGAAGGTAGCAGATAGTAGCTTGATTATCTTGGTTCTGTATGTTGATGACATGTTGATTGCTGGCAGGGATACTCATGCATTGGATTCATTGAAGCAAAGTCTTCATGGCAGCTTTGACATGAAGGAACTTGGTGATGTAAATCACATTCTTGGTATGCGAATACTCAAAGATAGGTCAAAAGGATTGCTCTATCTGTCTCAGCAAGAGTATATCTCCAAAGTTTTGCAGCGTTTCAATATGGAAGGGGGGAAAACAATTGGGGTTCCATTGCCCTCCATATGTGAAATTCAGTGAAGAGGACAACCCTACATCTGATGATGAGAAGGCTGAAATGGCCAAGATGCCATATGCTTCAGCTGTTGGCAGTTTGATGTATGCTATGGTTGCTACACGTCCTGACATTGCCTTTGCAGTGGGAGTAGTTAGCAGATACATGGCAAACCGTGGAAGAAGCATTGGGATGCAGTGAAAGGTATTACGAGATACCTCAAAGGCACAAAGGAGTTGTGCATCTCCTTTGGAAAGTAGAAGGCATCTGTTGTTGGCTTTATGGATGCAGACTATGCTGGTCATGTGGATTGCAGAAAGTCCACTTCTAGGTATGTGTTTACTTTCACAGGAGGAGCAGTCTCTTGGATCTCTAGGCTACAAAAGTGTATTGCATTGTCTACTACAGAGGCAGAGTATGTGGCTGCCACACTGAGGCATGCAAGGAGGCTTTATGGCTTTCACGTCTGGTGGGAGAGCTTGGCATCACAAAGTTACCTGTTCTCCATTGTGGTAGTCAGAGTGCTATCATGCTAGCATGGAATCCTGTCTTTCATACAAAGACAAAGCACATACAGGTGAAGTACCTCTTCATTAGAGATGTACTTGACAGCAAGAGCATTGAGCTTGTCAAAGTGCATACAGATGATAATCCTGCAGACCTTCTTAGGAAGGGTCTTACAACAGAACGGTTTGCTCATTGCCGATAGATGATGGGAGTTGGATAGATATATGTATTTCAGCTTTGTACATACCTAGACTTAGCTGATTCTTTTCTCCTCTTAAGGCACATTGCCTTTAGGTGGGAGGTTGTTGGGAATAAAGGCCCTCGTGCCTTTAACAGTGCTCGGATGTGAACACACCCTTACCACTTGTACTTACACATATATATCTATCTAAAAACCTAAAGGTACACACTCGTCATTGTACCTAAAATCGTGTACACTCTCTACTTTGCTCTCTCCCACTCTCTCTGTATCTTCGCGCCTAAGGAACTCCTATTGTCTCGATCTTCGTGCCTAACCTGTCACTACATTAGAGATGTAGTGGCCCTTTATTCCTTTGCTTATATTAAGTCTTTATTGGTGGCTCTAGAGGTGATAGATTCAGCATTCAGAGGTGGGTGAGATATGGCTGTTAGAGAGATGGCCATCTAGTCATCCATTGGACACTGATCCAGCTTGCATCAGTCGCCATGGCAGCAGTCGGCAGACCAGCTGCCATGTGGCAGTTGTGTAGTCAGATAGTTTACTGCCCAGTCGGCTGCATACCCAACCTGTACCAGATTTTTCACCTATTTATTGCAGATTTCCAGCACACTTTCAGGTATTCTCTGATCGCAGATTCTGGCTCAGTTTGGGGCAGAGATCGTGCCAGTTGCTGCAAACTTCAAGGAACACAACAGGGTGACATCATTGAGGTGGAGATATGCAGATATACGAGCTGCGCCCGTGTACATATTTGTATTCCTTATTCATCATTCTTCATGTTACAGATCTGCGTTCTCTTGTCTCTTTCTCTCTCTCTCTTCTCTCTGTGTTCACTTGATCTCTGAGTCTTGGTCATATTCTTCTGCATTGCTGCGCTCTGACATGGTATCAGAGTAGTGCAAAGACTGATTGATCGTGGGCAGACCTAAAGAGGAGTTTTGAGTATGACACAAGGCTGCATTTTCAGCAATCAAGGGTGTGCATCGAAACAAAGCTGAGGCGAGCGTGGGTGTGCAGGAAAGGAGCAAAGTTGCTGATTTTGCTATGGTTTTTAGTTATAGAGAAAGGAGGAAGGCTATGTTTTGAGCCTTCAATTGCAGATTTTATCTTTTCATTGCCTTCGATGGGGCTGAAAAAGGTGCAAGACTAGTAGAGAAGAGCCTTAGCAGGTTGCATTTTCATAGTCAGAGGGGGTTTCTTTTGTGTTTTTGCAGGCATTTTAGGTGAAGATGTCTTTTGAGGCCGATATGGAGTTTCAGGCGATTGGGATCAGAAGATGCTATATGACCGGCGCTTCCATTAGATTAGAAGCCTGATGGTGAGAGCTACCACATTTGGCATGTGATGATGCTTGCCATCTTGGAGTCCTATGATTTGGTGGAGCTTGTTACGGAAACTCTTGACCGTCCTGCATCGAAAGACGAGTCCAAGCTTTTTGTAGGTGATTGTGCGGAGTTGGCAAAGGTTCAAGCACATTGGGATAAATTGAATGCTTGCATCAGCTCTTTTCTCTTTCTTTCATGTACTCTAGCCGTGATTGTCCATATTGAACACTCGACGGTAGCTAGGGACATATGGTTGGAACTTGGTCAAATGTACAAATGAATGGCCCTTATGAAATGGGTTTCTTTGGATGTGTAGATGCAGATGTTGAATTCTAACAAGTCATCTTCTATGTAGGAGCATCGTGTGAACAAGCTATGGCAACTTCAAATGCAGGTTCATAATGCAAGGAAGGTGATTACATCTGAAGACATGGCAATAACTCTTCTGTTACAATTACCATCTAGGTTTGGTGCTTTTTACTCTGCCTTGATTGCTTTAAGGTAGGAGTTGACTCTTCAGTGGGAGGAGTTGGTTCCTATGGTCTTGGACCAAGAGGAACAATTTAAAGGACAGAATGCTTCCAAGTTGGAGGCATTGACATGTGAGTGCTCTCAAAAGAAAGGGAAGGACTATGAGATTGGAGATGGAAGCTCTCAACTGAGAGTATACAATCGACAGTAGAGTGAGTGAGAGTGAAGACACAACAGGACTCCCAATGCAATTCCGAAGTGTGTAATGAAAGTACAAAGTACAACCCTGACCTTAGGGTTGTTAATGTGCATTCACACTTGAAAGGTGATAAGTGACCAAACTATGTAACATAAACACATAAAATAGAAAAAATGTAACTGGGAGAAAAAACCTCTCATAAGGAGAGTAAAAAGTGCCTAGTGTCCTACTACGGATCATTGATACTCCTTTGTGAGCGTAGACATGAGTCAAACCCAACAAACTCCCCCTGGAGTGAAAAGTGATCAACATACAAGGATTATCCACCAAAGAAGATCACATTTAAAGTATTGGGAAATGCTTCAAATTTTTCGTAAGGAAGAGCTTTTGTGAGGATGTCTGCCACATTGTTGGTGGTAGGAGAGTGGGCAAGGTTGATATCTCCTGCATGTAGCCTTTGTGACAAAGTGATAGTGGATCTCTATGTGTTTCGTGTGTGCATGAAGCACTGGATTCACTGCCACTGCAATGGCACTCTGATTGTTAGTAAACAAAGGAGTAGGCTCTGTGACCGTGACCGATACATCAAGATCAGCCAACAAATGTCTTAGCCATACATATTCAACTGTGGTAGTGAAAGCTGCCTTATATTCAACTTCACTAGGCAATGTGGCAATAGTGGATTGTTTCTTGCTAAGCCAAGAGATGCAAGATGAGCCAAGAAAGAAACAATTTCCACTCATAGAGTGATGTGAATCAAAATCACTAGCCCAATTTGAATCACTATAAGTATGTAATTGCAATGGTCCCCCCTTGGTATAAAGCAATCCAAGAGTCTAACCTGCAAGTAGCGAAAAAACTTGCTTCATAGCTTGCCAATGTGACATGCGTGGGTTGTGCATATATTTGCTCAGGGATGGAATTGCAAACTGAATATCTAGCTGTGTGTTGCATAAATAAATGAGACATCCAACTGTTGGAGCATATGTACGAATGTCAAACAGATCACTGTCATCATGCAAAGACAGCTTGAGGCCAGTCTCCATCGGTGTGCTAACTAGCTTGCAATCTCGAAAGCCAAATGTCTCAAGGAGTCTACCAATATATTTGGATTGTGACAATCCAATACCTCTAGCATCATGAATAAACTAAATGCCCAAATAATAATGCAAAAGCCCCAAATCAGACATTTCAAATATTTGCTGCAAATTTTTCTTGAATGCTGAAATTTGATCAGCATGTGTCCCTATGAGCAGAAGATCATCTACATAAAGACAAATGACCAGCAAGTATCCCCCCTCTTTGCATACATAAGGAGTAGACTTTGATGGGCCATTAATGAACCATTGGTAGAGTCAAAATCCAACCATAATGGGCAGCCAAAGCAACCATACACCGAATGGTAGTCATACATGATGTAGGAGCAAATGTCTCCTCATAATCAATGCCTTTCTTCTGCACGTAGCCTTTTGCGACAAGCTTGGCTTTATACTTGTCAATGGATCCATCCGCTTTTCTTTTCCGCTTATATACCCATTTTGTGCCAATGGCTTTCTTTCCAACAGGTAATGTCACTAAATCCCATGTTTGATTCTTTATGATAGAACCAAATTCAGCTTGCATTGGTGCCATCAATGCACACTTTGTTGTGCATCCTCAAAACAATCGGGCTCCTCATCATGAAGTGTGTGTGGTGCCATAACAAACTCCATTGTGTTAACATGATCATGCAGACGTGCTCGTCTTCAAGTACAACCAACAATAGGAGCATCCAAATGACTATCATTCATAGTCTGCAAGTACCATCTAGGCATTTTTCTTGCTTCCTGATTATGCACAAGCTCTTGTTGAACCTCAAATTCAGCATCTTGCTAAATATTCAGATCAGCCATAGGGTGAATTTCTGCATTGCTTAATGGAGAAGCTGATTGAACATTTTGTTCATTTACTGAGGCTCTAGTTGTATTAGCAAAAGAAATGGGCAGCAGCCCTTTAAACACATCATTTGCAGCCTGATATGTATCAAAACCAGCTAGGGATAATTTTGATTTTTCATCAAAAATCACATCCCTATTGACAAAGACTTTCTTGGAAATAGGGTCATAGAGTCTGTATTCTTTGCTCTCACTATTGTACCCTACAAAAATGCATTTGACAGTCTTGTTGTCCAACTTCTTTCTTAATACTTTGGGAATATGAGTATATGCAAGACGTCCAAAAGTACGAAAGTGGCCAATTGAAGGTTTCCAACTGTTCCAAGCCTCAAAAGGAGTGACATTTTTCAATGCCTTGGTAGGGCACCTGTTCAAAACATGACAAGCACATATAACTGCGTCCATCCAAAAGCCATGTGGAAGATTCTTAGCTTTCAGCATATATCTAGCCATCTCCATGAGTGACTGATTCTTCCTTTTTGCAATCCCATTTTGTTGTGGAGTATATGCAGTAGTATATTGATGGGCAATGCCTTTTTGCTTCAAAAATTCATTTAGCAAAGAAGACATGTACTCCCCTCCCTTGGTCCAGACAGAGAGTCTTAGCCGGACAACCAAATTGATTTCCCACTAGTGCAATAAAAGATAAAAGTATATGATACACCTCAAATTTTTTACCAATGAATAGACCCAACAAAAGCGAGTAAAGTCATGAAGGTGATGGAGTAATAACATCCACCCAATGACTTTGTCTGCATAGGTCCACATACATCCGAATGCACAATCTGTAATTTGGCTGTTGCCTTAAAAGCAACATCACGAGGAAACAAGAATCGATGCATTTTTCCCAAAATGCATCCCTCACAATTATGCTCAGGAGATCTCTCTAAGAGAGGTAAGCCATCTAGCACCTGAAAACGTTGCATAAGTATGAAAATGCCATAGTTAACATGCCCCATGCGAGCATACCACAACTCTACCTGTGACATAGCAGGAGTAAGAGGAGATGCTAAATAGATTGATTTACTGACCAATCAATCGAATAAGCATCTAACTCATAGAGTCCATGACATAATGTGCCAGTCAATACCAAAGAATTCCTTATCCGTGATGCTGCATTTGTCATTATGAAATGTGACCTGCATACCACACTTTGCTAAAGAAGAAATGGACAACAAATTCTTCTTTATCCTTGGCACATATAATGCATACTGTAAATGGAGAGTAGAGCCATCAATGGCTTTCAAGTTAATCTTTCCAATACCTCTAAAAGGGTAGGATACATTGTTGGCACATTTCACAGATTTGCCAACAAGAGTTGTAATATTGGAGGTAAACAAATCCTTGCGGGATGTAATGTGCTTAGAAGCACCACTATCAGAGGACCAAGTGCTAGCATCCTCAATAGAGATAAATGCTTTATTAGCCTAAGAAGAATCATAATGTAAGTGTAAAAACAGTAGTCTCGATCTACAACAAGAGACATGGACTTTGTAGTAGTAGAAGGTACATAAAAAACACACATCTCTGACTCCTTCTTCTCCTTGGCAATGCGCTTTTTACATTGTGTGATGTAGTGACCTGGCTTCTTACAGTAATGGCACTTGCCCTTCTTGGCTTGCATGTCCCCTTGCTTCTTGTTGCTTTGTGAAGTACCTGAACTTCTAGATCTTTATGGAGCTTTTCTAGACTGGCTGCACTTGCCCTTCTGTCTCACCATAAAAGCTTGTTCAGAGGCTACAACATCCATCTCACCATTCTTTCTTGTTTGCTTTTCTTCTAGGAGTAAACTAACCAACTGAAGAAAGGTAAGTGGGTGCTGAGAAATTCTCATGGTGAGATTTAAGGTCGTGTGAAAGTCCAAATAAGAGGGTGGCAAGGAATTCAGAGTAGTAGAGATCATCTCTGTATTAGAATAATACTCATCTACATCCATTAACTACTCAACAAGTCCTGAATTTTGTTACGATGATCTTGTATGAAAGTTATGCAATAATGGAAGCATAGGTAAGTGCTGAAACAAATTGCTGAACATAGGACATGAGAGAAAGAAAGAGAGAATACTGCAAAGAAGAGAACTCAAAGATGTGCTTGGGAAATGGAATCCATATGCCAAATCACATACAACAGTGAGTCACTGGCTATGTGGGCATTGGCACCGCCTCTTCTCTCCCACGGGAAGACCACCTGAAGAATGATGGTGATTGTATGTGCAGAGGAACGAGGAGCCCAATAAATGGGCACAAAATATGGCATATACAACTATTGCTCGACCAACATTTAATGCTGGTCGACTGGCATAAAAATGCCATAAATGCCACACATAACCAGAATAAAATGCATAGAATAATGACAAGTATGCTCAGCCTATCAGGTATGCACAGACTCACACATGAGCTGACAATCTTGCTAACACCCTCTCTTGGATCATGGGTGATTTGATACAATACAATGATACAATAAAAATGGCTCATCACAGTTCATACAACATAGAACCACCAGAGTAGAACCATGGATACCCAAGTAGTGGGTGATCGAGCCACCACCAAGGTGCCTCGGAGAGAACCTGAGGTGGATGTCGATCGTACCGGCTCCTGAAAATAAAGGAGAACCATATCATGTCTTTGTGTCCGTCATCAATGTCTCATAGTAACATAGAAGACTATCTTGTCAAAAATGCCTCTAAACATATGTGACCATGGATGGATTCCCCACCTTTGGCCAACCGCCAAAGTGTCCCCTCATGTGAGCACAAGATGAGGAGCCAAGCCTGCTCTCTGTCAAATAACCTGCTCATCATGAACCTAGATGTCAATCCCGACTCTAGCCACAAGCCCACTCTCTATCAAATAACCAACTCATCATGAACTTGGATGTCAATCGCGGCTCTAGGTTTTGAATTAACCAGACTTCGGTTGATGCATTCGGAACGTCCCTCTTTGGAACTTTTGCATTGGTGTACCAGTATAGATGGTTGTCCTCTTCAAAATCTTTTGGAAGAGAAAAAGGATGTTGAGGCCGAGGAACCACTCCACTAACAATGTACAAAGCCCACTTCTACACAACCTAGGCTTTCACCACAACACTCCATGTAAGATAGTCAAGTCCATGTAACTTATCATTTGTATAAGTACACGGAGGAGTCATGTGGAGAGGTTAAGAAGAGAAGATAGAGAATAGAAGGTATATAGAGAGAGAATACAGCCAAACCAATATTGTTGAGCTGATGCAGGGCTTAATGTCTGAGTTTCATTCTCAGCTTCAGCATTTTGACTTAGCGTCAAAGCGATGGGCACACTTGACAGACCGCTATGCGGCTCGGGATAGAACCCGTTGTATTAATCTTGACCATGAGCTTCAGCTTTTCAAAATCACTGACCAGGATGACTTGAAAGTCAAGTTGGCTGAGTTTCGGCATCTCCTCGCTGAATTCTCCACTACAGGGACTCCTAAGTCCTCTGACGATCAAATTACACTGTTCCTAAACAAACTCCCTAGGAAATACTTCAATTTTGTGAAAGGCACAATTTCAAAACCTACCATGTCTACATTCTATGAATTTGGGTGTCAACTGTTGTCTTACGCACAATTGTCGATCAGTTTCATATAAATTCCTCTTTAGAGGGGGCTCTTGTTGCTTATTCTCAGAAAGTGCAACAAGGGAAGGGAAAACAAAACCAAACCTCCACTCAAAATTAAAATCAAAATCAAAATCGACATCAAAATCAAAATCAAAAGCAAAATCAATCCGGGGAATCACAAGGAACATCCCAATCTCTCAAACCTGGGTGGCAGAATGTACCTAAAAAGAATAGGTATTGTCAACATTATCAAAAGGTTGGCCATTTTGACGACGAGTGTCGATCAAAGGCAAGAGGCACAGTACCAAAACCTAAGTCTCAAACCCTCGCCCCCCCGCAGTCAGGCAACCCCCTGCAGGGGAGACAGGGTGATGGCGAGGGGCAGTTTAAAGGTCAGACTCACACTGCCACCGCACAGCCATCTGAGTCGACAACGTTTTCAACTCCAGAGGGCTTGTCTGACTGGTTTGCAGAGGCCCACATCGTCTCCATAGAGACATCAGATGCAAGTCTCGTCCATATCTATGAGTTGCCTCCCGACGAGGTTACGGCAGAGGCCTACTCGACATAGCCAAGCACTTGAGTTCATGTTTGGATTGTGGATAGTGAAGCTACACATCACATGACTCCTATAGAGGATATCTTCCGTATCCGAGCCCCTGCAGCCGGGCAGGTCCGCGTAGGAAACAACTCCTCGGTCAAGATTCAGGCACAAGGTTGTGTCAATTTTGCCATTGATAAGGGTCCCTCAGCTTGGGGTGAACTTGTTATCTGTTCAGTAGCTTTGTCAGTTGGGGCGAGCGGTTTTCTTTACAGCGACCACATTCAGGATACTTGACTCTCTGACTGGTTTAGTGATTGCTCGTGGTGAGACACAGCCTAATGGCCTATACCACATGACACACTTTCTGACTGAGCCGACAGCCGAGGGCTCCGTGTTCCATAGCTTCCAAGCCTTAGCCATCTCTCGGGAGCCTACGAGCAATGAGCGTCTTTGGTATTTTCGCTTAGGGCATCTTGGTTATGACTCACCATTCTATGGCTCTCGGCCTGCTATTTTCCACTTCAGAGTCTTTGGATGTCGTACGTACACACACACGCCTGACGACAAGATAGGAAAGCTCACTCCCCGAGCTGATCTTTTTATTTTTGTGGGATATTCCTTTGAGGGGAAAGCCTATCATTTGTTCGATCCTCGGACAAACAAGGTGATTGTTAGGCGGGATGCCGTCTTTGACGAGAGGGATATTGTGTAATCTTCTGCACCGGATTCTGATCTGATTCCTTTTTCCACATTATCGGAGATCGTGCCTACTGAGCCTGTTCTACTTCCCGCTTCTAACCTTCCTGCAGATTCTTCAGTTCCTAGGCCCCCTTCGCGAGACCCGTTACCTCGCTGGTACTAGTAGACCTTGCGGGATTTGGGTATCCTACCACGGGATTCCACTACGGAGGGACCTAGAAGATCTGCCCGGCTTGCTCTTCAGGCATCATTCACGTCGTTGTTTATAGCTGATTACATAGCGCATTCTGAGTTGGATACATGGTAGGAGGCTCTTCAGCATCCACAATGGTGAGCGGCCATGAAGAAGGAGCTTGAGAGTATTGACCGAAATGCGACTTGGGAATTGGAAGATTGTCCGAGCCACATGAAAGTCATCGGGACAAAGTGGATTTTTAGGACTAAGCTAAAAGATGATGGGACTTTAGACAAGTACAAGGCTCGTCTTGTAGTACAAGGGTTTCGACAAAAGCTTGGCATTGATTATGAAGAGACCTTTGTCCCTATTGCACGGTTGACTTCCTTTCGGTTGCTACTCGCGCTAGCCACTCACCACTGTTGGCCGATACATCAGATGGATGTTAAGAGTGCCTTTCTAAATGGTTTTCTCGAGGAGGTTTATGTGGAGCAGCCACCAGGCTTTTCTTTTGGCAACCCGAGGAATAAGGTATTCCGCTTGCATAAAGCTCTTTATGGGCTGAAGCAAGAGCCGCAGTCTTGGTTCCATAGGATGGATAAGTTCTTATAGACTAATGGATACCATTTTACCCCTTATGACCCGAACTTATATGTTCGATCTACTGCAGAGGGGGTTAGCTATATCCTGCTATATGTTGATGACTTACTCATCACAGGTTCAGATTTTGCTGCCATAGCAAAAATTAAGGCTAAGCTTCAAGCTACATTTGAAATGACAGACCTTGGTTTGTTGTTCTACTTTTTGGGGATGAGAGGTAGTTCGTTCTGGGGGCTGTATTTTTGTGTCACAGCAGACATATGCACTTTAGCTCGTGGACCAGTACACTATGGATCAAACATGGCCTGTGGCCACGCCTCTTGATCCTATTGTCCACTTGTGGAAGGACAGCCCTTCAATGACCTTACCTATCGCTCTGTTGTAGGAAAACTTCTTTGGTTAATTCACACTAGGCCAGATTTAGCTTACTCAATTAGCATGCTCAGTCAGTATTTCACAACACCTAGAATGTCACATTGGACTGCATGTCTTCGTGTGTTTCGTTATTTGTGGTGTGCTTTTTTTAATGGCCTCACATATAGTTCTGGTTTATGTTTGCAGGGGTACACTGATTCTGATTAGGCAGAAGATCCTGACACCCGGCATTTCCTTGGTAGCTACCTCTTTACCTTTTGGGCATGGTTTCCATTTCTTGGTCCAACGGTAAGCAAGAGACGGTGGTGGCTTCCACGGCCGAGGTTGAGTACCGGGCTCTCTTTGATGGCACCACCAAGGCCGTCTATCTGAGGAGTCTACTGGTGGCACTTCATTTACCATGTGACTTTCCCACAGTTGTCTACTACGGCAACTAGAGTGTCATTGCCCTTGCGGGTAATCCAATCATCACACCATGAACACGGCATGTGAGAGTTCACTTTCACTTTTCCAGAGAGTAGGTTGAGCTAGGCACTTTTCGCCTAGAGTTTGTGCCTTCATCAGATAATTTTGCAGACATTTTGACCAAAGCGGTCAACCGGTCTCAGTATCTGCTACCCAGGATCGGCTTGGGTACACCCTCCCTACTTCTTTAGCTTGATGGGGAGAGGGTGCTTCCCTTTTGCTTTCCCTTCCAGTTTGAGAGGGGGCGGCTTCTACTCTTGATAGTGACAGTGATGTTGCTTACATTTTTTAGACATTACATTCATTTATTCTTTTGTATTGTATTATGGATATTTGTAACTTCATCCGCACTGTCAGGATGACATGATTGTAAAAGGGCACTTCGCCAAGTGAATAATTTTCTTGCAAGGGCAGTCCAAGTGGCACCGTTGCATAGCATATTGCATGAGCATGTCATCTTGGATCTTCCTTTGCATTACCCTATGTAATAACTATTCTGTTCATGTAAACATGCATCTGTGCGTATTTTTCCTTCTTCAGTCTTTTGGAGCAGTCGACTCTAGGATCCACCATATTCGTGGTATAACATATGGCAGTTCTCCTAAAAGGCAGTTTCCCTACCCTTGCTTGCTTGCTTGCTTTGCTTGTCTCACTAAGCCTATCATAATCTTTTTTGCCTCTACATATATTCACCACATGATTGGCACACACACACACACACACACACACACACACACTTTTATCATCCTTAGGTACTTATCCTAGTTAGTGTGAGAGATTGGCTTGCTAGTTTTGTGAATGACTGGGGTTTAAAACTCTCTTTATCCTTTTCTATCTGTCACTTAATCGGCTGCTTGCTCTATATTTCTTATGTATTTTTAAAACACATTTATTAAAAAAAAAAAAAAACCAAAACATAACCAACACAGTTCATTGTTGTATCCATCCGTCTTTGTAGGACTTGGTAGGCCCTTGGGCAGCTAACATGCACCCTTGGTCCGATGCCCTGGCCTCTCTAGGGTGATCGCTTGGGCTCCCTTGGTAAGATAACCATCGCCTCTGTAGTCTTGGTAGGCCATTGGGCAGCCGACACATGCTCTTTGTCCGATGCCCTGGCTACTTTGGGATGGGATGCCTTGGGGTAAATCAAAATTTAGGCTGGCCTACTTTCTAGCCCTATTTTGGGCCTGAGAGAAGGTGTTGTGCTAAGAAATGCACTTATTCACTTAAACAACCCCAAAACATGCTTATTTTAGGCTTATTTTAGCCAAAACCTTAAAATGGGACTCCTGCAAGCTGTCCTATCTGCGTTTTTAGTCTTTCTCTCACATGCTGTCTACGTTTTTAGTCTTTCTCTCTCCTGCAGGCTGTCCTGCCTACGTTTTTGGTCTTTCTCTCTTCTCATTGCTGTGTGCATCAGGTCCGGCTTCTCACTACTGCGTTTACTGGTGTTCGACATCCAGATGAGCTGTCCTACCTGCGTTTTTAGTCTTTCTCTCACATGCTGTCTACGTTTTTAGTCTTTCTCTCTCCTGCAGGCTGTCCTGCCTGCGTTTTTGGTCTTTCTCTCTTCTCACTGTTGTGTGCATCAGATCCGGCTCTCACTACTGTGTTTACTGGTGTTCGACATCCAGATGCTGCCTTGTTGTGATTCGGGATCCGTTCGGAGTACGACATACTCTCCAGCTCATTACCCTTGCCCTGATCCTTGAGATACAGGAGTTTGAGATTCAGTATTCATTCAGTGCATAGTGTGTTTGCTGCACGAGCATCGTATTATTCAGTAGTTATATCACTTCATTTATTCACTGTGTTCATTGTCTCTGAGTTACCCTAACCCTAACTGTGTTCTTTTATCAGTCTGTGCTTTGTCGTACAGATTCTGTTTATGTTTTTGTGTTAGGGTCTTTCTTAACAGGCAATTGCTGCAAAATGAAGAAAACCATTCAAAAATTGCTAAAAACAGCAAAAACAGCCTATAAAAATAGTTGCCCAGCCATGGTTACGGGCAGAAAACAAAAAATGCAGGCTGGTTGAGCATTTAATGCAGCAAACTGATGATTGCAGGTTGGAATCCAGGTGCAGGCTGAAAAGGCAGGTTGCTGGTCTGAAAACGCAGGCAGCAGCTGAGTACACACAAGCTGAACATGAGCAACAACAAGGTGCCTGATCAGTAAGGGTAAGAAAGACCTATAATCAGCAAAATTGCAGCAAGACCTAGATCTTGCAATTTGATACCATGTTAGAAGTGGTGCAACAATGTAAGCATAAACAAGTGCTGAAATAAATTGCTGAACACAAGACAAAAGAGAAAGAAAGAGAGAACACTGCAAAGAAGAGAATTCTGAGATGTTCTTGGGAAATGGAATCCGTATACCAAACACGAGAGAATCATGTACAACATTGAGTCAGTGGCTTCATGGGCACTGGCATTGGCTCCTCTCTCCAAGGGGAAGACCACTTGAAGAATGATGATGAATATGTGAAGAGGAGAAGGAGTCCAATAAATAGGCACAAAATATGGTATCTATAGCAGTTGGTCAGCCAACATTCAATAGTTGGCCTTATGCAATGTGGACATCTTTCCTCCATGCAAATGTGAGGTACACATTTGATGTGCAAGTTAGTTATTTCACAATGACGAGTCAAGGACCTTGAGTTATTAGTGGTTGTCAAAGGCAAAAGTTGTAATGAGTTTTATTAATCAAGTACTAGGTAGTGTCTGGTGACAAATTTTAGTCTATAATATTTTATTAGCCCTTAATTAATTAATTAATTATTACCAATTTAGGGGCTAACAAATGCTCAAGAATATTTAGATAACAATTTGACCTAGCCAATTGTTGGTTGGTAAAATTATTATTTTTGAGCAAAAATTAATAATGAAATGAATTTTCAGAATCAATATTCTGAAAATTAATTTAATTGGGCGGAAAATTATTCAAAAATGCAATTAGAAGTCTGCCACTTGACAAAACCTTCCCATGCAAGTGAGGGAAAGGCTATTAGAGGTTGGTGGAACCTCATTCCAACATTGTGGAGGTTAGCTAAGAGGAGAGAGAGCTACTGCTACAATATTCCAATCACTGGTGATTAGGCCACCATTGGAGATTATCAAAGAGCTGACCCTAGCTGATAAGGAGGCCATTGGAGGCAGGTGACAGCCTGTGTAGGCTGTTTATAGGCAGGTGATAGCACTTTTGGGACCCACAAGGGCAAACAACTACATGTGGGGCTCTTGTTGATGGTGGGCTGTAGTCAATTAGCCATCATAACAGGTTAGCATGAAATTTCAACCAATTTGGCATGAGACTTTGAGATTTCTCTCCATAGCTTCCTCTCTATTCTCTTAGCCAATTCATAGCTTTCCTCAAGAGGTCTCAGCCAAATTCAGTCCGAGGAGGGTGCAATTGAAGAAATTTTGTTAGCAAACCCTAATTTATGTTGTAAATTAGGGTTTATCAGCCACCTTGGGAAGAGTGCTTGGAATTCAAGGTCTAGTACTTGAAATTTAGCAGCTAGAGTTTGGAGATTTCAAAGAATTTTAAGAGGCCAGTTAGCCAACATTAAGTTTGGGACAAAATTGGTCTTTCAAGGAGCAAATTCAAGGTCAATCCCCAAGCATACCAAGAGGCAAATGGGTTTGAAGGCTTGTTGGTTTCTATGGACAGCAAGATGTATTGAAGATTGAAGGAGATTAGGTTGGATCTTAGTATACTTCAACCTTTAGCAATACAAGTTAAAGAAATACTACAAGGGGCGCTAGTTTTGGGGCCAATTGGGTATCTAATTCCAAGATTTAGTGGTGACATTTCTATTTCAGTTTACATGAATTCTATGCTTGTTGTAATTAGTGCTTAGTTAGGTCATCTACCACCCTATTCAAAAAGGAATGCTGGTTTCACTTTGAAAGCGTGATACTAGAGTGGGGTGTTAAGCTAAAAAGGTGCATTATACAATAAACCTTTGTTAGCTCATTTAAACAGCCCTGAAACTAAAACTTTAATGTTGGAAGTGTGCCAATGTCCCCTAAGCAAACACCCATACTTTTGGTTCCTCATCCATAAGCATCTATAAATAGATGGTGTGCAAAGTCACCTGCATCCTGCCCCATTCAGTCTCCATCAGGTGGTGGTATCCTCTTCCTCCCCAATTGCTGCTATGGACATCCTTCAGCTGCCCTTCATCATCTAGTGGACTGCACTTGTGGTGTTCACTGTCTACATTAGTCGGACTGCCTCCTCATCACCTTTAACACTTAATCTGCCTTTTGCAGCCGCTGCTCTGCTGATTGGCATTTATAGGTCAGCTGCATTTTGCTCTGAATCAGACCCTATTGCTGTTGCCTTGCCCGTGGTCTACATGCTGCATTTTGGCTGCATGTCCACTCCTTCATCAGCTTTAGCTTCGATTGGTGGTGTTAGGACTTAGAATCCATCTTCAATGGATGACACGCTTTGGCACTTCCCTCTATCCACTCTCATGAGAGTCATTAGTTGTTTGAAAGCTCTGCCCTTGAGCATTATGTATACAATCATTCGTTTATTCATTTATTATTCAACACTTTTCATTTATTCAGTTTGTCTTCATTTTTCAATTTTGTGTTTTGGATTATTGTTTGTATTTAGTGTGTTCCAGTCACGTTCATATGATGCCATGTCTCTTTCAGAGAACTAGAGCAAACTTGTGGATTTGACAGACTCTACCATAAATCAAGGATCATGTCCTTGATCTAGAATATGAACTCCTCCCATAGAGGTTACTCTTGTTAAAGTGCAGTGAATGCAAAGATGTAACTTGCTCGCTTAAGGCATCCTTGGCGGGGTGATTTAGTGGTCCTTTGAGATGATTCTTTCTAGGCAGCGTTGCTCGGTATTCTTTCAAATAACACGAGGTTTGTTGTCTAGACGCTCTTGGTTTCACTTCACAAGGGAAGCTCCTGGCCATTCCCACAAGAATCGACTTGAGTTTTTCATTTTCTATGTAAACTAAAATCTTCTATTTGGAATTAATTAGTGTTAGTCTTCGAGCAATTGCTTATGCTAGATAACTAGAGCCGAAGCCGACTTGTATCGCACTAGGTTCAAGGAGAGTGAGAAACAAGGGGGAGTATGAAAACATCAATCCCTCTATCCATAAGGTAAAGTCTCACTCTGTTTCCCTAAAACGATACGGAGTCAAGGGTTTTAGTTGACTCAAGGGTCAAATTTTTCTATACTTTGATGCAACGAATTTGTGAGAAGTTTTCAGCTTATCGAGACCACCCTACCTTAGAGCGGATCTTATCTTTCCATGATTTATAAATGTAAAAGAATTAAGCTTAATGCTACTTCCATCTTTCCATGATTTTTAACATGACTTATAAATACGAAAAGAGCTTTATTCTTGATGCGACTATTCGTTTATATTATATAAGGATCTTAAGAAAATTGTTCAATGCAATGTTATACAATTTACCCTAGCTTTGAAATATGCTATTTTGACTTAATAATCCTTGTGTGTCCTATTTTTGCGTTTCTAACCATGTATTAATGAGCATAAATTTACTAAGGAGCCTAATCTTGTGTTGTGTGAGGTGGTTTGTTGACCACGTTTGTGACCACATTAGTAGCTCCTATGCTCCTCGCTTCAGAATATCTCCTCTAGGGGGCCATTGCGGAAAGGTGTCCACCGTACTAGATCCAAACTTGGGCGGGTCTTGAGCTCAAGACAGGTTTTGCGGTTCCTTGTGGGATCATGATCTCGCTAGGATGGACTTGTATCGAAAATGTTGGAGTGATACTCCTCTTGTGATTTGGGAATGTTCTTCTTTGTTCTCACTTCCCCTCTCTCTTTACTCTTCCATCTATCCTTCTTTACCTCTTGAACTCCCTTCCTTCTCTCCTCCTCCTCACCTTCTATTCTCCTCCTCTTCTTCTTCTCTACACCTCTTCTACTCTTCTTCCTTTCTCCTCTCTCTCACCCCTCTATTCTTGCTCCTTCCTTCTTCCCCTCCTCTTCTCCCTTTTCCTCTCCTCCTTTTTACTTCTTTTTCTCTCCCTCTCTCTTCTTTTCTTCTCTTCACCCTTCACTTCTTCCTCTCTTCTTCTTCCTTCTTCCCTTTCCTTCTCCTTCCACTTCTTCTCTCTCTCTCTCTCTCTCTCGCGGCACGTAGAGTAATGGTACTAGCTTTTTAATTTGCCTATCACTAGCTTATATAAGCTTTGGGCTAAGGCTTAAGCCTTGCCATCAATCGTTTGATTGTTTCTCTTTCTCTCATCTTGTGATGTTGAGTATCAGTTTGAATGGGTGGTAGCATGAAGGCCTTGCTGTGATCACATGATGTAGGTTAAGTCTTTTTTGTAAATGAAATCAAGGGTGGCAACGATTTGGTAGATTGGGGCGGTGGCAAAATTTTCCTCTTTTTTTTTTTCTTTTTAAGGTATAGTATGTTAGATATACTCAATACCCCACCCTCATAAGGTACCACCAATGATCCATGGTGCTCAAAGTTGTAAGGCCCCAATTATGAGGAGAAGCTAAATGTGAGCCCGGATATTGGTCAAGTCTTGATTTGTATATCAGATGAGGTCTATGTGACCGGATGTCAAAAAGGTGACCATCTAATCTCTGGGTTGGACTAAGTAGTTAAGCTGGTAGTAACTCAAGGCACATTGCATCGAGTTGCGGGGTAAGGGAGTTAAAAGGGGCCTCTATTTTGGGGGACCGTTGGGGGATCCCAGGGGGGCCAGTGGCCCCTTTGGTGGGGGTCTGGGGATAGCGTCCCCTGGCCTGACGGTAAAGGGAATATTCCCTGGCCGACTAGTGAAGGCTCATATGATAGGTCGGTCAGGCCGATCTAGCCGCCTTCGCGGGCTATAAAAGCTAAACCCCTTCATAGTCATCAATCATCTTTCTTTCACCCAGTCAGAGTTGTTCCAGCTAGCCTTAAGCTTTTCACCTATCTTTTGCCTAGATCGCCATCTAAGCTTCATAGTGGAAGCGCATGGGTGGATAGAGCCATCTTTGTATCAGTTGTTTGGACCTAAAGAAATTTTCTAATTCTCCTATTATCTGTTGCGTACTCTCTATCTCTATCTCTTTCTCAGATTTTGTTTGCTGTGCCGTGTAATTTTTTACATAGTATATATAGCCCCCCTCCCCCCCCCCCCCCCCCTTTAATATTAATTCACACGAAGGGAAGGGAAGGATCCCTTACAAAAGAATTAGAAAAATATGGCAGGTTGGCCGGCCCAATCTAGCCAATTACTGCCAGATTTGGTAGATGTGCCAAATCTCACTAAATATGGCCGATTGTAGAATTACAATAGATGCGATCTGTCTTGTCTGTCCATGTGGCACAAAACTGCCCAAAAATTGGCACTTGCCGAAAGGATGCCCAAATTGATAGAAAAATGCATAACTCCTCTTGAGAGAATTCACTGCACCAGTCTAGGGGATGATTAATCTCTAACACTCACTTGCATTGCTTTGGCATGAAACCCTATGTTTTATGCTAGGTTGAAGCACATTGAGATACGCTACCATTTCATTCGCAAGAAGATCTTAAATGAGACTATTGATGTGGTTTATTGCAAGATAGAGAATAATCTAGCATATTAGTTTATGAAGGTGCTTCCTCAAGTTGTTCTCTGACAACACTCGAGATTCCTGAGCCTTATGCTACATCTAGCATCTGAGATCACAATTGTCTTTGTTTCTCCAAGCATTTCCAACTTGCCACTAAGTAGTAGCCTAGTTTATAGAAAGAGGGTATATGTGTGGATTGGAGGCTACAAAGGTAAATAAATGTGTCTTTTCTTTGTCTGAGACGCACATCCGAATACGCACAAAGGTTTGGGGGGGGGGGATCACTTATATCTTGCAAGGACATACATTTAATTATTTTGATTAAATTACAAATAACTAGTAACTATTAGGGAATATTCTTTTTACATGACTAAGTATGCATTGATGTCTAGGTTTGGGAGATAATCGTGGATCATACACACCATATCTAATACTGCACAAAGCTTACAAGATTGAATATGAGGTATTATTTCTCTTTTGACTAATTGTGCATCTTTGGAGTTCCATTTCCTTCATTCTTCTACAGGAGGAATGTGGGCAGTAGTCAGGGCAGCTTGCTGTCCTGTTGCCCCTCTTTGAGGCATTTCAAGAGCGAACCCTTTTGGTGTAGCTGAATCAATGGTCACAAAATCCCAAAGACCCTTAGCAACCGGAAGATTGTGCACCATGAAACTCTAGGAGTAACTGGTGCCATCCAATTTGTCCTCTAAGTAAGGACACACAAAATGTTGCTATGATCAATGTGACTCAATTGAGCCATTGCTGCATTACAATGCACAAACTGCAACTAAACACTTCCAAGCTGAAATGTACTCGCACAAGCCCTTAAATTTTTAGTCCTTGCATCTCCTCGGGATGTGTGGTGCTGCTGAGGTGCATGACAGGCTGCAGAATGCAAAGCAGAGGTGTTGGTGGAGGGTGGTGAATCTGGTGGAGTAGGCGTGTGAGGGTTGAGCATCAGGGTGGCAGTGGACTGATTGAGGCGGCGGTAGTTAAAGCTGTCAGGTGGCTGCAAGCAGCTGAGTTAAAGGTGCTGCAGAAGCAGCGCAGGCAGGTGGTGCTGTGGAGCAGTAGGTGGTGCAGAGTGGTGGCTGCTGGGAGGTGCTGTTGGTAGGGCTGGATAGGGCAGGTCCTCCTCCTTCAGCTGAGCAACTAAGCCAAGCTGGTGGCAACAAGGACCACGAGTGGCATAGTACGGGGGAGTTTCGAAAATGGGGGAAATGGAAACGGGAAAAACTAGAGTTTCATTGTTTTGGCCAAATTTTGGAAATGGGGAAACGACGTTTCGGATTGTACACTAAAATAAATATGTTATTACATGGATATGTAAATATATCAATCCTACAATATGTATCTAAAATTTATACAAAACTTTTGAGTATTCATGTCATATGATCAAAATCATGATTCATTACACATGTCACGAGTGAAGATTCAATGGTTAAGACACTTTAACACAATTAAGGCACAATTATCTCCTGGTTGTGAGCTCCTGTGAGAGTCTGGCAAGAGACATAGGAGCTCTCTCAATTTATTTAGGATGTGCGTTTGGCTGCATTTCCTTCTTGGGTGGCCAATAGCCCTTTTAGGGCGTGTTTGTGCAGATTGGCCCATTTTTGCAGTCGGCCAGCTTTGGGGAGATGGGGCTATATATAGCTAATCCCCAATCATTCTTTTCTCACTCTCTTTTGCATAGTACAACATACCTTGCTCCCGTTCCTCTTCGACATTGGTGCTACCACTAATTTCAGTCTGATTTGGTGCTCTCATTGACGCTTCGGGTTGCGTGCAGAGACTGATCAGTCCACATCTTTGTATTCAGCATTCATTTCAATCAGTGCACTATTTCTTCCTTCATTCTCTGCTTTCTCTCTCTGTGTTTGTGTTTTTTCTTCCATTGCGCACTCTCACAAAATCATCTAAAGATTGATATCAAGAATAGTGGAACTAAGATGCATAATAAGCACAATCAAGATACATGTAATCGCATGATGTGAATAATCTGTCCAAAGTCCAGTCGACACTGAGCAAGAGTAACTACTAAGTAATAATTATCAACATCAATGAACAATCATAATATCATCATGTGCATGTGACATGTGTAATGCCACTGGTGACTGGTGACTGGTGACTGGTGACTGGTGATTGATGACTGGTAACTAGCAAATGCAATGCTAAACTGACTCCTAAGGTATCATGAGTCTAGTCTCTAGAGTTTATGAGTCATGACTCATCTGGATTGTGAGGATTCATGCACTATCTTCTCATCCGACTGTGAGGACCCTTGTATCCCTTGATTGGATTGGTGTGCCTCCAAAATAGATCTAGCACCAGGATAAGGTAATGCCAAATAGGAATTCGCAAAGAAGTTAAGTAGATAGAAAAAAAGGGAGAAGGGTGGAAAAAAAACTTAGAAAAAATGAAGGAGAAGAATCTAGAAGCAGGAGGGAAGGAGGAGGAGGAGTAGGAGTAGGAGTAGTAGTCCCTTGCAGGGTGCTGAAATGGTGTTTCCCCATTCCCGTTTTAGTCCAAAACAGCTGTTCCGTTTCGGGGTACTATGACGAGTGGGTGGCACTAGCTGATGGTACCGAGATGGATATTGCATGTGTGGCTTTGATACCAAACATGAGAAACAATTGGCTATGGAGGAGAGAAAAACAAGAGATGGTAGATAGTAGACAGTGTGAGCTCAAGAGTGTTCCTTTTCAAGAGTGAACGGCACACAATCAAAGTACAAAGTACAAGTAGGGTTTGAGGTTGACCTAACCAACCTTCCACACCCTAACTAGAGTTGAATTAACTCAACTATAGACCCTAGTGTCACCACATTTAAAGTCCTAAGACACCACACATTGACACTTTAATAAGTGTCCACGCCACACAAATTACATTGGACACTGTCCATTACCAAGCTGCAAGTCAGAAATGACACCTTGAGGGCTTCCACTTTGTTCCTAAGGGCAAGCTCAGCATTTGGAGCAAAGTGAATTGACAAGAATGCATCGGCCAAGGGTGTGTAGGAGGCTGCACTAAGTCTCATGAGTCTTGCTTTCTATTTTTGCCTGCGATGCTGAATTATCCTGAACATCTTCTAAATGGGACCCCTACTGTGTTGGTTCCAATGCATGGGGAGAGGGGACCAGGGAGGAAGGCGAGAGGAGGCAGCTTGGGCAAGGAAGTGAAAGAAGGGTGCAAGGGTTGAGGAAGCTCAAGAATCTGCCATGAGGGAAATGACCATGTTGGCTTGGACGGAGGGGATCCCCTTGTGGCATGGCTGAGGTCCTGGTGCTTGGTGACTGGTGATAGCAGCAGGAAGCAAGGTAAAACGAGGCTGGCGGTGCTGTAGATGATGGTAGCTGTGGAGCAGGGTGGCATTGTGAAGCAGGGGTGAAGCATGCATGGAAAAGAGGCAGAAGTGAGGGCACACTGGCAAGCGCATGCAGAAAGGTGGCAGAGATGGCAGGTGTGGAGGTAGACAAGCAGGCATGTGCAACTTCACAGGCAGGCATATGCAGGAAGATGCTGTCAGAGAAGGCAGAGGTGGTGGGAATCAGGGCAGTGCAGGCACGTGCAGGGAAGAGAAAGCGGGAGAGGCAGGGAGGTAGACCGGACTGAGGTGTTGGTAATCCATTTCAGCTGTTATGTCAGGTCTTCTACTCCTCTTCGCATTTTCTCCAATCTGTGCACCATTATCTTGTTCCTTGTGAACCTGACTTTAATAGGTAGGTACCTGATTGTGCATGCAAATCTTGAATCCTAACCAGTTTGAAACTTTTCTCATCCATTTGCATTGATGCAATGTGTCAGTATAGATGTGACTTACATCTTTTGGCCAGCTAATGTTATGGTTTGACAATTTTATAGGTAAGCTGCTTTGGTGGTGATAAGGAAAGCGACACAGGAGACCTGTGGATGTAAGTTCTTTGCAAATAGATATGAAATTTAAATGGCAAAACAAAGTAGCTATGTAAGTGGATGACAAACCTACACATGTTGCAGAGTGGAGTTTGAAAAAGGGGGAGTTTGGACGACAGGCCAGAAAGTTAGATTCCAACATGTGGATACTGGAGCATTGCTTCATAGTCACGATAAAAAATATACACGAATAGCAAGTGGTCAACAGGAGGTACATTGGAAATCCTTGGTTTTACAGTCTAATTGAGATGTATTTTTGACACAATTTGAGCTTTTTTCCTTCTTTGCTTTGCAACTGCAGGTGTGTGGTGTCCGCCAGAGGACTGCTGACAATGTATGGGTAGCTGCTGAAGGTGTATATTTGCCTCCCATTCAAAAAGTCAAACCTTGAGTCATGAAGGGTCTCACCATTCATTTATAGCTTCAGTTCAAGACCAGTCACAAGTTTGAAACCTGCTGTGCTTTTAGCATATATCCGAGGCTCACAGATATGGTGGACTGAAGCTCGTTGCTTTCACAGGGTATAATCGTCTGACCAACAGCTTGCCCAGGTTGCATTGGTACTGAATTTTGCATCTATGTCTGTTTGACAGACGATAACCATGACTTACGTGTAGGGCTTTTGTTATTTTGAGAGCATACAGGTTTTGAACGAGCAGCTCCTTGTTTAAAATTTGGTCCCGACAGTAAGAAAAACATAGTTTACAGTTTCAAATTTGAGAAGTGTTGGACACTATTAAGTATGTGTTGGGTTGCTTCTGAATATTTACTCAAGACTCTAAAAAATGATCTTTCTAAGAGGCCCTTTGCATACAAAAGCTGCATCAAATTAAGCTGGATCTTCTCTCCTTTCTCACAGCTCAATCAGGCACTAGGAAGGCAACTTGTGCAAAGTTAAATGCTGGAGGTATAGTTTTTAAAAATGTGGGAACAATACACCTGTGAGAGAGTAGTGTGTAAAATATGCGAAAAGAACACATGAAAGGGAAACAGGAAAACCAATTGGTTGGTTGCTACCCTTAGCTGGCCTATCTGATGGGTAATCAGGGCCTGCAGCAAGAAGGGGCTTTAAGATCCATGGATGGTGGTTTGGTGTGGCCATAAGATAGTACTCTGCCTATGAATATTATGAAGCCCAGAGTAGTAAGCTAGTTCTCTCAAGCGGATTGAGGTTTCCTGGTGGATTCACTCCTAGAGCCCTCGAGAGTGCATAATTTCTGCCATATTACAAAAAATAAGGCACAATCATATTTATCTTGACCTCGCCATGGAAGCTGGAGACTCACAAATAGTGAAGCAGTTTGCCAACACGCAAGCTAGCTTCATAAAATCTAAACATGAACATCATGTTTGGCTTCTGCTTGCAAGTCTTTGCCCATGAATGGTCCTTGAAAGTAAGGTGAAACTTTGATTGTTGAAGGATCTTGTAAAGAAAATCGTGTTCTAATGGTCCCAACGAATCATCTAGTGTTAGGTGGCTGAACATTGGTTAAATATATAATCGGTTTTCACTTGGCTTAAAGCGTTTAAAGGTTATCCTGAAGAACAGAGTAAAAATTTGGCTAAGTTTTGTCGAGGATGATAAGGACATCATTGCTTGATATTTCCTTTCTCTCCAAGAGATCAAGTCACCTTTGCAACAGAGAGGAAGAAGCTCCCAGGTGGATGCCAAGTGAAGGTAAGTGAGGTCCTATGTAGAGGGCTTTCGCACAAGCCCTTGTTAGTCTGTTAAGCGCAATTTCAGAAAAACTGTCCCACCAATGCAAACGTTACCCAAAAGAGGAATCGCTAGAGAAACGGGGCACAATTTGACCGAAGATAAAATGTCGGGCATGCAGAGAGAAGGTACCTACTACCGTGGTTTATGTGTGAAAGCCCTCTCATTGCTCTCAAATTTGTAATGCTCCAAACGAATTTAAAATAGACACATGAAGTAGATACTAACTTGGGAGGACTTGTGGTAACCAGTTAAAATGACCATCCATTTGGCCAAAGTTAATGACTATACCTCCATTTTCCATTGCGCTCCGTTGTGTGGTTGAAAGCATGGTCGCCAAGAGACAAGAGAGAGGTATCGGAGATGGGTTTGAGTTACTGTACACACTCCACCTAATATGGAGCTACAAGGAACGACGATAAGTGCTCTACTCACAGCTACTCGTACTCGGTGCACGAGGCGCAAAGAGAAGCACACATACTCATTTAATAAACTCATTTTTAAACCTCTATACCTTATTATTAGAGATTATGTACTTTTAGTTATTGGAAATGCCCAACAAGTTCAATGCCATGCATTCGACTCCTTATTATTGCCGCTTTACATTTGTTGAAGAGTCTTCTCAACATGAACCCCCCCATAAAGAGGATTGAGTACTTTGTCCACACCAATTAATCTTGGAGAAGTGGAGTGCAATGGTACAGGTATCTTAAAGGACTATTGCTAAGAAGCCTCTAACACCTCTCTACCAAGTTATTAACTTGGTAATTGTCAAGATTTTTTCCCAAATGGCTATAATTCTCACTCATCTCACCCAATGAGGATTGAGCACTCTGTCCACAGCAATGAATCATGGAGAAGTAGAGTGCAATGGGTTATCCTAGAATGACTAGTGCTAAGAAGCCTCTTAACACCTCTCTGCCAAGTTATTAACTTGTTGGTAAAGAAGCAATTACCTCAATCTATCGTCACACGAATGGTTGTCAATGTTCTTTGGTATTATAGTCAAATGTCTATCATTCTCACCCATATTACCCACATAGTGAGATGTTCCTTGCCTCTTCTATGCAAGAGCTTGAAAGAGCTCGCACTCTTTTCAAGCTCACTAAAGTAAGAACAAGGCACAATGTATAGATGCAAGTAAAGCTTAGAAAGTTAAATAGAGTATGGATACTTCATGGTCCCCACGGCAACATGTAGAGCATTGTATGTTTGATGCGCTTCTTATACTAGATGGGTCAATGTTCTGTGCACAAATGTTCGCAGGTGAATTCCAATATAGTGGAAGTGTCACAGCAAATATATTGAGTATTAGTTAAGTCTCTATAAGCTTTTTTGTATTGCTTCCCGTTCAAAGATGAGCACAAGTATGTATAACCTTTTTTGTATCGCTTGATGTTCAGAGATAAGCACAAAGAAAACCAAGATGCTTGTGATTTCTTGGAGAAGGAAGAGGACTAGCTTGGCTAGTTTGGCTTCAAATGTATCAAATCGGGACAAATCCTTAGGTACCTTGGATATCTCTAGGCATAGCCCTGACTGAATAAAAATTTGACTGGCTAATTGCCAAAGTAGAGGCCAAATTAGCCATGTATCAGAAATTGCCTACTGGGCTATGTGGAAGGATAGTACTATTAAATGTGGTGACTAATCCTGCAGCTTCCTTTGTTGCTGCGGCCAATGCATTTTCAGAAGCCAATTGGGATAGCTTAAGAAGTTAAGAAGGGATTTTGTTTGGGGATATGCAAATCGCACCAACTGGCACAGTACTGTGGGGCTAGTTTGCGATTCTAGAGTGCATGGGGGACTAGGTGCAGAGGCAATGAGAGTCAAGGTTGCCTGGCTTGTCTTCAAGCTAGTGCTTTAACTTGACACGAAGCTCCCCTAGACCAACCTCATAACCCACTGGATGAGCAGTGATAAGCCCAGCAAAGGCACACGGGAGAATTTTAGATGGGATGATGTTCTCTTGGCTAATTGGTCTTTCAAAATTACTCAATCGGGTACCAACTAATGCACTCCTGTAGAGGTGGAAGTCAACTATCAGAGCACTGAAGTGGACCAGCGATCGAGAAAGATAAGAACGGAGACACTTCCTTAGCCCAACATCTTTGGCTTTTGCCGATGCCCTTTGAGGACGGCATAGCACCGATTAGAAGAGATTGGAAAAAATGTAAGGCCTTGGAACAGAAAGGTATCCAGAGATGGCAGGATATCTGAGAATCTAGCTTAGCTGACCTCTTAAGTACTTAGGAGATGATGAGAAAGTTTAATATTTCTAAGAATGACGTAGGATGGGTCCAAGAGGTTTTGTCCTTGAGAAGAGAGGGATGGCCAACAACAAAGGTCAGTAGATGGAAGCACCCGTTGAGATCTGTGCAGACGCCTAGAGAGAAGAAGGTCATGGCCACTAACGGCAAAAGAGATTTTGAGCAAAGGAAAGATGAGAAATTTCTGACAATGCAATAGGATTGGAGTCCCCAATTCCCCAAGGATCAATGGAAAGCTTGGCGTTGCAGAGCGTAGAAGATCTGGAGTAGCACGCCCCTCAACAGGCTAAATACCTTGTGGCGGAAGGTGAGTCCCCAATTCCCCAAGGATCAATGGAAAGCTTGGCGTTGCAGAGCGTAGAAGATCTGGAGTAGCACGCCCTTCAACAGGCTAACTACCTTGTGGTGGAAGGTGTGTTCTAAGAAATTATGGACTAAAGTTAGCGAAGTTCATGAAGATACAA
Organism: Lygodium microphyllum; assembly: GCF_053477565.2. Lineage (NCBI taxonomy): Eukaryota > Viridiplantae > Streptophyta > Polypodiopsida > Schizaeales > Lygodiaceae > Lygodium > Lygodium microphyllum. The sequence continues at coordinate 106,534,504 of NC_141154.1, read as the reverse complement.
CCCTGGTGTGAGATGTCCTTCAAATCTAAGGAATGTGTCACTCATGGTACTTTAGCACTGCCCGAGTGCACATGCAATTTGGAAAAGGGTTATGAATCGGTTTCATGTAGTAGGCTTGAATGCCAAGCTACATATGAAAATGGCACTTTTTGGGGGCAAGGGTATAATGGATTATGAGACTTCAAAAGTTTGGAACATAACTAGAGTTGTAACCATTAGAGCCACATGGAGCAATAGAAATAGAGTTACCGCTCTAGTAAGGGTGTTCGATTGAAAACATAGATTGTTTGTAGCAAGATAGCTAATGAGGTTTTGGCTTTACTTGGGAGCCTTAAGAGGAAAGGCCAAGTTTCTAAAGTCCACCTTCATCTGTTGGGAAAAGCATGTATGTAAGTGAGATACATAGTTCTCCCCCGCTTGAACCCACCCAAAAAAAAAAAAACGAAGGCCTTTTTGATGCCCCTATAGCAGTTTTTAAGTGCAAATGTTAAACATTTATTTGATAGAAATATCAATACACTTAATGCTTCAGATTTTAAAAAAAGGTGTTGAGTGCTTTTTCAGTTATGTAGCTTATGTTATGTTTGTTGTAAAGTATATTGAAAAATGACTAAATGTAATGTCGATCAATCCTTTTAGATTTAGATGTATATAACTAGTTTAATTTCACAAGCACTAAACCCAACTACTTTTCAAGAGGATGTCAAAAATGTGTGCAAAGCCCTTCGAGAGCAATGTACAACAATGTACATAATAGTTTGCATCTCTTAAAAGGAGGCCTTAAGGGTTGAGGAATTTTCACGAACTATTATCTTTTTTGAGATTTTTAAATCTATTGGATGGGTAAATGGGAGGAATTTAAAGGAAGATTCTTAATTTGCTTTGGTTGGTCTTTTTTTCGATGGAAATTTAATGTATGTGGGGGTCACGATCATAGTGTCTCTTGCAAGGGGACTCAAGGGTTGAGAATATTTCAATAAGGATTATACTTTTTGACTATTTTATTAGTTGGATTGGTTTGTAAATGGGAGTAATTTAAAGAAATATTTATTATTTACTTTGATTGGTATTTTTTCCAATGGAATTTTAATGTAGAGTCTAATGTATGTGGGGGTCACAATCATAGTGTCTCTTGTGAGGGGATTGAAGGGTTGAGAATATTTTAGCAAAAGGATTATACTTTTTGGGTATTTTATTAGTTGGATGAATCCATTAGAGCAACTTTAGGGAAGACATGCTATTTGTCATGATTGGTTTTTCAATGAAATTTCAATTTGATGAATGTTCTTATTTAGAAAATGTTAGATGTAGAGAGAGAAAGGAAGAGTTGTGAAGAAAGGGAGGTGTTGAGAGAGAGAGAGAGAGAGAGAAATGTTCTAGAGACATGATCGATGTGTTTGTAAAAAGAATGAGAAGGGCCCCCCCTGCCATATTTCATTTTTAGCTCGTGGAGGCAAACTCCAACCTTGAATCATGAGGTGCAACTAGGCTAAAAGAAGAGATATTTAAGTTGTTTGATGTTGTCACTTCTCATTGCTTTTGTTGTGTTTCATGGTTGTTCATGTTGAGAAAAATAAACTTGTTTATCATTTCCTATCATCATTTATGGGCATTGTTTGGATTATTTCATTTTTTTGCATGTGGTCTTTTATGTAACCATCATTGAATGGGAAAGAGTTTTAACTATTATGTTGTTCTATGGGCATGGTCTTTTATTTTATAGTTGTTGGTTGTGTGGCATTGATTAATGTGATGCTCTCCAAATGTAGCATTGTATTTTATACATACTCTAATGATTGGGTTGTTCGTTCAGTTACTTAGTGACAATACAATCATCAATCTCCACATGTGTTGAGCTTGCTATCTCATCACTCCCCCTCAAGCTCAACTATCTCTCTACAAGTAAGCTTTGAAATCTTCAAAGATTCTCTACATCCAAGGCCTTTGTGTGTTGACATACACCAAGGTAGTCTCATCTACAAGTATCTTCTCCCTTACAAAATGGTAGTGCACTTCAATATATTTTGTCTTGGCATGCAATACAGGGTTATGATATTGATGTTGTCACATTGGATGATAGTTGGACCATCTACCTAAACAACCAAATCAAACCAATATCTTATTGCAACCATACCACTCACATGCTACCATAGCAACACCGTTCTACACTCGGCCTCTATACTAGATAAAGCAACTATAGGTTACTTCTTGATGCTCCAAGTAATTGTGCAATTTCGAGTGAGAACATGAATCCATTGTAGCACTATCTGATAAGCTGCTATCAGTCTAATCATATCTCTGACCCAATTATTGATACATCTTTACATCCCTTATAAAAAAAGTCCATAGTACGAAATGAACTTTACATGCCTCAATACATTCAAAGGAGACCTTTTAGGTACCTACATAAATTGACTAACAAGTCCAACAAAATAACTCAAATCTAAACTTGTGATAGTATGTAGGTCAAACTTCCTATATCCAAATGAAGATAGTAGGATCTTCTATCTCACTTTTATTACCAACACTTAGGTTTACATTCTGCTTCAATGGCTTTATAATATGTTGTCATGCCATATTTGGATAATATATCCAAGCACCGTCTTTGGGGCAACCAAACACCATCAACACATTCGATCACCTCAATACCCAGAAAGTACCATAGCTCATTCACTTAGAAACTATAATATACATTGAAGCAAAGCCTTTAGCAACTAGCACTTTCTTATACCTATTAACAAAACCATTTGCATCTTGCTTAATCTTATAGACTTGCTTTTTGCAAATATCTTGTCCTTAGGAAATAGCACTAATTCCATGTTTTGTTGGTCTCTCGTGCATCCATCTCCTCATCTATAGCTACATCCTAATGTGCATGGCCAAAAGCCTCCTCAAAACATGTGGGCTCTACATCCTTAATAACTTTCATCGTGTACACATAATAGTGAGCTACATAACCCTCAAAACCAAATCTGTTTAATAGAATGTCTAATTGTGCTAGACTTATGCACATGTGGATCACTCACTAGAGACTTTACATTGTCGTGTGATTTTTGTACACTTAGTGTCTTGACAAATACTAGGCTCATCATCCAAACTTTTCAAATCATAGAATATTTGTGAGGAAATGAATGATGAGTAGATGCATCATTAGCATAGAAAATTTTCTTATTTCCATTGCCTATAGTAGTTTCACTTTTCCAACTATAATAGAATATACTCTTAAAGATATAGGATTGCTTCTTAGTCTTATGGGATGATACCTTTGGTCCACTAAAAGTATGTGCTCCCTATTTTTCTATTTGCACATAATTAATATGATCATTGTCACCCAATGCCTCATCACTAGATGCATATCAATTACTCCTTTCATCAAGTGACATCCTTGATCACTCTAAACTTATCGATGATAGTGTTATATCAATGATACATTTTTGGCTAAGTGGAGCCCCTAATAAAGCTACATTTTTTGGCCTTCGGGTCAAATTTCTTTCTCAAATCATTTGGCACATGAACATATGTGATAAAACCAAAGACTTTCAAATATGATACATTGGGATTTTTTCCTTTAAAGTATACTTCTGGAGCCATGTCATGCATTGCACTTTCAAGAGTTCTATTCATTATTTAAGTAGCTATTTGAAGTACGTGTACCCAATAATTCTTTGGCATATTTTTCTCAACCATCAAGGCCTATGCGACTTCTTTAATATACTTGTTTTTTAGTTTAATTGATATGATGATCATCATCCCATGCATCGTCACTAAATATTTGTATACCAACTACTCCTTTCATTGAATGACATCCTTGCTCACTCTAAACTTACCAAGGACACGGTTATATCAATGATACATTTTTGGCTAAGTGGAGCACCTAATAAATATACATTTTTTGGCCTTTGGGTCAAATTTCTTTCTCAACTCATTTGGCACATGAACATATGCAATAAAAACAAATAATTTCAAATATGATACATCAGGCTTTCTCCCTTTAAAGTATACTTCAGGAGTCATGACATGCACTGCATCTTCAAGAGTTCTATTCATAATACTGTAAAAATATGCCATGCTCCACCACCCATATCCCAATAATTACTGTAAAAAGATACAATCAATAGGTTTAAATATACAAAATAATAACACTAACACTTGGTATTTAAGTAGCATCTATTTAATCATAAATTACATCAACATGATTAATTACTACATCAACTATACATTCAACCCCTATTAATAACTTTTACTATATAGCAATGTGTCGACTATTTATAGTTATGATGTTAGATTAAAAACTATGGACTAAATTGCCCAAACATGCAATTAGAAGTTAGAAATGACCATGAAGGATGGATCTTATGAAATATGTGACTCTTACAAGAATTAAGTTAGATTTCATAAGTTAAATGTGTAACCTAGAAGTTGTCTTACTACTTGGTAAACTTACGAGTAGAATTTTCAAATCTTAAGCACTATAATTGGAATTGTTTAAATTCAAAATATCTAAATGGATTTAGGAACTCAAGCAATGAGAAGGGTCAAACAAACTAGAACCATGAGAAATCTATGGATTTTTGTGTATTATGGAATGATTGAAATGCTTGGTTATTGTTGTTTTTTCAATTACAACAAGAGAAAGGATTGTTTGGAATAGATCACTTATTGCTATATTTTAAATCTTTGGAAAATAGTATCTATAAAGTAAAATATGGGCTGCCATGATTGTGGTTTAAAGTAACTATTGATGAAATTGGTTTGTACAAATGGTATAGGGAGTGAGTGTGGCTATCCCCCAATGCATCATTGTGTTCTGCAACAAGAGCTATTGCATGCTTGAAGTGATTGATTATTTTGTTGTTTTTTGGAGCTTTATTGTCTATTTGATAGGGGTTTATGACTTTTGACTCTATGATTGATTTTGTGAGTGTTGGGATGAGTATGGATTGGTGGAATATCTTTTGTAAGCTCATTGAGATTCTTGTTTTGTATAGAATGTTCTGATGTGGTATGTTTGATATATGTTGGGTTTTGATTGCTTCGGTTTGCTTCTGTTGAAACCTATTTGCCTTCTATTTCAGATCTTGTGATTATGGATGAATGTGTTTGTTTTGACACTCTTTGGATAGATTTTGATTGGTTGATATGGGTTTACTATGTGGTTTTATTGCTTTTTGTTTGCCTTTGTAGCTTCTATGAGCTCTTGTATGCTTTTGTATGTGTCTCTATGGGTTTTGCATGATGGGTTAGAAGCTTGGAAATGTTTTTGTTCTTTGGAAAGAGGGGTACTTCATTGTGAAAGGACATTGTAGTGGCCTAGGTGCCTCTTTCAATCAAACATACACTTTGGAGGATAGCTCCATGACCAAGAGAGGGTTATGGAGGATCGTTATTTTATTGTATTTTTTTGTGAGAGCATGTGAGAGAGTGATTGAGAGAAAAAGAGAGTTATTTTTAAGATAAAAATATTGTACCTATGAGAGATTGAGATATTGTGAGAGAATAGAACAATGAAGACATTATTAAAGACAACTATTGCAATTTTATGAGATTAATTTCTATTCGTATCAGCATGTAGATATGTTCCTTTGCTCTGTGGTTTGTGAATATGAAGAAGATTATGTGCTTTGGTGAAGATGTTACCATGGGAGAATTGTATTATGATAGTGCATAAAGTTGTTTCCTTTGTTCCTATTTTCCTTATATGGTATTAATAGAAGATTAAGAAAATGCTTGTTGGTGTGATAGTATAATTTTACCAATAGTTCTTTCCCTGATTTCTTGATGTTCTCTTGGGAGCTCCATGTTTGCTGTGTAGTCAAGGAATGTTGCCATCATCACACACTCTAACAAGCTAAAAAATAAAGGAAACAACACTACTTGGAAGAAAATGAAGCAATGGAAATTAGTAGGATCCCTACAACCAAGGAGGATTTGAGAACATTTATAGCAAATGTAAGTTTTTATAAGAGTTTCATTCCACAATGGAGGAAAGACAATGCCATCTTGATACAAGTCTTATATGATAGACTATTCCCGCTATCAAAAGTTGAAGAAACTTACACCTTTATTGCTAGCTATTTGTGAATAAACTAAAGAAACAGAAGCAAGGAGAATGGTTGTCAATAGTGGGTTTGTCTTTCATTGAGGATTTGCTAGGCAACATCGAGTGGGAGATTGTAAAGAAGCTTCAAGAGTCATGGTCAATGGAAGCTTACGAGAACAAGGAAGAGAAGAGTTAGAATCTCTTAGTGGATGCCCAACAACAAGATACATGGGACGTGTGGTGTACTAACAAACTCCTATTCATCCAATTGGCAATTAACAAGAAATTAGTAAATCATGTTTTCTTCACAACCTACACTATTAAGGCCCTCAAAAGTTGGTATTATCACAATGATGGCACAATGGATATCCTCAACTAGATGAACTTCGAGAACTTCAAAACCAATTTCCTCCACCTCTATAATGGTATGAAGGCTAGATTTAGAGATCGTGAGAAAGAAGAAGTTGAGAAAATGTTAGCGAGATAGTTCTCTAGAGTTTAAGAAAGGTAGAAAGCCCTTTATTTCCTTCTGTTGTGATTGGTGACAAGCTGGGTGGTACCAATTCTTTAATGAATGAGTCAATAAAGAGATAAGCATTAGAGCATCTCTAGAGGTGCATCAAAAGATAGAAAGCTAAGGCTAGAGCTATTAACTACCAAGAGAATAATCCTTTGATGCCCTTGCAATTCTTTTCATAGAAGTTTCAAGGGCTTACTTAAACTAAGGTCCTCATTCTACCAAGATATGCCTTGAAAATTTTGATGGTCGTCCTACTAGCATAATCCCATTGTCAATTTTTTAAGGGAGAATACAATGAAGATTCCAATCTTCATATAGTAGAGTTCATGGTAGCATGTGTGGCCAACAATGCCAAGACCCCAAAGCATTGGCTGACAATATTCCCCACACGTTGTATCAAGGAATAGAGGAGAAGGTGCACATATGCCAACTGTAAAACATGCCCAATAGTTAGCTTGAAAGAAAACACTTTGATTTTACTTTATCGTTAGATTATATTAAGTTTTTGTTGCTATTCATTTTTTAAAGGGACATACAAACAAGTGGAAACATTGTGGAACCCTTGTTTACACTTGCAATAAACTAGAAGATACAATATTACTTAGATTTTGATTTTTCTTGGTGAGATATCTATAAGAAAATTCCTTTGATTTTTCTTGGCGAGATATCTATAAGAAAATTAGAGGAAAGAGATTAGAGAAGTACATGCCAGTCACACATGGAATGGGAAAAAAGAAGGAATATATTAAATAGGTTTAAAGTTACTATGTGCAACCATGCTTTTAATTGTTACAAAACTCCGCATGCATGACAAAGGCCTTAGGCCATGGAATCAAAATAGAGCAAGAGCGGGAGGTACGCCTTGTGCATATGAAGGGGTATTAACCTATAGGTAGGAGCAAAGAAATAGATTTTTTCCAAGGGTGGACATGAAGAAAAGAGTGGGGATATGTTTTTGTAGTAACATGGGGAAAATTTTTAATTTACATGTTTAAAAATATTCTTAAAAAGTAAAAATTTTGTGTTTTTATATAGGGAGCAACCCTAAATAGGTCACCCTCTCTTCGAGTTTTGCATTGAGATTCTATCACCTTGCCACACTCACACCTTTGTCAAAGCCCATGCTCATCAACAACAACCAACCGTCATGCTAGTGCCTGGATGATTAGCCAATCAGCACCTAACCTTCATCTACCTTTGCTCTACAATAGCTATGGTAGAACTCCCTTGTAGACTTTGTTGATAGCACCCATGCCACCTCTAAGTGCAATTGACTCTTCCACGAAGCACCCAGACCGACCTCAACAACTCTAGCATTATATGGAAGAAGTCCACAATTAGTCCTTCAATTCAAGACTCTTATTGTGATCAATTGGAATTTGTATGCAGTAAAGACCAATGTATGTCAAGAGAGCATGTATAGAATAATGCCCCCACTACTTCATCCTTCTCCACTATTTATTCTACTAATTGCACCTACAATTCCCTCTGAAACACTACAACACCAACATCACTACCATCCCCACCTTCCTTCCACATTACCTTTCGCTTCCTCATTTCCATCCCCTCCATCATCCTTAAACACCCCCACCCCCAAAACAAACTACTCTCTTCGACCAGCATCTCCTGCCACCTACTTATCCCCATTCCCACCACATCCTCCCCATCATCATGCCTATCCCCTAACTCTCCTAACTTCCTCATCACATCATTTGCAACAACAAAAGCACCACAACCACAATCTTTGCCTCCCTTTCCACCACCACGGTGCCGCCGGATGGAGGAGCCACCCCACTCCAAGGGGAGGAGTCATCACCACAACAATGCAACAAAGGAGAGAGGAAGCTATAAAGAAGGAAAGGTATGCTTTTATGGTGCCTATCATGGAACCCTTAAAAGAAAAAGGTAGCTTGGATTTTTTTTGGAAAGTGTGTCTCTCTTCACTCTCCCTTTTATCCTCTAACACCCATCCACTTTGCAAGGGAGGGTTGACAAAGAGTGGCTCAATTAATGCATGTGATTATTAGGGGATGTTTATATTTGTATTATTCATTTGATATAATATTTAAGGTTTGGAATAGTTCCAATCATTAAATCCACCATTCCCTTTTCTATCCACCAACTCATGTTTAAGGGCATATAGGTTTGTGCACCTACCATTGTGCATTGTGTATCCCCCCTTGCATACTAGCCACTTACACACCATTACACATCCACTAGTGCACATACCCTACCACATATCAACCTTGCACTCAATCTAACACATGTCATGATCCTCTCTTCAAACCACATGTGTATTACTTCAACACCCTTGCACATAAACTAGGATATATTCGCACCATTGCATACTAGTGGACACATGCACTCACCCAATCTCACTAACCTAGTGCACATATCTTTGTGTGTATATACCTTAGTGCTAACCCTTTGATGCACACACATGCACTAAATGCAATACCCCTTACACAATCCATGTGACTAGTGTGCACATGCATTAGTGCACCCATGTGGCACTCAACCTAGTGTATATACACTTTTGCACAAGACCCTCCGCACAATCCTTTGCACATTACTTCATCATAGACACATTGATACCCTTAGCCCACTTGTGTACAAGAAGCCCATAGTGTACTGTACACATAGTTACTCTCATGACTAGACCTTTGTACACATGGCTTTATCAAAAAGTCTAGCTAGGATACATGTACCACCAAATGGATAGTCAAGTGCATATGTTGAGAGGAGCTTACTCATGGAAATGTTGATACTAGTAAGAACTCCAATGCCTTATAAATGGAAGGACAAGAAGGCAAACAATTTTGAGAAGAAAGACAGTTAGATGGAAGTCAAATTGAATATGTGAATGGAGTCACTCATGCTAGTGAGGATGGAATTATTATCTATGCATCTATATTCACTTATGATCTTCTTGTTGTCATTGATTAGTCTATTCTTCAAGGTGCATCCTTTCATGTGACTCCTCATAGGACTATGATGATATTAGAAGAGGACGTATTCATCTTGACAATGATCATGCATGTGAGATAGTTGGAGGAGGTAGCATTAAGTTTTCTTTTTCCAAATCTTCTACCTTTCTCTTGGAGAATATATGCCATGTGCTAGAGCTCAATAAGAGCTTGATTTCTACTAGATAGCTAGATGATTGTGGTTATCATGCCATGTTTGGAGATCAGACTTGTAAAATATGCAAAGGTACTTTGCCAATAGCAAGAGATTCCAACTATGGGAGTGGAATTTAGTCCATCTCCTTCAATGGTCATCATTGCATGCCTTTTTGTCCCCTAGCCCCCTACATTCCAAGGCTAGATTTTCTAACATTGCATATTTTGGATTATTTTATAATTTTATTTTTTATTTGTTAAAACTCTATTTAGAAAATTTAATGAATTTTATAAAACTAAAACTTTAAGTCAATAGCCTATAAAAACCATTCACTTGGCTTGATTTCCATTTTCAACCTCTCCAACCACTTCTCCTCACCCTTACACTTGCCTCCTACACCCCTCCTCCCATGATGGATCAAACTTTTACCAACTTCATGCAATTCTTTTAGGGCACAAAATTTGTAGGGAGATTAGATCTCTACCAAATCTTTTGTCCTAATATCAAGTATTACAATAGGCTATTGTGGCATGGTCCTGACTAAATCTCTTAGGTAAGAAATCCGAGTATATTATAAGAAAAAGTGGTAAAACACATATGTAATAAATAGACATGAAACATGGCAATGATGAGGCAAAGGGAAGGGCCAAAATGGGCATGTATATAAAATTGTGTGTGAATCCCCCTTAAATCCTAATACTAGGTCTCATATAAATAGAGTTCCTTTAGTTTATTTCTTATTTGATACTTCTATTTTTTTATTTTCTTCTCTCTTCTAATCCACCTCATGGCTCGCACCAAGCAAACTATGCAATCACATCCACTACCAAGCCAAGGCCAAGGACAAGTACTCACTTGTCCACCATGGCAAGGCAAAGAGATCCCCAACTTTACCTAGTGGGATGAATCTAATAGCAACACAACCTCATCATGTCGCCATTCTTTCCTCCTTGTCCATGCAAATGCTAGAAGACTCTCCCTAAATCGGTCTTAGAGACTTTGAAAAAGGCTCATGAGCAAGAACACCATTTTGAAGAGGAAGAAGAAAGGATATGGAGGGTAATAACAACCAACTAGAGAACAATGAGGGGTGATGCTTCTATGGATGAAGAAGGTAGAAAAAATGATGGCAAGGATAATATTGATGATGGCATCAATAGGCCCCATGCTAGGATTGTATGGCCCAAGGCTAGTGCAAATGCAACCGAGGGGTAGTCAACAGGTGGCAAGGGCCCCATGCAATGCCCCAAGCTATCAATGAAGTAAGACAAAGCACTTTCTCCTCCTCCTCTAGTACCTCTCCTTCCTACTCTAGAACTACCTTCGACGAGCAACCTGCACCCGAACCCCAATAAGCACAGGGACAATAACCACAATGAGGTCCAATTGAACAAGTCCTAGGGCAAAGGCTAAAGTGGAGGAAGAACTATCACTTGGCAAGGCTTAGGGAGATTCGTAAGTACTAGAGGAGCATACACTTGTTGATTAGGAAAGTTCCATTTGCATACTTAGTAAAGGAAATCCTTTACTCTTATGGATATCAATTCGACATGCAAGGGATTGAAATGAAGACTATCCAGGAAGCTACATAAGTGTATATTGTCACCCTTTTTGAGGATACATATCTGTGCTTAATTCATGCCAATTGTAAAGCAGAGAGACATGGCAATTAGCTAGACTGATAAGAGGGGAGAGAGATTAGAGATGCCAAGGGCCTAGAGCTTTTGTAATATGCACTGTAATGCAATATACTTTGTAAACTTCATCAACATGTAATGAAAAGCCTTTGCTTTTTATTGTGCCTCAAATGTATCATATTGTATTTGTATATGATGGTGTAATGATTAAATTTGTAAGATCAATTGAAAAATTGACGATTAAGTAGAATGAGCAATTGATTATCAAGGTATCCAGCCAATTAGTCTTTCTACTTTGCCAAATGACAAATTAGTATGTGTCATACAAGCAATGAAGTATAGAGAAATTCTTAAAAAATTGTAGTCATAAAAATTATAGTTTGATAGCCCATATAGGGTTTTGTCTCAAAATATCAAAAGATGGCAACCAAAAATATCAAATGATTTGATAGCAAGCCCTAGATGCTAGGGTGCATAAATGGACAAGATATAACAAATTTTTACCACAAATGGATTAGGCACATTATATTCATAAATCACAAATCTTTGTGTATATGTTCACCGAGATGTTTGCTATGGATTCTAGTTCCCTAACATTAGGCTATGTACCAATGTAGGAATGTCATCCACTAACCTGGTCTTCACGGAAATTAAAGACATAGTTAGGGGACAAAATGCATCCATCCTATGGTAGGGTGGTATTAGTAAGCTGAGAGGTTTCCCATAGACTTGTAGGATAAATAGATTATAAAGAGTTGAATCATGACTACCATAGGAAGATTAGTTTAGAAATGACCTTGTGTTATTTTAGAAGCCCAAGTTGGCACTTTGCCTTCTCGGTAAAGGGATTGATATACAAGCTTCCTATCGTTTCTCACCTTCTTTGAACCAAGTGCAACCAGTTTACCTTTGTTAGGGTTCATTCGTGAAAGCAATCACCCTTGGCACTAATGCTAGATAAACCATTAGGCAACCATAGTATTATCCAAGAACCTTATGCTTAGGCTGATCCTTATAGAAATTGGGAGCACCTTTCCTTGCGAGGTAGACTCAATTGACCTTGGGTAGCAAAGTCCATGATATTCCAAGGGGATACAATCCAATCGTACGATATTGAAAGGTCCTATCATAGGATGGACTATGTCTTTCTATCAAAATATGGTTTAAAACTACTTTGTAAAGATTTTGTTGGGGGTAAAGGTGCCTCTGCCTAGCCGCCCATGTATTACTAGATTGATAGTCCCCGCCACTGCACATTGCAGGTGGCGGGCGCCCGTCACAGTCACTTATTCTTTATTCTTTTAGTGACAGTTTGAATAAAGGAAGGCCCAATCACACATTGTGGTTGTTGGAGTTCCCACTTTTGAGTCTCTCTCTCTCTCTCTCTCTCTCTCTCTCTCTCTCTCTCTCTCTCTCTCTCTCTCTCTCTCTCTCTCTCTCTCTCTCTCTCTCTCTCTCTCTCTCTCTCTCTCTCTCTCTCTCTCTCTCTCTCTCTCGGCTCTTGCTCTCTATTCGCCATAGCTCTCACTGCCAAGCTTCTTCCTCCTTGGTTCCACTTCCCTTTCAACTGGTATCAAAGCAAAGGCATTGGAGCTTGCCCGGCATTCTCTTCAGCCCGGATTTGAAGAGCTTCAACCCGAGCTTTAATGGCAGCCATTGCCCCTTCATTTGCAGGTATGTTTTGATCTCCCGCCTCCTCCTCGAGCTTCCCGGATGCCACTTGGTTTTCCCATGCTTGACAGTTACTTGGAGCTTTATCTTCAAATATATTCTAGCATTTTGGATCTGCTTGGCATTACATTTGGTTGTCAGTTACATGCTCTTTGAATGCTTTTAGGCTTATGCTTTACGGGTTTGAGATAGCTTGGGATTTATGCTCCGGATGTACCCTATTGGGATTTGGCATGTCTAATGCTATGTATTTGATGTATTAGAGCATTGCTTGCTCTCTTTGCGTCTGACTTCACTTCCAGTGGGATCCTCTTGGTATATTTGAATGTACATAGAGTCTTATTTACAGATGAGCTCAACTTGTGGGACAGTTACATGCATTTGCTCTCTTGAGAGCTTTATGTCTGCGGTTTGTCTATAGTGGGCTGATTTGATATACCTATTGGGGCAAGCACCTATCTATGTCACAAGTTTGTCAGTTTTGTATGCACCTTGGATGGTTATGTATTGAGCTTCTCGCTCTATCAATTGTGCTTATGCTTGGTCTCTTCTCTTAACCTAAGACCCATTACATGCATGACTTTTGTATTAAGCTTCTTGCTCTACTAGTTGTGCTTATGCTTGGTCTCTTCTCTTAACCTGAGACCCATTACATGTATTAAGCTTCTCACTCTATCAGTTGTGCTTATGCTTAGTCTCTTCTCTTAACCCAAGACCCATTGCATGCATGACTTCTAGACCTATGCTATGTCTCTTGCACACAAGTGATTGGTTTGACAGTTCTTGCTACCTTCTTGCCCTTGGATACTCTCTGTTGGATGTATCTTGCTACGTGGCAGTTGCAATGACATATGTATCAGTGATTGCTTCATTTTGGGACAGCTTTACATATTGCTGTCATTTATTACAGCAAGTTGAAATCCGCAGATTTTGAGCACTTCTATGAGGATAATGCTTACTATTTGATGTTGTCTTGGTCATATTTGGTGGACAGGTGCTTCTCTTGGTGAAATCCACCCTTTCAACCAGTTTTAACAGTGATTTTAGTGCATTTTCTGCTAATTACAACAACCTACAATTTTTCTTTTTTGCTTTGATTTGGGACAATATGGCTGGTTATCTGAAAGACACAACTCTCTTTAACATTGCCAAGTTGGATGGTCCCAAGTATGGGTATTGGAAGTCCCAAATTGGTAGGTTTTGGTGCAGAAGTTGCATATTAAACCCTTGCATTTCAAGGGTGTTAAACCTGAATATATGGATGATGATATTTGGATGGAAGTTGATGCACTATACAAGTCTACCATTATTTTGTCACTGTACGAAGAGGCCCATCATAATGTTGTTGAAGATGAGAATCAAAGTGTATGGGATTTATGAGAGAAGATTCAGGACCTCTATGCACGGCAGAGTCCTGCGCCATAGATGTATTGGCTGAAGCAATTAATGGACCTTCACATGAAGCAGGGGACCTCCCTTTCATCTCATTTCAGTTAGTTTCATGCTATCATGAAGAGTCTGTTCTCACAGGGTATTGAGTTCAAAGACAACTTGCACCCATTGTTTCTACTTGGCACCTTGCCTGAATCATGGGATGTCTTTCGTACTGCCTTATGCATGAACAAGATTGATGGGATGAAAATCAAAGATGTTGAGAGTGCTTTATTGACTGAGGAAATCAACAGGAGAAACAATGATACTTCCCGCTCTTTACATGCATTGACTGTTAGAGGTGGCAGACATGGTAGGCATGATAATGATCATAAGGGCATGGACTCTCAAAAGTCCACGTCCAAATCATGTGGTTGTAGTAAGTCCTGTGGACGGAAGTCTAATCTTACCTATCATTATTGTGGAAAAGCAGGACATATTAGGCCACAGTGCCATAAAATGTGCGATGATAAGCGTAAGGAAAAGAAAAAAGAAAAGGTGCAGGAAAAGTCTTCTGAGCGCAATATTGTACCTGCAAAGTCCAATGTGAAGATAGAAGAGGTCAATGTCATGTAGGCCACTAATTCAGATGATGATTACATACTTGCAGCTTCTTCATGCGATGCCTTACAGACTTCTAAGATACATTCTATGTATGCGCAGTGCTGGCTCTTGGATTCGAGTGTGTCCTTTCATGTGACACCCTGTAGAGATTGGTTTCATACCTATCGTACCATGTCTGGTTCTGTGTGTCTTGGTGATGACATGTCTCTTGACATTGTGGGCATTGGAGATGTTAGGCTACAGTTTCCTTTTGGCAATTCTTTTGTTTTGCATGATGTATGCCATGTACCTGCGTTGACTCGCAGCCTTATGTCAGCTAGATAGCTTGATGATGCATTGTATTTTGTGTCCTTTGGAGACTCTCCATGGAAGATTACTCCAGGCTTGTACTTGCAAGAGGTGCCACGTCTGGTAGCCTCTATCCCTTACCTGTATCTGGAGCAACATTGAATCATGTTTTGTGTGTGGGTTCTATTCCCCATGTATCCCTTTGGCATGCTCGTTT
Organism: Lygodium microphyllum; assembly: GCF_053477565.2. Classification (NCBI taxonomy): domain Eukaryota; kingdom Viridiplantae; phylum Streptophyta; class Polypodiopsida; order Schizaeales; family Lygodiaceae; genus Lygodium; species Lygodium microphyllum. The sequence goes on along the minus strand of NC_141154.1, from coordinate 106,519,013 downwards.
GGGGCATATGTCTCTTAAAGGAATGAAAATGCTATATGCTTTGTAGTATCTTCCGCCTTTTGACTCTTCGCATTTTGATTCTTGTGATCATTGTTTGTATGGAAGGCAGACTAGAAATACGCATAAAAAGTCTGGTAAGAAATGCATAGGTGAGCCCTTGGCTCTTGTGCACTCAAATGTATGTGGGCCCATGCCCTCTCAGTCACTTGGTGGGGCAAAATACTTTGTTACTTTCATAGATGATTACTCACGTAAGGTTTGGGCTTATCCCATAAAGAGAAAATCCAATGTCTTAGACACATTTCAACGTTGGCTTGCATTGGCAGAGAACCAGTCTAGGAAAAGGCTCAAATAACTACGGTCAGATAATGGGGGTGAGTATGTATCACATGCTTTTGAGCAGTTTTGTGATGAGCGGGGTATTAAGCATCAATTGACCGCCCCTTACACTCCTTCCCAGAATGGTATGGATGAGCGCATGAATAGGACCATTTAGGAAAGGGTCTGTAGCACGCTTAGCCAGGCTAGCTTACCACATTACTTTTGGGTTGAGGTAGTTGCCACTACAATGCATCTCATTAACAGGTGGCCTAGTAGTGGCATTGACTTTCAGATTGCAGAGGAGGTATGGGCAGGCAAGCCCCCCTCTTATGATCATTTGTGTGTCTTTGGATGTGAGTCATTCTGCCATGTGCCCAAAGACAAATGCAATAAGCTGGATCCTAAAAGTGTCACATGCATTTTCATTAGCTATGGAGATGTAGGAGAGATGGGTTACCGTCTATGGGATCCACAAGTATGCAAAGTGATCCAAGCCATGATGTCATCTTTCATGAGGACAAAATGCATATGCAGCCTGAGAAAGTGGTTGAGGTATGCAGAGTTATCTTTCAGGAGGAGCCACTTGCTCCCGTTCAGCCTACTCCACGGCCAGCTAGACAACGTGTAGCATCACCTCATGCTCATGGCCCAAATTTTAGACATGTTGATGTTAGACAAGATGTTGGTCAGGCAGTAAAGCCTGGATTGAGGTGTTCTACTAGCCGTTTTGCGCTCTCTATGGATTATGTACTGATTACAGATGCAGGAGAGCCTCTCACTTATGATGAGGCTATGTGCAGGGGTGATTGTCACTCTTGGGAGAGGACTATGCAATCTGAGCTTGACTCATTGTATAAGAATCAGACTTGGGATTTGGTTTCCTTGCCTCAGGATAAGAAGGCTTTGCCATGCAAGTGGGTGTACAAGCTGAAAATTACCCCTGGACACCCCAAGCCAGCATACAAGGCTCGATTGGTTGCTAAGGGTTTTAAGCAGGAGCATGGTGTTGACTTTGATGAAGTCTTTTCTCCTATGGTCAAGATGACCACCCTACGCTTACTCTTGGCCTTGGTTGCATAGCTTGACCTAGACTTGTACCAAATGGATGTCAAGATGGCTTTTTTACATGGGGACTTGCATGTTGAGATTTACATGGAGCAACCTAAGGGCTTTGCAGACCTTGGTAGGGAACACCTAGTGTGTAAGCTAAAGAAGAGTCTATATGGCTTGAAGCAGGCACCTAGGGAATGGTACCATAAGTTTGATGCATTCATGTAGTCACAAGGCTACAGCCGCAGTGCTATGGATCCGTGCTTATACATGAAGAAAGCCCATGATGATTCTTTACTAATTTTGGTACTCTATGTGGATGACATGCTTTTAGCACTGACAGCTCATGAGAAGCTAGATGCTCTTAAGGCTCAGCTCAAGAAGAGCTTTGAAATGAAAGATCTGGGACATGCCTCTCATATACTTGGTATGTGCATTACGCGTGATCGATCTCAGGGACTACTCTATTTGTCACAGAGGGAGTACATTCATAAAGTCCTTGAGCACTTCTGCATGCAGGATGTTAAGCCTATTGGTTATCCATTACCTTTTCATGTGAAGGTTTCATAGGCCGATTTTTCGCAGACACATGAGCAGAGGGCCGAGATGGCCAAGATTCCCTATACATCAACCATGGGCAGTCTTATGTATGCCATGATAGCCACCCGTCCAAATATTGCTTTTGCAGTTGGGGTTGTGGCATGTTATATGGCTACACCTAGCAAGAAACATTGGGATGCTGTGAAGGGTATCATGAGGTACTTAAAGGACACAGTAGATATGTGTCTTTGTTATGGCAGCCACGATATAGGAGTCACGGGGTACACTAACTCTGATTATGCATGACATGCAGATAGTAGGAAGTCCACTTCTGGCTATGTGTTCACTTATGCTGGAGGGGCTATCTCTTGGATGTCCAGGGCGCAGAAGTGTACAACCCTTTCTACTACAGAGGCTGAGTATATTGTAGCCACAGAGGCTTGCAAGGAGACTATCTGGTTAGGCCGTTTGATTGCAGACCTTGGTATGACAGATGACGTGCCGTGTTGTACCTGGTCTCGCTTTTGATTAATACAAAGAGATGGGAAAGCGAGACCTAGAATTAGTCCTACTGACATTTGGGGGGATCGCAATCTAATCAGCTCTATCTAGTGTTGGAAAGTTACCCGACTTATTGAACCAAGTGTCGTGTTATCCCTGCTCTCGCTTTTGATTGATTACAAAGTGATCTTTCTTAGGTGGTTATTAGATTACTATTAGGGTGACCTATCCATGCTTTTCATGTGTACTAGAATTGGGATTCCCATGTTCAACTAAGCTTGACATTTTCTATAAGGAGATTAGGCAACATTATGCATGGATACGAATTTCAGTCGACTACTAAAGGACTCCTTCGAGCTTGATGGAGGAGGCACCTCACAAAAATTCCTTAGGAAACCTAGAAACCCACCTACTCTTTTAAAACTAAAAACATTCAACATCCACATTATCAAAATTAGAAAACTAAATCCATAGCAATATCACATTTAAACTTAATCTCCTCTAGACAACTATAAAGAATGCACTACCACAAAAGGTACTTAAAAAATTCGTTAGGATTTGAGAAAACCTAAAATTCTTGTAATAAAACTAAAAAACTAATTTTGAACTTCTAAAAATTCCTATGAAGGAACAGTGCCCTATGCTTGTAATTGCCAAGGACACAAAATAACTTCTACCACAATGGTATCCACAAATAAATTACAACTCAAGATACTAATAGCAGACTCTGAACCAAAATCATCTACACTCTTAGTTAAGCAAGGGTGGGGGTCACTGCCATGTGGCATCCCCCATACTCCCCCAGCTCAAAGGGGCAGGTTCCATGCATCGATTACCCATGGTTGCACAGAGAGAGAGAGAGAGAGAGAGAGAGAGAGAGAGAGAGAGATTACAAAAATAAGAAAGATACACACACAGAGCTGGCGTTATCATATCGCAGTTAATAATTACATATATTTAACATTATAATAAATAATCTATATTACTCATTAAGGGGCAGTGGGGGTGCACATCATAGCCCCCCATGATCTATGCTCCCCCAGCTCGAAGGAGCCCGTACCACGCATTGATCACCTATCCCCACCCCCTTGATCCCACCAACAACTACCCGTGACTCTAGTGACTCGTCACAACCAAATTTGACTTGGTTGCTCGCGACTCCACGAACATCACCATCGCCCATGCCCGCACCCATGTTCATGCTCATGTTTGGTGAACCCCACGCCCATGCAACCCTTTATACTCACATGCCCCTATATCCATATGCATGCTATGGAGAGAGAGAGAGAGAGAGAGAGAGAGAGAGAGAGAGAGAGAGAGAGAGAGAGAGAGAGAGAGAGAGAGAGAGAGAGAGAGAGAGAGAGAGAGAGAGAGAGAGAGATTATGAAAAAAGAAGAAAGAGATACACACACCCACGATTGACTTGTAATATTGTAGTTATAATTACTAGAGATATTTATTATCATAATAGATAATATGTATATTATTATCATAATACATAATATGTTTATTATTATATATGTTTATATATAAAATAAAGATGTGGTCCTAAATTACGTATACATTTAGGTTTATTAGTATAGTATGTCATCATATATAATTATAATACTTATATATGATTACGTATATAGATACTTATATTATAATAATAATAATAATTTTATAGAAATATTATAAATTATAATATATTAATTACATATGTAATAAACATATTATTATTAACAAATATCCAACATATTATGTATGTATAATGTATTAGTGTATTAATATAATTAGATGTAGTACTTAAATGTCTAATATATCAATACATATAGTACTTAAATGTTTAATATATATTATATATCATATTAATATATTAGATTAATTATACTATTTTAATATATTATGTATCAATATTAATGTATGACATGATATACTCACTAATATATTAGGTTATAATTAAATATAATACACACACACACACACACACACACACACACACACACACTGTGTGTGTGTGTGTGTGTGTGTGTGTGTGTGTGTAGAAATGATGACAAAGAAGAGAGAAAAGAGAAAGGAGGAAGAGAGACAATATAGAAAGAAGAAGAATGAGAAATGTAATATTTAACTATTATATTAATTTCATATAATTGTAGTGCATTTATAAATTAATAACATTGGTAGGTATAAATAATTATTATGAAACTATTGACTACATACAATGTATTCATATGTATACAATATATGATATATTATTTATGGTATACGTAATTATGTAATTATTATTTAACTATATATTGTTGGGGGTAAAGGCATCTCCGCCTAGCTGCCCGTGTATTACTACACTGACAGTCACCGCCACTGCACACTGTAGGTGCCGGGGGCCCATCACTGTCACTTTATTCTTTATTCTTTTAGTGGAAATTTGAATAAAGGAAGGCCCGGTCGCACATTGTAACTATCGGAGTTCCCATTTCTTGTCTCTCTCTTTCTTGCTCTTGTTCTCCCGCCATAGCTCTCGAGTGCAAGCTTCGATCCTCTCTTTCTTGCCTCTCTCTTTCTTGCTCTTGCTCTCCCGCCATAGCTCTTGAGTGCAAGCTTCGATCCTTCTCTCCTTTCAACTGGTATCAGAGCGCGGCTTACAAACTCTTGAGCTTGGCTCATGGCATTCTCAGCTTCCCATCGACTCCCCACTCGCATGGGGTCTCCTTCCCAGCAGCCCATAGCTCATTTTCTTGAGCTCCCATCACTCCCTAGCTTTCCGAGTTTTTTCTCGGCCTATTGAGGCACCATCAGGGCATTGACATTGAGGTATTGGTTCATTATTTCAGAGTTTTACTTCAGTCCATAGGTCTAGGTAAACAGGGTTTTCACAGGTTGTGGGCAACCATAGCTCACACCTCTTGGAGCTTCCTTCACATGGATCTTGCTTCCAGCCTATCAAGGCTTGCTAAAGCTTGGTGTAGGCCTTCTTTGGCCCCCATTTGTGCCCCCTTTGGGCCTCATTGTTGACATGTGGGACAGCAGACCCCCCCAGCTAGCTTACGTTTTTTTACGCATGTTTCAAAATCTGGCCCAAAATTCACTCTTTTTATCATATCTCGGGCATTTGGAACCCGATTCAGGCAAGATAAGAGTCTAAGTTGGAATTTTGGCACGCTTCAAACGCGATGGTAATGTCAGATTTGCCAAATTCTGATGACAGGATATTCTGCAATAGATTTCAGTTATTAGACAGCATGTATTTATATGCCTATGGCTTATGTGATGCTTCTACTGATGTTTATTGATACCAAATCACTTGTGGATGTTATGCCTCTTATGTGAGACGCATTTGGAGCTAATTTAGCTCAACCATTGACTATTTTGAGCAATCCTAGATCTATCCAAAACAGGGCATCCACCTATTACTTCAATTTTATGCCTACAAGTCTTGCCATTTGATGCCCGGTTGGTGCCTATACATACACGAATGTATGCCCATGATTTGCCTATGATTTGAGCTTGGATTGAGCACTGATTTGCTCAATTTACAGAGGTTATATGTTGCTAGAAACTTCAGGGCTGAAGCTATTTATGCTACAGTTGGGTTATGCCTATTGGTCATGGCGTGCTCTAGGCTACTCGGTATGATGTCATGATGGACTATGCCACATGTCTTGTTTATGCTTCGAAATGCTTTTGAGATAAGATTAGAGCTCAATTTGGGTTTGACTGTCACTTCTTTGCAGTTGGCATTTCATCTATGACATGGTTTATGCCTAGGCTACCCAATACTATGGGTTATGATGTCTTGGTGAATGCTTTATGCTTTGGCTATGGATGGTAGTTGTTTGAGCTCATCTCGACATTCATTTGAGTATTCCCTTGAGCAGTTGGACATTAACTTGGATTTTTTTGTTAAGACTTGGCTTTTTCCATTACGACCTTGGATGCTATTGAGGCATTGCCTTGGTTACTTGTCTTTGGTACTCTAACTTAGTTTGATTGAGCTATTGAGCTCGTTTATCCACCTTTTGTGCCAGTGGGAGCATATTGTATGCTTGACCGACATTGAGCAGGAGGTTTATGCTATTTTGAGCATTTTGCAGATACTTGAGACTTTGAGATCTCTTACACTGAAATGTTGCATGGTTCATGCACTGATATCTTGGAGTTGCTTTTGACCTGAGCTTGGGCTTTGCACTCTTGTGAGCATACACCTACTGGTGTCAGGTCTTGCCAGTGTTATGTATACTTTGCCCTATTGTCCAGCAGGTATGCCTACTCACACTGACAGATGCTTTGGTGACATGTTTGGGTGTTTGCTCAGGGTCTTGATGACTATTTGGTGCTGATTTATGCATGTTTATGGCTGGTCATGTCTTGGTTATCATTTATTGACTTGGTGCAGTGATCTGGTCAAAAATTGACTCTCACAGTACCCTGCTGTCATTTATTACAGCAAGCATATAACTCCGGATTGACATGGATTTTTCATACTAAAATATTCTAAAATGGTGTACTTTCACTAGTACTTGGTGGGAAGCAGCTTTGGTTACACTTTTCTCGCCATTTTCTCTCGATTTTTGTGATTTTTTTGTCATTTTCTCTAGTAAACAGCAAGCAGTTTTGAGCTATCTAATGTCTTCCAGCCTACATTATAGCGAGTTCGTCCACTGATCATGCTATTTTCAACATCACTAAGCTTGATGGTATGAACTACTCTTATTGGAAGAGCCAGATTTGGCAGGTGTTGGTGCAGAAATCACAAATCAAACCTTTGAGGTTGAGCGGGTATCCGCTTGTAGCTATGCCAGATGAGGAATGGCTTGAGCTTGATGAGTTATGCAAGTCCACTATTGTATTATCTCTCACAGAATGGGTTCATTACAATGTATTTGAGGAAGAACAAAGTGCATGGCACTTGTGGGATAAAATCAAGAATCTCTATGACAAGAAAAGTCCAACGAGTCAGATGTATTGGCTGAAGCAACTTATGGATCTGCGCATGAAGGAGAATGTGACTATGAATGCTCACTTGAGCTAGTTCCATGCTATACTCAAGAACTTGACTTCGAAGGACATCACTTTTGCAGAGGATGTCACTCCTCTTTTCTTGCTTGGTATTCTTAATGAGTCATGGGATGTATTTCATACTGCATTATGTGCCTCTACTGCTACCTTGAAATTATCTGATGTTAAGAGTGCTCTTCTGCAGGAAGAGGTTAACCGTAAGAATTTGGATGCCTCTCGTGTGTCGCATGCTATGACAGTTAGAGGCAGAAATGATAGATATGAAAAGCATGGTAGTGGTGGCAGTGGTTATGGACGAGATTCTCAGAAATCTTGGTCCAAGCCAAGTGGGAAGTCATGTAGCAAATCCCATGGTAGGAATGCAGATGTTACTTGTCACCATTGTGGAAAAAAGGGCCATATTAGGCCACAATGCCATGAACTGTGCAATGAAAGGCGCAAAGATAAGGGGAAAGACAAAGTGCATGATAAGTCTTCTGATCGCAGCATAGTGCCTGCAAAGTCCAGTGTTAAAATTGAAGAGATCAATGTTATGCAGCCTGAGGATGTTGATGATGATTATTATATCCTTGCAACTTCTTCTAATGCTTCGCAGATGACAGAGATACACTCTATGTATGCACAGTGCTGGCTCTTGGACTCAGGTGCATCCTTTCATGTGACACCTTGCCGAGAGTGGTTTCATTCATACCGTACTATTTCGGGTTTTGTGCGCTTGGGTGATGACAGCTCTCTTGATATTATGGGCATTGGTGATGTTAGGCTGCAGTTTCCTTCTCGCAGTAGTTTTGTTATGCAGGATATACATCATGTACTTGCTTTGACCCGCAGTCTCATGTCAACTGGACAGCTTGATGATGTAGGTTATCATGTATCTTTTGGAGACTCTACATGGAAGATCACTCGGGGCAGACTTGTGATTGAAAGAGGTGCCAAGGCTGGTAGCCTCTATCCCTTGATTGTATATGCTTCTTCCCTTGATCATGTTTTGTTTGTGGATTCTATCCCACATGTATCTCTTTGACATGCCCATTTGGGCCATATATCTTTGAAGGGAATGAAAATGCTTTTTGGTTTGCAGTACTTACCGCCCCTTGATTATGCATGTTTTGATTCATGTGAGCATTGTCTTTATGGTAGATAGACTAGGTCTACACATAAGAAGTCTGGTAGGCCACGCATGAGTGAGCCCTTGGCATTGGTACATTCGGATGTCTGTGGGCCCATGCCTTGTCAGTCTATGGGTAGTGCAAAGTATTTTGTTATGTTCATAGATGATTTTTCACGGAAAGTTTGGGATTATCCCATTAAGCTGAAATCTGATGTCTTGGCTATGTTTCAGAGATGGCTTGCATTGGTTGAGATCCAGTCTGGGTATAGGCTAAAATGCCTAAGAACAAATAATGGGTGTGAGTATGTCTCACGTGCTTTTAAGTAGTTATTTGATGAGAGGGGTATTAAGCGTCAGTTGATCGCCCCCTACACCCCCCCAGAATGGTTTGGCTCAGCGGATGAATAGAACCATCTAGGAGTGTGTACGCAGTATGCTTGGCCATGCAGGCCTACCACAGAGCTTTTGGGCTGAGGCAATTAGTACAGTTGTGCATGTCATAAATAGATCACCTTCTAGTGGTTTGGATTTCTAGGTTGCAGAGGAGGTATGGACTGAAAATCCTCCCTCTTATACGCATCTCCATGTCTTTGGATGTGAGGCATTTTGCCATGTGCAAAGGGACAAGAGAAGTAAGCTGGATCCTAAGAGTGTCAAATGCATTTTCCTTAGTTATGGTGACGTAGGCGAGATGGATTACCGTCTTTGGGATTTGCATGCGCTGAAAGTCATCCGCAGTCATGATGTAGTCTTCCATGAAGACAAGATGCATAGGCAGCCTGAGAGAGTTGTTGAGATCCGTGCAGGGTCATATTTCAGGAGGAGCCGAGAGCTCCCACACAACCAATTGGATAGCCTACAGCTGCGGCAGCTGCTCATGGTCAGGGTGTTGGACAGGCAGCTGGGTAGGCAACAGAGCTTGCCGTGAGATGGTCTACTAGAGACAGACATCCACATGATAAATTTCAGCCCTCGATACACTATGTCTTGGTTACAGATGCAAGAGAGCCTTTCACTTATGATGAGGCTATGCACAGGGGTGACAGTCACTCCTGGGAGAGGGCTATGCAGTCTGAGATAGACTCCTTGCATAAGAATGACACTTGGGATTTGGTTTCCTTGTCTACGGGCAAGAAGGCTTTGCCATGCAACTGGATGTACAAGCTGAAAAGTACCGCTGGACACCCCAAGCCGGCATACAAGGCTAGATTGGTAGCAAAGGGTTTTAAGCAAGAGTATGGTGTGGACTTTGATGAGGTATTTTCTCATGTGGTTAAGATGACCACCCTGCGCTTAGTCTTGGCTTTGGTTGCTCAGCTTGACTTGGATTTATACGAGATGGATGTCAAGACGGCTTTCTTACATGGGGACTTGCATGATGAGATTTATATGGAGCAGCCTAAGGGCTTTGCAAAACCCGACAGGGAGCACCTAGTATGCAAATTGAAGAAAACTCTTTATGGCTTGAAGCAGGCACCTAGGGAGTGGTATCATAAGTTTGATGCCTTTATGCAGTCACAGGACCACAGCAGGAGTGCTATGGATCTGTGTCTTTACACGATGAAATCCCGTGATGGTTCTTTATTGATTTTGGTACTCTATGTGGATGATATGATGATAGCAGGGAAAGCTCATGATGAGCTAGATGCTCTTAAGGCTCAGCTCAAGAAAAGCTTTGAGATGAAAGATCTGGGACAGGCCGCTCATATACTTTGGTATGCACATTAGACGCGACATGCATCTCTACTTATCACAGAGGGAGTACATTCATAAAGTCCTTGAGCACTTCTACATTCATAAAGCCTCACCTATGCTGGAGGTGTTGTTTCTTGGATGTCCAAGGTGCAAAAATGCATGGCCCTTTCTACTACAAAGACTGAGTATGTTGCAGCCACCACTGAGGCTTGCAAGGAGGCCATTTGGTTGGATCATTTGGTTGGTGACCTTGGTATTGATACTATCCCTACACTGCATTCGGATTCTATGAGTGCTATTCAATTAGCCAAGAATCCGGTCTTCCATGCGAAGACGAAACACATTGAGGTGAAGTATCACTTCATACATGGGGTTGTTGAGGACAAGTCTGTTGATCTTGTCAAGATCTCAATTGACCAAAATCCTGTAGATCTGCTCACAAAAAGCCTCTCTACAGAGCGCTTTGCCTTCCTCAGGAGGTTGATGGGCATGGGATGAGATGACATCTTTCCTCATCCTATTGTACATGTATACATATTGTACTGTCTTTTTCTTTTTCTTTTCACTCCTCACTAGGGCAGATTCGCCTTTATAAGTGGGAGGTTGTTGGGGATAAAGTAGCCTTTGCCTAGCCGCCCGTGTATTACTACACTGACAGTCACCGCCACTGCACACTGCAGGTGGCGGATGCCCATTACCATCACTTTATTCTTTATTCTTTTAGTGACAGTTTGAATAAAGGAAGGCCCGATCACACATTGTGAATGTTGGAGTTCCCATTTCTTGTCTCTCTCTTTCTTGCTCTTGCTCTCTCGCCATAGCTCTCGAGTGCAAGCTTCGATCCTTCTCTCCATGGGGGTAGAGGCACCTTCGCCTAGCCGCCCATGTATTACTACACTGATAGTCACCGCCACTACACACTACAGGTGGCGAGCGCCCATCACCGTCACTTTATTTTTTATTCTTTTAGTGACAGTTTGAATAAAGGAAGGCCCGGTCACACATTGTGACTGTTGGAGTTCCCATTTCTTATCTCTCTCTTTCTTGCTCTTGCTCTCCCGCCATAGCTCTCGAGTGCAAGCTTCGATCCTTCTCTCCTTTCATATATATGTGTATGTGCATTAGATCTAGATAAGTGCGTGAGTGCATGTCACACACACACACACACACACACACAGGGGGTGGGAGAGGGAAGAAAAAGAAGAATGACTTTTTACATGGTAGGTGGGAGCAGAAATGTGCCAACTCCGTGAAAAGTTTGAAGGGGGCCACATGTTGTGCCCCTAAATGCCCTAAAAGTTTTCTAGGGGTTGCCACATGTTGCACCCTTAAAGCCTGCATCCAAGCCTACTTGGATGCCATCCACTCACTCTTTTTGCAATCCATTCATGCATGCAACCATCAAGCCCTGTGCTCTATGCTTTTTCACTCTTGCCCATATCAAACTCTGTAGGGAGGGATCATCACTTGAGAAAATGACAATTGAACTTCATTGGAGGCCACATGACTACAGGCTACCATCCCTACCCCATTTACAATTTTCCTGTAGCTATTGCCATTGAGCCCCATACCATCTGGTTTTTTACCATCTCTCATTTTAAACTTTTGTAGGGAGGGATCACCACCCCTTCGACTATTTAAAATTGGAGGTATGAATACTTTATTTCTATCACTTTGACACTACAAGTGAGGAGGTACATGATAACTCTCTCTGTCTAATATTTAGCAATATTAAAAGTGGGGGTATGTGTAATCTTATTTTTACACTAATACTTCATGTGCATAGGTAAGTGTTACCTCTCTTTCTCTCTCTCTAATATTTAGTAATATATATATATATATATATATATATATATATATATATATATATATATATATATATATTTTCTATATATGCTTTCCTCTCTCTTTCTCTCTCTCTCTCTTTGAGATTACAATGCTTTATTTCTTATTACATGGGAAAATGAATCTACCTTAACCTCTCTCGTTTGTATGGTTGAGATACACATGATTCTAATATGCACTAATCTATGTATGCTACATTAGTATAACTATATGTAGGGATATTGGGATATTGCTTATATATTCGTATACAAATATGAGTAAGTTAAATTTATGTGATAAATTTAAACTATATGCTTGATTTAGTTTTTGATATATCCTAGAATCATATCGAAAAAACACTTAAATAGCTTGGTACATTTAGAGAGCATGTTTATACATGTGTGAAGCTATGTTCTTGAATACATGAGTACTTACACATAACATAAGAATCTTAGAATCTCTCATGGTATGTTTTTTTTGTGACTCAATCACCCATGAACCCTCTCACCACATGAGACAGGCATTATGATACGAAGTACTCTAAGAATTACAAATATTGGTGCTTCAAACTTCAATGTGAATCACCAATACTAGTGCGAAGTGCCGAGAGAAGCTATGCGTGGAGCATCTAGTTACTCTTAACTTGGGCAACTCCATTTGATTTATTTGGTAAAACCCTATTTTGCTCCCGAACATTCTCTTTGCATAACACATTAGGAAGCAAGGGATCCTACAATTCCTCCTTAAGGACTATAGTAGAAACTTGTACCAACTTTGCATACACATTCTATTACTCATTCCCATTAGACTTTGACTCGCCATACTCAAGTGGCTAAATCCATTTCTTAAGCTTGAAACCATTGACCATAGGGTGAATAATCTCTCCTAGCAACGTGGCCAAGTTTCCAACATCCTTGATAATCTCATAAGGACAAACATAGATAAGCTTCAAGTTTCTAGAGTTTTTATCCTACTTAGAGTTATAGAATATTACAAGATCGCCTTCTTTGAGGATCTTTGTTTTGATGTGTTGGTTTATGCAAACTTGTATTCTTGCTTTCACCACACTTGATAAATAAGTTGCAATAATATGATCAAGATGCATTAGCTGTTGCATTCTATTATATACCAACTCTTTAGGTTGCAGTCTATGAGTAAGTTCCATTATTAGGCTAGGAACAATCAACTCCATAGGTAGAATGCCTTCTACACCATAAACAAGCTTAAATGGTTCTAACCCTATTATGACTTTGTATGGTGTCCTTCATATTTTCCTTGATAATCTCCTTTAGGATCTACAAAAAATCTAATTGGAACTTTCTACTTGTCCACTCACTTGAGAATGATCATAGACCTCTTCTAAAGAATCATATGTTTTTCAATTAGTTCCTTGATGAGAGCATTTAAGAAATGCTTCCCTATATCACCAACCTATTCAATTGGATATACAGATCAGGTCATGAAATTAGAATAGAGAAATTAGGCCACACTAGTTTTAGCAAGATTATCTTCCAATACTTAGCTTCAACCCATTTTGTGTATGAATTAGTGTGTACCAAAATATATGCATTCTTGATTTGATGAGCCATTCGTTTAATTAGCCCAAAAAAGTTAATTCACCATTTTTGAAAAGGTTCCAAATGAAATACATGGTTGATCTTACATTCTGTCCCTTTAGTTGTGGTTGACCCTCTTACATGCATACAATACATTCCTTGGTATATTGATAAGCATCCCAAAGGACAATTGACCATCGCAACCCTAGTTGTAATATTTTCCTTTCAATAATGTCCCCAAAGAAGTGACCTCCTACTAATCCTGCATGGGCTTCCTACAGAATCAAAGCATGTTCTTATTTAGATATACACATGCTCAAGATTTGATCATTGCCTTTCTATACTAATCTGTAGTGTAAACCAAGAATTAGAGGATTTGTAGATGAAAGGACATTGTGCACAATAAGAGAAAGATATAGAGACAATGTAGAAAAAGGAGTGAATTGTAGTTAATCATTTCATTGCTAGCAGCTGTATATATACATGGTACGTTAAATGAGGTTCTCTAAATATGTCAGATATTTACAAGGTGGATAACTATGGGATCCTTTTGTCCACATATTTGCCTATCCTTATCTTATCCAAACTTTAATCCTAACATCCCCCCTCAAAAGGATTGCATAGGAAATCTGCAAAGAAACAAGAGATTATATTCAATTCAACTAGAATATTTTCCCCTCCCAATCGGAGCATGCAAAGGATTTGCATGGCAATTTTATGCTTCAAGTGGGGAACTAATTTCATGCGGAAATTAGCAGCATTATCACATGATGGTACATATTGAAGGATGATATGGGAATTTTCAACTAATTTACGTACAAAACGATATCTCATATCAATATGGCGGAGTTATAGACTTAATTTAGGGCCTTGAATAACAAAGTTTCATGCTTTGTTGTCAGTGAAGATGGAAATTCGCTGAGGCTAATATCCAAAGCAGATATCTTCCAAGAGTTTCTTAAGGCAAATAACTTCCTAGGTAGCCATGCTGCATGCCACATATTCGGCTTCCGCAGTAGAAAGTGCTACTGAGAGTGTTGTCGTTTGGTGTTCCATGATATGGGACCTATTGTTAGTGTAATGATAAAACTGATGAGAGATCTTTGGGTAGCAAGATCACCACCCCAATCTGCATCTGAATATGCTCTTAAAAGAAAATCATTGGTGCCTTTTGTAAAACATAGCCCCACATGAGACATGACCTTGAGGTATCTTGAGACACGTTTTAGCTACTACCAATTTTCATAAGTGGGTTGATGCATGGCTTTGGAAAGAATATGTTCTGCATAAGACAAATCTGGACATGTACAAGTCATTAGATATCCAAGATATCCCAGTGCTTCTATATAAGGGATAGTTTCCATTTCACGAGCTTGCTCAATTGAAAGAGAATGAGATGAGGATGGATTTAGTTGGAGATTTTGGGCAAGTGGAGTGACCATGGGGTTATAGTGGAGCATGGAGTAACGTGAGAGAATAGACATATTGTAGGTATGTTGATGCATTTTGATAGATGTGAGTGACTATTCAATTTCAATGCCAATACAATAATGCATAGGACCATAATATATCATAGCAAATTGTGAGGATATAATGGATTTGCTTTGGACATGGCATGAGGAGAGTTGGTAAGAATGGGAATGTCATCAACATAGAGGCCTAGGATAATAACAGTTTTGCCCTCCTGAAGAAGAATATAAATGTTTTGATCAATGTCCAGCCGCCTAAAACCATGGTGTATTAAGTGAGAATGAATGCAAGTGTCCCATTGCCTTGGTGCATGTTTCAGGCCATAAAGAGCTTTATGCAATAAACAGACATGAGTAGGGAATTTTGGATCAACAAAGTTTGGGGGTTGAGACATTTATATTTTCTCTTTTAAATGACCATGTAAGAAGGCAGTTTTGACATCAACATGATGGAGGCGTAATTTGAAATGAGCAGCCATGGAAAGTAATACCCCTAAGGAGGTTAATGATAGTATGGGAGAGAATGTACTTCCATAATGGGAGCCTTCAATTTCTTTGAAACCACGAGCTACAAGTCAGGCTTTATACTTGTCAATAATGCCAGCTAGTTTGAGCTTTTTGCAAAGTACCCATTCACAGCTGATTGCAGATTCTCCAGGAGGAAGCAAGACTAATTGTCCAAGTGTTGTTATGAAGAAGAGCCTTGTATTCTTCGAGCATTGCAACTTTCCATTGAGATCTTCATGACTTCGAAGTGCTTGAGTGACAGAAGGGCAATTTGGTGGCTCAAGAATGGTGTTTGGAGGTGAGTGTCGAGCTTGTCCAAGGGCAATGTTGGCCTGGAGATGAAGGTCATGTAAGCTCTTGTAACATGGAGTTTCTAGGGAGAGAACTTCATCGGTGTTGGAGTCAGAAGAGCTTAAGAGAGTAATGGGCATAGAAGGGGAAGTTGGAGATGGGGGTTTGAGAGTGGTTACAATGAGAGCAATAGGAGGAGTTACTTGAAGTGGAGGACATTGCAGCTATGTGAGCTAACCTTCAAAGTTTGGGAAGGGAGTTTGAGGATGCTTGATTAGTGGGAACTTCAATGGGGAGCTCTAGAGAAGATTTCTAAGAAGAGGAGGTATTTATCCATGGACCGAGCGAGATTGATTTAGCTGTAGGAATTTGTGTCTTTGAAAATGGAATGAGACGAGTTTGTTGCTGTTGAGTTATATGTACTTTTGCATATTCTCGTAGTAGTGAGCTGGTACTCGGAAGTGTAGAGAGAGAGAGAGAAAGAATGAGTCGTTGATTGTGAAGGAGCTGGAGTAGAAGTAAATCGATTGCTGGACAGTGCGGGCCGCTGATGTACCGATTATTTGCGCCCTAGTATCCGTCGAGAGCTACAGTGGTGGCGGCGTGCCATGATAAGCAGGTGAAATGGCAGTTTGCTATAGGCATGACTGTCTGTTGGAGAAGATATAATGAGGCCGTGTTGTGTATTGTTGGATGTGATTGGGAAGTTGTGGTGGCTAATGGGCGACTAGATAAAGGATCAGAGATTGAGGTTTTGTGATGGTAGAACTTGTGGGAAATAAATTAACTTCATGAAATATGGTGCTTCTACCGTAGATGAAGACCTTGTTGTGTGGATCATGAAACCAATAAGCTTTGTGACCTTGGGGCTTACCATATCCCATAAAGATTAATTGTGTGGCTCTAGGAGAGAATTTGGATTTGTGATCCTTATTTACAAGAAAGGCAGTACATCCAAAAACCTTTAGATGTGATGGGTCAAGAGGGTGACCAAACCATAATCCGTAAGGAGTGTTATTGTGTAGAGAATTTGAGTACAACTTGTTTAGAAGATATGTTCCTCTAGCAATTGTTTCCTCCTAATACTCTTTTCCAAGACGAACTAGTGATAGCATAGCTCTTATGGCATTTAGTAGAGTATGATTCTTACGTTCAGCAACTCCATTTTGCTGTGGATGATATGGTATGGTAAGCTCATGTTGAATGTCAAAGGCTTTGTAATAATTTTTGAACTCATTTGATGTTTATTCTCCTCCATTGTCTATACGAAGAGCTTTGAGTCATAACTCGTGCTTATTTTCAATTGCTTCCTTGTATTCTTGGAACTTGGAGAAGACTTGTGACTTCCTTGTGAGAAAATACACAATAGTGTATCTAGAATGATCATCAATGAGCACCATAAAGTATTTTGCTCCAATGAGAGATACATGACTGATAGGACCACAAATGTCAGAGTGTACTAATTGAAGAGGTTGAGTCGTAATGCGGTAGGATTTGGGGTAAGGAAGATTTGTGGCTTTACTGAGAGCACAAGCTTGACAAAAATGGAAGTTAAGAGAGCGAAGGTGGAATGCCGAGGACAAGTTTCCTATGAATAAGTTGTTGGAGAGCATTTTGAGAGGCATGGCCAAGTCGAGAGTTCCAAAGGAGAGTGTGTTGCGGTGTACTTGTGAGTGAAGTGAAGTTAGCCGAAGCATTTGAAGAAGATTGTAGAAGTGAATAACCAAGTGTGTAAAGCTAACCTAGTTTTGGGTAGGTGACTTTGAGAGAAGGTGAGAGTAGATATAGGATGTAGTGGTCTTTATAGAAGTGAGGAGTGAGAGAGGATTGAAAAGAGAGCTCACTGATACTTAATAGATTTTTCTTAAGATGGGGAACATAATAGACTTTATATACCTTGATTATGTGATTGGAGGGAAGCTGCACTTAAATGGTTCCGTAGCCCTAAACTTGTTGAATGTTGTTATCCCCCATAGCAATACTGAGTGGAGTTGTTAACCCTCAGATGAACAAGGTGGAAAATCTAGAAAATCTAAAGCCGAAGACAGGGCCAAGACAAAGTGAAACGGAAGACGAAGGCGCGCCAAGAAAAATATGGAATCACAAGAAGTGCTAAAAAATCCTAAATCAAGGAGAAATGCCTACAAGGAAAAGTACAAGTCAATACTTTTGTAAAAGAGCACAAGATGCACCATGATTTATTTTAAGAGTATCAGGTTCTCACCCATGCAATTTGTAAAATAAAGATAGATGGGTGATAGGAAGAAAGCTAGGAAGATAGGAGGACAATGGGAAAAATGGCCTAGGCCATGGCCGGCCATGTAAAAAAGGAGGTAAGGGGATAACCGCCCAAAAGGGATTTAGGGTTTTGTATATAAAGTTGAAAAGTGAATGAGAAGCTCATTCTTGTGTGTGGCCAAAAGTAGCTCTCTTCTTCTTCTTCTTCTTCTTCTTCTTCTTCTTGCTTGAGCTTGTGCTTGAGAGAGGGAGTGTGAGAGAGTGAGTGTGTGAGGGTGAGAAACCGTAGTGGAGAAGCTCTCCATCTTCTCCTCTCTTCTCCTCTCTTCTTCTCTTCTCTTCTCTTATCTTGCCTTGCTCACGGCAATGGAGCTTGGAGCGTGGAGCTTCAGGATGGACCTCGCTTGAAGCTTACACTTGGATTGTGGAGCTATCAGAGTGCTCGGAAGAGGAGGCAACTCGATCAACCATGGAGATAAGCTCACTACACTCGTAGGCATGGATAGCGTGTCGGCTATGTGAGAGGTAGCCATCAGTGCTCGGCTTGGAACGCTTGAAACAATAAGTGATATGTGGGTCTTGGCAGTTTGATGGCCTCTACATTTTGCTTGCGTTGTCAGGACCAAGAGATTCAAGCCTTGAGCACTTGCGCACTTCGAATCGAGGATTGAAGTAGGGTTTTCCCCGAAATGATACTTGAGGTAGATAGGTGGGAAGCGAGGGAGTTTGAAGAGGTATTCGATTTCCTTAGTAAGTAGGTTTTTGGGTTTTTTGGATTTGAAAAACTAGGTTGGAGTAGTATAGGTGTTTTCTTTGTGATTTGGATGCATTAGGGTAGGAAAAAACAAAGAAAAGAAAGAAAAACATGCATTAGGGTTTCTGCTATCATAACAGGGCAAGAGGGTTTGATTTGCTTGCTAATTTGTATTTTGGAGTTTATTTGCTATTTCAAGTATATACAATCCTTCATTAGGGTCTATTCTTATAGTCTGGAAGTTTGTGCAACCCCTCATAACCAAAATCATTAGAATCGAGTTGATTTTCGTCATCCCTGAAACTCGTCCGTAGGAATCAGACACTATTACCAAATTTTCGAAATCGAACCAACCCATCCTGTCGGATCGAATATACCTTATTTGATTTTGAAAATCGAACATCCTAGAATCATACACGAAAATCAAACCATCCAAAATCGAACTATCAAAATCAGACACACAAAAATTGGACCAACCCATAATCGGACCACCAAAATCGAACCACTCGATCCGACTTGGACCGTCCGATCGACCGATCAGACCAACCTAGAATCGAATGTCCTATTCTGATAATCGTACCCCTGAGAATCGGGCAAAAAACTGTCAAAATTGGACAAGTGAATAGAATATAGATTTGACACATCTAAGCCCTGAAACAGACCTAGAGACCATATAGAGCCAAAAGCACATCATAGACTTATCACTAGGAAGAAATCTAAAGCAAGTAGTTTGAAACTTGGCTATGAACGATCATTTCAATTGCACATGGTATTTAGCATACCGGCCCTGTGAGCCAGGTGTTAATCCTCAAACGAACAAAGGTGGAAAATCTAAAAAAGCTGAAGCAGAAGACAAGGCCAAGGCAAAAGTGAAACGGAAGACGAATGTGCGTCAAGAAAAATATGAAAACACAAGAAGTGCAGAAAAGTCCTAAATAAAGAAAAAAGACACACAAGAAAAAGCACAAGTCAATACTTTTGTAAAAAAGCGCAAGGCGCACCATGATTTATTTTAAGAGTACCGGGCTCTACTTGTGCAATTTGTAAAGGTAGATGGATGGTAGGAAGGAAGCTAGGAAGATAGGAGGACAACGGGAAAAAGGGCCTAGACCATGGCCGGCCATGTAAAAAAGGGGATGAGGGAATGACCGCCCAAAAGGGATTTAGGGTTTTTTATATAAAGTTAAAAAGTGAATGAGAAGCTCATTCTTGTGTATGGCCAAAAGTGGCTCTCTTCTTTTTCCTCTTCTTCTTCTTCTTGCTTGTTTGAGCTTGTGCTTGAGAGAGGGAGTGTGAGAGTGCGAGGAAGTGAGTGTGTAAGGGTGAGGGACTAAGGAGAAGAAGCTCTCCATCTTCTCCTCTCTTCTTCTCTTCTCTTCTCTTCTCTTGCTCGCGGCTATGGAGCTTGGAGCATGGAGCTTGAGGATGGAGCTTGCTTGAAGCTTGCACTTGGATCGTGGAGCTACTAGAGTGCGCAAGAGAGGAGGTAACTCGATCGGCATGAAGGTAAACTCACTATACCCATAGATATGAATGGCACGTCGGCTATGTGAAAGGTAGCCATTAGTGCTCGGCTTGGAACGCTTGAAACAATAAGCGGTCCGTGGGTCTTGGCGGTTAAGTGTGAGCTCCCACACTAGGGGTCTGCTCACCCGGACCCTCGCCGCAGAGGGGGCTCTGCCCCCTTCAAGTAAGCTGAAGAGAAAACTTGCATCACAACAGGTCCTCCAAATTAGATCCTAGTGTACTAATGGCTTTGCACAAGCATAGAATCTCACTTGCAAAACAACCAAAAGCCCATATGTGAACAAAGACAAATAGAGACCCTAGAACCTCAATGGGCCAATCTATCGAGCAAGGGCAAAAAGGCCACATGACAAAAACATATATAAGTTGCATTCGGACTGCATCTAGTCAAAGCAAAATGCAGCAACATCAAGCTACGACTGCGAGGATGACTAGACATGACAGTCTTGACGAAAGATGCACCTTGAATGACACTGCGCAGATGACCCAAGGCATCAGTGGAGAGAGAATCCATATTTGGTTGTGTAGTTGGGGACTCAAAGACATGTATCAGAAGGATTAAATTTATAAGCCAAGACCCAAAAGATGAAGACATAGTACCACGCTTAGGGTCCAACTCACCGCAAAAAGAGAGTACGTGTCGATGCTCTCATCGATAAAGGAGCTAATTTTAATATCTTGACCTATGAAGCATGAATCCTACTTGGCCAACCAGAGCTCACACCAACTGATGCTCCTCTTAATCCTTATGGGGGACACCCACAAGCACTTATAGGGAAGTGCAAAATCCTTGTAACTATTGAGATTGAAAGCTTGAATATCCTATTCCATGTTCCTCCAAATAGTGCTAATTGTGGAAAGGAAACCCTCATAGGATGACGCTTCAAAAGGGTGACAAAGTGTGAGGTCGATTATGTAGCACAGAGGATACACTTTTGACACTACTGGGTGTGAGGATAATCACAACCTTTAGCAAGGGTGACCTCATCAAATCTTGAGGGAAAGACAAGGAACATTCTGACGTACAAGGCAAGCCTAGTAACGAGAGCAAGGACTTATTGAAAGAGTTGGTAAAAGCACATGTTGAACAAAGAGAACTAGTGAGTGAGGCCATGCCTGAAACAAGATGGTTAGGAGACAATGCCAAGGACAGGTTTTGAACTTACAAATATCGTAGAAGACCACAAAATAAGCCCAAGCCTTATAGACGAATGTATAGATGGAGAGCCAGTACAACGCCGTGATGGATATCCAAAGCATTGCTATGTGCTCAAAGGTATAACGTAGGTAACCGATGGATTTGTGTGCCAAAACCCCCCACTAAACCACCTCTATCAGCTGAAGGCCAGATCGTATCAAAAACGAAGAAGTGCAGGAGGAAATCTAGATGAAAATTTAAGTCTTTACTAAACAAGGTTGGAGTGGCTGAGCCCCTCACGATTGAAACCAAGAAGCTAAATAGGACTATTCGAAAGGTAGATCCTCAATCTAGCATACTTAACAAGCAGATGTCAGATGTAATCGTTGAGGGTACACAAAAGCCACTAGTGCCCAAGGAGCCTTTGATTTTCCAAGAGGATATTGGGCATCATAGGCGCAACATTTCTCATGGTAAGGTTGACTGCTCAACATCGTAGAACCATCTAACAGCCACAAGAAAATCTTCAAATCAATGCCAAGTCCACCTAGGAGTCCCAAATCTCCTACACCCTCTTTTCCTAAATGGACACAGGAAGCACAACAACAGTCGTCAAGTGCAACTGCTCAATCCCAATCTCTATCACCATCTAAGCTTCCAAATGTCAAAGAGGTGGGATATGATACCATCCTTAGCTCTCAGCCTAAGGATATGTCTGTGCAATCCATTGTAACTAGCTCAACTGATGCCCCATTTGCACAAGTGAATGCGCAAAGGGCAACAATAGATACGATCACTTTTGATATCTTCTTAAGGACTTGACACCGCAGTCTACCAATAGTGGCCAGTTCACTGAACTAGCCGCTACTACTTCCAATTAGGAATCAGAGCAGTCATAGCCTTTGGTCGTGACGATGCCTCTTGTAGAACATGTCCTTAGCAATTCACTTGTGGAAGACGTGTCGCAACCAACATCCTTGACACCTCCAGCACTATCGTAGCATCCTAGAATATCTCTTGGTTCTACGGTAGAGTCAACCAAACCTCCAGAGCAAGAGAAAAAAAGCTCTAAACACAACACCCACTCTAATAAGAAGAAATGGAGGCATGTTCCAATGAGTAAGGATAAGAGTCTAAAGCAAATGCCTAACGAAGAGCAACTGCCTCATAGTTTTAGATGGACTAGGGTAGGTCTCAACTGTATTCAGGAGGCTACAGAGGATTTTTTGATTGAATTTTTCCAAGATTCTTATATATGTGCTACTCATGCACATAGGCTTACACTTATGGATAAAGACATTATAATTATCAGGAGATTGAGATACAGGTTTTCAAAGGTCCTTGAGCCAATACCTCTTTTTTATGTGAAGGCTTTCAATATTTTGAATGTGCCTTCATATAGAAAGAAGAAAAATGATCTTAGTTTGAAGGTTGAAGATGTTACGCATGTAAAGGATACAAGACAACATGAGAAAGAGGAAAAGGCCACATTAGAGCAAGGAGATAAATGGAGAGAGTATAAAAGAAAGAAGGAAAAAAAAAGAAAGTAGATGCAGTCAGAAGAGAAAAGGGCTCCAAGCCAAGCCACTCATTCCTTGGGTAAACCCCTTAGGCCCCCTTGGAATATAACTACTATAGAGCATCAAGATGATCCTCCCAATGCATCTCCAAAACAAAACAAAACAAAACAAAAAATAAAATTAAAAAATAAAAAAAATAAAAAAAAGAAAGAGAAAGAACAAACAAACAAAGACTCACACAAAGAAAAAGAAAAGAAACAATGAGCTTTTTCATGTATATTAGAGTCCCACAAACACTACACCTAGGGGTCCTCAAGTTAGGTATGTCAGATAGCCTTGGTTAGTCAATCTATGCCTAACCCCCTAGCCCTTCCTGTCCCCCCACTTCACACTTAGGGTACATCAAGGGCAGGACGACACACCTAGGGAGTTTGTGCTAGCTCTATCTCCCTAAGTGACACCCACAACACCTCCCCTGTACACAAACTGGGTCATCAAGTATGAGACAACACCACATGCTCCCCTGAGGTTCGACCCAAGTCCCAGTTTCAAGACCACGGAAACCATGCAACACTACATAGTGAGGTAGACACACCCTCAGGTAGTGCATTTACTTTTTCTTTTTTCAAGTAGACTCAACAATGGCGAGATCCACCATTGACATTGAAGGCCCCCACTACCCGATCAAATCTAATTTCGATGTTAATGAGCTCAATTATCCTACATTGTGTTGACCAAAGCACAATAATGTCTCAAGGAGCCTTCAAGTGTACTTCTCCTCAACATTGATAATTTGTTTCACTCCATTGAACCCCCACTTCATCCACACCTTGCTACGAGGAACCAGACCCCTAACTATGTACTATCTAAGTATGCACATTCACTCACATAATATCTGCACCACAATCTATACGCAGTTTGGGTCCTCAAGTGCAAGACAACACTCTTAGCTTGCTTAGAGTTCAATCTGTCAACCAAACTAATCAAACTACATCTTACGCACAATAAGAAGACTAGCACTACCCCCAGGGAGAGACAACATATGAGAGGTTTTCAATTTCAGGTATTGAAGACTCCAACGAAAGTGTCGTCACCCCTTCATCAATACTCAACTTTGAATCCTTATCCTTTATCATCATGCAAGCCCACCAAAGAATCGTCACACACAAAATTCCTAGAACACCAACACCTGTGACAGCCATGAGTGCAACTCCCAACAAAGAACAACCCTATCTCCAACTACAACAACCCTATCACCATCCAATCCTACCACCAACGACCTTCATCCGCACCACCACCCCAACTCCTCCTCCACGACAAAACACATCAGTCCCTTTCAACCATGATGTCTTCTGTGCATGCCAAAGCTTGCTACCTACGGCGGTGAGTGCCATGGGACTAGCACTCGAGGGGGGTAATGTTAACCCTTAGACGAACAAGGTGGAAAATCTAGAAAATCTAAAGTGAAAGGCAAGGCCAAGGCAAAGTGAAACGGAAGACGAAGGCACGCCAATAAAAATATAGAAACACAAGAAGTGCTAAAATTTCCTAAATCAAGGAGAAAGGTGCACAAGGAAAAGTGAAAGTCAATACTTGTGTAAAAGAGCGCAAGGCCCACCATGATTTAGTTTAAGAATGCCGGGCTCTCGCTTGTGCAAATTATAAAGGTAGATGGGCGGTAGAAAGGAAGCTAGAAAGATAGGAGGACAATGGGAAAAAGGGCCTAAGCCACAGCCGTCCATGTAAAAAAATGGGATGAGGGGATGATTTCCCAAAAGAGATTTAGGGTTTTGTATATAAAGTTGAAAAGTGAATGAGAAGCTCATTCTTGTGTGTGGCCAAAAGTAGCTCTCTTCTTCTTGCTTGCTTGCTTGCTTGCTTGAGCTTGTGCTTGAGAGAGGGAGTGTGAGGGAGTGAGTGTGTGAGGGTGAGGGACTGTGCTGGAGAAGCTCTCCATCTTCTCCTCTCTTCTTCTCTTCTCTTCTCTTCTCTTACCTTGCCTTGCTCGCAAAAATGAAGCTTGGAGTGTGGAGCTTGAGGACGAGCTCGCTTGAAGCTTGCACTTGGATTATGGAGCTACTGGAGTGCTCGAGAGAGGAGGCAACTCGATCAGGCATGGAGGTAAGCTCAATACACTGGTGGGGATGGATAGCGTGTTGGCTATGTGAGAGGTAGCCATTAGTGCTGCTCGGCTCGGAACGCTTGAAGAAATAAGCGGTCTGTGGGTCTTGGCGGTTGATGGCCTCTACATGAGTGGACATTTCTTTGAAGTTGACCAACCATTCTTTATGAAAATTCATATGATGAGTAGCTCCAGAGTCTAAGAACCATGTATATTCTTCTTCAAAGTTTGATGGAGGTGCCCAAACACTTGTGGCTAGGCCGATGATAGTTTCTAGTTTCTCTTCTATGTCATAATTTCCAATGCTAACAAAATGAGCTTGACCTTTTGAGTGATGTTTGTTGAACCTATTTTTTTATGACAATCATTTTCAATATGACATTGTCGTTTGCAAACATTGCATATGAGATGATAATGAGGGTTTCTAGTTAAGGATAGGGATTGAAATGACTGATAAGAGTTGGGCCTATGTTGAGGATTACCAAGAAACCCTTTGAAGTTAGATCGAGGAGGAAAATTGGGCTTTTCATGAAGGCTTTAGTTCTTTTGTGAATATGTTTTGGGTTGTAAGCAACAATTACAACTAGAGTCTTGGATTCTCGAGTGGAAGAAGTAGAAATAGCATCTCTCATGACTTGCTCTTGCATGATTCTATTAATCAACAAGTAGCCGAGGCTTGAGTTTATCAATTGAGATTTGGGTGGTAATAAAAGCTCTCCAAGATGGAGGAGAGAAGGAACATAGCTTGTAATTCTTTAGAGATGACTAAACCAAATATTATGGTTTCAATTAACAGGGATTGTCATTGTTCTACGAACTTCATGCATAGGGATAGTAGACAGTTTTCTAAATGTGGTCATTTGATAAACAATATCTGTGTGTTCATAGGTATTGTTGAAGAAATCACAAATACCTTTTTCAGTGGGTATTGTTATTACTAGTTGTACTTATTGATCTCCACAATGGACAAGTATTTCCATTCTCGTAAGCTGTATCTCTTTCCATACAATCTTCCTTGTCTGCTCCTTGTTCAAGGCAATCTTCCTTGCCACTGATAATATTCCATAGGTTCACTTGAGATAGGTAAAGTTCCATCCTTAGCTTCCATACTTGATAGTTGTTGGCTGCCATTGAGTTTGTCGATCTTGATGTGTCGGTTGTAGGAGGTAGTGGGATTGATAAGAGCCATTGGAAGAATGAGAGTAAAGGAGAACTAATGATTTGCGAGTTTGAGGAGAATGTGATAAGCTAGAGAACTAGGACCTAGTGCTCTGATACCATGTAGTGTAAACCAAGAATTAGAGGATTTGTAGATGAAAGGACACTGTGCACAATAAGAGAAAGATATAAAGACAATGTAGAAAAAGGAGTGAATTGCAGTTAATCATTTCATTGCTAGTAGCTATATATATACATGGTACATTAAATAAGGTAGGTGAGCTTCTTCTCTAAATATTTGAGATATTTACAAGGTGGATAACTATGAGATCCTTTTGTCCACATATTTTCCTATCTTTATCTTATCCAAACTTTTATCCTAACATAGACTCCCATAATAACCTAAAATTTTCCACTTCTCAAAGCTAATCCTCTCCTTTGATCCCTTGAAAAAGTTGCTGGCATAATTCCATCCATAAGGAAATTCAAAATTTGATCATAATAAGAATCAATTTCATATACCTAAATCCCAAATGAATTAGATAATTGATCGCATTGAGACTCTATATAGGATCTACACTTTCAATCCTACTTTCTCAAGAAAACTATCATAGCATGTGCATTACCAAGAGTGTGCACAATTTTGTAATCAATTTTTTGCAAGAAAAGCACCCATCTAGCTAATCTACCTATAAGTTGAGGCTTATTCATGAGATATAGGAGAGCATGATGATCCACATAAAAGATCACTTGATTCACACGAAAGATTGTAAAAAATCTTTACAAAATGTCTAAATTTCTACTTTGAAAACACAATTTTCAAGGCCTCTCTTTTAATAATTGTGTAACTCTTTTCTTCTATTGTTAATCTTCTACTAGCATCATACATAGTCCAAGTCATCTTGTAACCTTTTTTTGGATCGACACAACTATAATAACTATATCAAAAGCATCTACAAGGATTTAGAAAGGTAATTTAAGGGAAAGTCCCATTGAGAAGGTTAGGCAAACCTAGCACCTAAAATCTTAGAGATAGATAACTTTATGGAATATAAAATAATTTGATTAAGTGAAGAGATTAAAAAAGGACATAAGAAAATGCATGATACAATCCAACCTACCCCATAGCAAAAACCATGGTTTACTATCCTCCATCATGGTGCATTGATTTAAATAGATGTTTACATCCATACTATATATCTCATTGCAAAGAAAGTACACATATAAATCAACATACAAATTTTTCCATGTCAATGCATTTCTTTAGCTTGCTATTATTACTACAAAGAAATTTATGTGGTGAATCACAATGTTTTAACATACTATAGTGTCCCGAATGTATCAAAATCTCTAAACTAACTACAAAAGCTCTAAATTTCAACTTTGGATGAGGGAGAAATGACAAAACTAAGATTTTACATATTCTCTTATTTTGTGCGTGATCTTGTTACTTTTACAAAGAAAGCTAGGAAGGCTTTCTAAAAATAGACCACATGAAAAAACTAGCAAATCATTCCATAAAGAATTCTTATTTTGATAAAATTGTATATTAAATCTAAGACTCCATTATTGAAGTGTAGCCGATGACTTCATTGTTGAAGTGCACTTGGTTCTTACTTTCATTCAATTTGGCTAAGATGGGATGTGGCCTTGGATTGAATGCAGGGTTTGCTTCATCCTTAGCTACCAGTTTAGCTTGGGGAGATTTGGAGGTATTCTCATTCTCATCTCTCATCTTGGCTCGAGCTACTCACCTTCGTTTCTTGGCATTTATTTTTCACATTCTTCTTCTTCTCCTCATTGTTTTACTCTTCTTTCTCTATCTTTTCTTCTTCTTTTCAGCCTTCTTTGCCTAGATCTATATTTTGCTTCTCATCTTCCTTTATCTTCTTGGCTAAGTATAACTCATCTTTATCTTTTCTTCTTTGACCTTGATGCCTAGATCTACCTTTTCTTGCTCTTCTAATTCTAACCTATCTTCTTTCTTTGGCTTTCTAGCTCTTCACACTTGCTCACCTAAGTTGGCTCCTCCATCTCTTTCTACTTGGTCATTCTTCTTTCTAGCTTTATTGTTATTGTTTCCTTCTACTTGTTTCTTCTTATCTTGTTCTACCTTTTCTTTCTATTCTAGCCTCTTTCTAGCTAACTCTACTTGTTCTTCTATCTCTTTTCTTATCTCATATTTTCTTCTATCCTCTCTATGGCTTAATCTAACAAGTTTTTTTCTTCTTCTTTCCTATCAATTTCACTGAATTGTTAATTTAGCCTATTTTACTAGTTATCACCAACACATCCCATGCCACGGCCTCTTGAAAAGAAGATGCCATATCCTCTTCCTCAACTTGAGTAAAATGCTTAGATATGTTCACCACTTCTTTCAAATGATTCACCTTATTTGTCGATCTCTTTAATGAACATGGGAGAGACCAACTTATCAAAAATTGGAAACAACTTCTATACATACATAGAAGTGACAAATGATTTTCAAGTCTTCTCATTGTTAACACCACCCAAGGTAAATGAAACCAAATCATCATCATCAAGGATTGCATCAATAGCTATTAAGACATCCACAATGCTGCTCACTTTCAAAACATACTCATTTATAAGCATCTTTCCTTTCTTTAAAGCATTCAACTCTTGCTTGAGTTAAATCTTCCATATCTTTGTATTTACTGAAAACATGTTCTTAAAAATTATAGCAACTTATTGGTTAGCAAGTGTTGGAACCATGTATGGGATGCGATTGCTCTTATTGCATTCTCACAAAGGATTGTCTTAAGGCCAATCATTGGACTATAACTAGAGCCAAAGCAAAGAAATATATTAATTGGGTTTTTCTTAAACCCAAACGTCGGTGTTGGCAGGTAGGCAGGAGTTAGTTGCATTGCATACAACACACATATGTAAGAGAGAGGCTGTGCCGCATTATGCCTTAATAAAGTATCTTAACTACTACTAATTAATATTGAGCCAGACTTGTACACAATGTTGCCGGCCCCTACATGCAGTTGAATGCATGGAGCCTCACTCAGAGAATCCTGAGCGAGGTGGACATGCAGGATGAGAGCATGGCCAACCTCGATGGAGAGGAGAGTGAGCAGTTCGCAGATTGCTCGGCGGTTTCACACAAGCGGAAAAGGAGTGATTCAGACAAACACTCCATCAGCGTCGAACAAGTTGGCGGTGGAGAGGCCTATGCGACAGCCTCCAACTCCGAGTTGCAGAGCTCGGAAGAAGATTATAAGTTGCAGATCGAAGCCAATCTGCAAATTGTTATTGACATCTTGGCCGCTTCCCTCCTCAGGAACATGGAAGATGGTAGAGAAGGATCGGCGAGGAAGATCACGCTGGACTCAAATAAAGTTTGTAACAATGTCCTCGGGTTCAACACGAGGGCAATCCTGGCTTCTTTCAATGGCAAGCCGCCAAAAGTGCTGGAGCCTGGAGGTGGTCGCCTCGTTTAATGAGATCCTCAAGGCCGATGGGCAAGTCGAACAAATTTACCACAGTGGTAAGGGATTTTATGAAATCTTATTTAGTTCCAAAGTAGTTGCCCATAAGGTGCTCAGACAAGGCATCTACTTTTGGGGGATTGATCTGGTCTACATTACAACATGGCAACTGGTTGAAATGGGGTGGGACACCATTCACAAAGAATGCCCGGTATGGGTTGAAATCCCCGAGCTCCTTGCCTATGTGTGGAATCTATTACCTAGCATTGCGAGGAGGTTGGGCAAGCCTCTGTATGTGCCTCTGCTTGCCAACCCCTTCTGCAATAGGGTATGTTTGATGTGGTGCACCTAGGAGGAAAATTTCGATTATGTCGATTTAGATATCCCTAGTGTTGGTAGTCTCAAGCTTAAACTCATCTGGATTAAGTTCGCAGGATCATGGTATGAGTGTGGTAATTGGGGGCATTTCTACAAGGAGTGCCTTGACTACAAAGCTGAGGAAGAGGAGCCCAAGGCGTCATGGGTTCAAGTTGCAAAAGCGAGCCAACAATGCCCTATAGATGACACTCACACAAAGAATAAACAAGAAGGTTGGCAAATTGTCAAAGGTAGAAAGGGTAAGCATCCGGTAGAGAAAGCAAGCAAAAGCAAGGCAGTGGAATGCAACATTGGGGGAACACCCTAAACCAGCAATACATCCATAGCTTTTGGTCCAAATCAGCCATATCCAAGGAGAGCAGAAGTAGAGTCAGCGCATTTGCTCATCTTAACAAGATCCTTTTGGACCACTTGGCTCTGACTACCCAGGTTTGGAAGCAAAAATACAAGTGGTGCTTGGCAAAAGGTTTGGCAATCAATTTGCTGCTAAGTGTAGCACTAATTGGCAGGAGGAGAAGGAAGGTAACACAAGCAAATGGAGGCAGAACCCCAAGCCTCCAGCTGGGCAAGTTGGAGAGGATGATCATAAATCTATGCATGACCAATAAATCTATGATGGCAAAACCTACGAAGCATCTCAAACTGGCCACTTTTAATGTAAAAGGGCTCAATGGAGGAGCCAAGAAGCATCTGTTCTGGAGTTGGGTTTTTAAACTTAACTTAGATGTTATATTTGTGCAACAACACAAACTGCACTGGATGGGAGGAATGCAATTCACATACAAAGACTATGCATGTTTTGTAAGTGGAGCCAAGGGTTCCTATCCCAAATGTATAACTATCATTAAGACTAAATGGAATCCTGC
Source organism: Lygodium microphyllum (assembly GCF_053477565.2). NCBI lineage: Eukaryota > Viridiplantae > Streptophyta > Polypodiopsida > Schizaeales > Lygodiaceae > Lygodium > Lygodium microphyllum. The sequence goes on along the minus strand of NC_141154.1, from coordinate 106,487,997 downwards.
TTGCCTATTCCGTTCGGATGACCGTGACATGTTGGTCACCAAGATTGATTGGGAGGGTGATTGCATCAGACTCATCAACATCTATGGCTCCATAGACTATAGGATTAGGAAGAATCAATGGGGGAAATTAAGTGAGTTGACAAGAGACTTCTGCCTAGTTGGTGGAAACTTTAACATGGTGACCAAGCATGAGGACGCTTCCACTCCCTCATCTCTCCTTGTAGGCAAGGAGGCTACCCTATGGGATGGAGCCAATGCCATGAGTTAGCCGACCTTGTTGACTATTTGCAGTTGCCCAACCCTGTCTCTACCTTCAATCCCTTGGCCCACAAAGGATATTGGTCCCGTCTTGATCGTTGGTATTGCAATGCTCGTGGGGAGTGGTTACCTGCAGTGGTCTCACTGGAGGTCGACTCTAGCTCCTTTCTTTCTAACCATTTTCTTGTCATCATCGAACTCCACTCAATCCCTTTTATCAAAGTGGACAGGGTACATAAGAACATAATAGCTAATGCTAGACATTTCAAGTAGATGGTCTTTAAGTACATGATGATGGGCGCTGCCACCAAGCTTGAGGAAGATGTAAATAGCCAACAGCAAGACCCGTGGGGTGATTTTGCCAACACTCTACAACATATGATTTCCTTACAAGGCTCTCTACAATGTTCCAAGGAAAGGGAAGAGGAAGAGTGGGCCTGCTCCACCATGTCTTGCATGGCATGGATTGCAAGCTCTAGAGAGCTTCAAGATTATGAGATTGAGCAACTAATTAAAGCTCAAGCAATTCAAGCTACAACACTGAACGGGGAGGTTGAAAAGCTCAATCTAACTTTTCCTAAACGGCTCGTTCTAGATCATAACTACATCTCCTCACAATTCATCAAAAGCCTAAAGAATAGAAGAAACAAAGATAGTCTACTTGCCTTGTAAGAAGACAAGAACCAGTGGATAACTAACCCCTTTGTCATTGCATGCAAATGTAGGGACTTCTACACTGATCTGTATGATGGTTCGCAATAGGTAGTGTGGCTGATTGGGCAATCAACAAGATCCTTGAAGCTGTCCCTCAAGTCATCCACTGAGGCTGACAACATGACAATCTCACAACCCTTTTCCCAAGAGGAGCTAGAAGCAGCTCTTAAAGGCTTGGGAGTCAACAAATCCCCATGTGCAAACAGGGTCACATGTGAATTCCTAAAGTACAATTGGGATTGCATAGGTTGCAGCATCAACATCCTCATCAACAATTACTAGACAAAAGACCAATTCCCAAAGTCATGGTTGGGTGGACAACATTATCATGCTTGTTCCCAAGAAAAAAGCCCCAACCAAGCTCAATCCATTGGAGGCCCATATCACTGCTTAACTTAGTCTACAAGCTATTTGCAAGGGCCCTAGCCAACAAATTGATGCCTCTCTTCAGTAAACACATCCATGCCTACCAATATGGGTTCATAAAGGGTAGGAACATCATGGACAATGTTCTTAATGCCATGATTGCCATTGATTGGACCTAGGCAACCAATCAAGAGGTCGTCCTGTTGCAATTGGACATTGAGAAGACATTTGACAAGGTATCATGGAGATTCATTGAGAAGGTGCTTAGAAAGATGGGTTCAATCAAAAGATTACAGAAATCCCTAAGCTTTTGGCAGGGAGGGGCCATGCCTCAGGCAGGGATGTCCTCTTAGTCCGCTACTCTTTGCGATGGCCATGCATCTGTTTTTTTGCATGCTGCAGCACATGTAAAAATGAGATTGAGGGCATTAGGTGTAGAAACAAGCAACATTTGGGCCAAGGCTTCACAGATGACTTGCTCATGTCCCTCAAAGCTAGCAAAGAGAACATGATGAAGGCCCAGAAGCTTTTGTCTAGCGATGGGTTTTAGTATAAACTACAAGAAATCAAAACTAATAAGCATTTTGGAGGATGATCTCAAGAATCTTCAATGGAAGGGAGATGTAGTCAAAAGAGGCAATATCTTCTAGTACTTGGGCTTTCCCATGGGAGTTGATATCTCGGAGTCAACTAGGACTAAATGGGTATTGAACAAGATACATGAGAATGTCAATAGTTGGGCAAGAATGAATTGGCCACTACATACAAAGCTCAAGATCCTCTCAATCTTCATATTCCCTATGCTATGCTTTTACTTGCCCTTGATCACAGCTGGTCAAAAAATGCCCAGATGCAATGGGACTCCTTGGTCGGGAGGTTCCACTGGGGCAAAGCTAGCAAAGCAAGGTATGCCTCTCCCATTGTTGTAGAAGTCTTGCGGAGCTTGCTAAGTGAAGGAGGTCTGAAATTACCCAACCCTCAAGTCGAGGTGGACGCACTAAGAGCCAAGCTGCTGCCGAAATGTTGGTTAGAGGAATGCCCTTGGGCTTGCATGTTACAGGACCTATTGGCGTTAAACAACAATAAATTGTGCACAAATTATTAGGGCTTTGGAGGAGATGATCTGGTGCTCTCTCATGTAATTGAAAAATTCAAAGCCCCTTGCATTTCCCATCAACTCAAGGACTCATGGGCCAGGATCGTAAGTAGGACAGTCAGCAATGAATGCTCAGCAAATGTCTACACAAGGGAAAACTTAATGTGGTCCAGGGGATTTAACCACCTTTGGCCACACTCTTGGGTTGAAGAGGCGTCACATTGGCTAAGAAGGGGCTCTCCAAGTTTGAACAATGGATTCGCCCAGATGACTCCATCATCAGCTTTGATTGGGTGAGAGACAATCTAGGTTTGCCCCAATCATGTCATATCAACCGGGAATGGGCAGCTACACATTGTCAGGGTCTCGTCGCATCTACTGACAAGCATGTGCTTCCTAGGAGTTTACTCTTGGGGGACAAAGAATTACCATCAATGCTCAAGACAAAAGCCATTCAAGCTACTTTGCTGCCTGAGTCTACAGATACTCTCAAGGTTAGAGTACCCTAGGAGCTTGATGAATGGCCATTAAGGTTAAAGTTTTGCCTTGAAGGCAACTGGGTGTTAAAGTTTCCTTTGAGAGATAGGGTCTTCATATGGAGGATGATGCTCAGAGCCCTGTTCTATGGCTCCAAACTCAAGAATAGGGGGATGTCTAATGGACTTTGCACTATGGGCTCGAAAACCATCAATCATCTTTTTTGGCATGGCTGTCAGTCAAGCCAGGGTTATTTGGGATCCAAGCCTCAGCAAAGTTTGTCAAAAACTGCAATGACAGTGAGCTCAAATTTTCATGGGTCTTTGGTGATTTCAGGTTCACGAATCTCGAGAAATGCCTTGCGACTCACTCAATCAGAATCTGTGTATTGGAAAGCCTTTGGCTTAGTAGGAATAGCCGTGTGTTCTCAAGATCTTGTAATTCAATAGTATGGAGGGACATTGTCTTTAGGGCTTTAGGTAAATGGGAGCTCTATGGCAAACAGGTTAAGGTGAAAAGTGAGGATGTGGCCAAGATTTCAGCTTTCATTAGGCCCTGAGCCTCTGTAACTTCAGTGGAATTTTTTTAAATTAATACATATCTTTTCGTGTCTAAAAAAACCCAAACATCAAGTATAAATTAAAATCAAATACAAATTAAATAGAGGGCTAAGAAAAAAATTAAACTAAGAAATAAATACAAATGAAGTATACTTACTCATTTAAATTAACAGCTTAAATAAACTAATTACTAATATATAGTTTATACAATCGAACATCAAATACAAGATAGTACCACAATAATAATTAAACTAAAGAATAGATAAAAATTTAAGCGAACGAACAAACTGCCAATTAGGCTAACACTTTGAGAAAATTACAAAAATAATTAAATAGATTAACACAAGATAGGTAAAACTAAGAAATAGCATATAAACTAATATAATAAATACAACACAAATACATTAATAAATTAAGTAAACAAATAAATCAAAATAAAATCAATACAACCCAACATGACAATTAAATGTAGTAACACAAAAAATATTTAAACTAAAAATTGGAAAAAATAAAGTAAAAAATAAACAAATAATTAAACTAGTAAATTAGTAAATATAAAGATAACAAATAAATCCTATGAACAATATCCATAAATTATATAACTTGCAAGTTTACTTACTCAACTAGTTGGGTTCAATCTCACGCTTATAAGGAATTAAACCCTACACAATAGCATGTCACATGCTATTGTCCTCCAAAAAGCCACCCTCAAACCCCCCCCCCCCCCCTCTCCAAACCCCAATTTTCACATCACAAAATATGCTAATGCATCATGTGAAGAAAATGCCTATGCTCTCCCCTTCCTAAAACTAGCCTTCCTCTTTGGATAGGGTGGTAAATAACTTGATTTAACACTAATTACAACAAGTATAAAATTCACATAATCTAAAAATGCACACTTTACCACTTTAATCTTAGACATTGGACACCCTATTGACTCCAAAATTGATGTCCCTTATGGTATTTCTTTATCTTATATTGCAAATGGAAGAAGTACAACATAGATCCTCTTATCTCCTCTGTTGATCCAAGTGCCTCTTGCTATCAAAACTGACAAGCAAGTCTACAAACCAATTTGCCCCTTGGTTTGCTTAGGGATTAGTCTTCACCCTACTCCTTAAAATACAAATTCAGCCCCCAAATCTGATATTAGCTAGCTGGCCTCTTGAATCTCCCTAAAATTCCTTGATTTCAACTATTGGGATTCAAGTCCTAAGCCCTCAATTATGAGCATTCATAGCGAGGTAGATGTCAAAATCCTAATTTTTGTTGTAAAGTTGTAAATTAGGGTTTATAATAGAGACTGAGTGAGATCTCTTCCTCTGATGGCTCAAACTAGTGAAAAATGTTGAGACAACTTGAGAGAGGCAATTGTCTTATTGTCGCCTATGCTTGGAGGCTCCCAACTACTATCACATGTTGTAGGACTAATCCTTGGTGGCTGCAAATCATATGAACAACCTCTCCTTGCTCTCTAACAACCTTCTTCTCTCTCACAATGGTTGGAATAAACTTTCACCAATCCCTAAAAACCTTTTTCCCACTTGCATGGGCAAGTTTTGCCAAGTGGTAGCCTTTTAATCCCATTATCCAACATTATTCAACTTCTTAAATTTATTTCACCAACCAATAATTAAATTGGCTAAGCCAATTTGTCTTCTAAGTATCCTTGAGGAATTATTGAACCTTAGATTAGCATTAATTAATCAATTAATGCCTAGTCTCTAATGTCACTACTTACATTTAGTGGCCAATAAATTGGTCTAGGCCCAAATCAGACATTGAATACCACCTAGTGTCTGTCATGTATAATTTATTACAACTTTTTCCTTTGACACCCACTGCATACTCTAGGTCCTTGACCTGTTACTATGAAATAACTACCATGTGTATTATATATGCCAAACATTCTTACACATTTGATTAATATATTCATTAAATGTTATTGGTAAGATTAGAGCATCTCAAAATTTCACATCCCTGTGGCAAACCTCCCCCTTGAAATCCTTGCAAGCATCCTTGATTACATTGCATTGTGCCAAAGAAAAAACATACTCCACTAGAATTTCCATAAGGCATCACAGTCACAACATTGGCTACTATTGTCCAACCATGTCATATGCCCCAAACCTATTGAAAATTTTCAACTAGCATATGCATAACATAAAACTAGAAATTAGTCCAAAACCGTTGCCAGAAATCCATTGGATGCATCCATAACTCATGTTTCTCAATTGTTCCGACTTTAGAACCATAGTAAAGCATATTCTTAACATAAACTATGGCTGAAACTGTCAATGGCATTTACTAACATGCTACTGTCCATGTAACTAGTTGTAAACCAATGAAAACTAAGTGCCAACTAATTATAAACTGAGATCTGAGAACTGATCACAAACCGATTGCAAAAATTGATCAGTAACTAATGCAAAAACTGATGCCAAATTAATCCCAAAAGTGACCATAAACGGTTCTCGAACTTATAAAAACTGAGCTAAAAATTGATCAAAAAATTTATCTCAAAATTGAGGCCAAAACTCATGCCCAACTAAATCAGTGATACAAAAGTATAATTTTAGTGTCAAGGCGAAACTCATACTCATCTATGTACATCTCACAGTGTGACTAGTACAATGAGTAGTGACCTCATGGTAGACATATTGTTAGCACAATATCTTGGACACATGTTTAATATATCCGAGAGCTATCCACAACTGGAGGAGTGGAGTGCTACCTTCTCCTTGAGCAGCATCAGGCAATACTTCAAATCCTTGCTCTACTAAACCTAACTGAGCCTACTCTAATTGAAAGGCATCTAGGTAAAGCTGCAACAATTAAGAATGGTTTACCAAGTTATCCTCTTGCATCCATTTTGTCTCCATTGGTGAAACAATGTTGAAGCTTCACCAAGAAGCACACGTAAACTTTACCTCTAACTTTACTTGCCTTAAACCTGCACTAGATTGGCACCTTTCTTCCCCTTAAGCATTGTGATGTTTTATAGTTTCACACTATTGCAATTCCAACTTAACTAATATGCAACATTGCATTTAGTTGACTAACCCCTCATGTGTACTTAACATTTTAGAAGCACCAAATGCATTAGGAAATATTCTTGTTTGCATACTTTGGACCGTTGCAATGTGACTGTGCATGGGAATTTATATACTACTAACCATGGCAAGATATATTTTTCCATACATTGTATACATTACTAGCTACATTTTTTCTCACGACCAATAATATACAGAGCATTTGCATAACAAACATTAATACCATGAGTCCCAAACACAATGGACTGCATATATACATTGGCAAACTTGCCACTTTGTGCCCTAGCATCATGCCAACATTGTTATACATGGGGTTATGCATATTACCAGCCATACCTTGATACATTAGATCTAGCACACCATGCATTGGTTGTTGCATACCATAAAGGAGTTGTGTCATACATCCCTATGTGTGGTCCCTGACCCGCCATAGCATGGATACTAGTTGCACCACCAAAGCACCTTGGCTGCCCAATCATTGCATGCATGTCCTACTATCCAAAAAGCATTGGATTGGCACTTCCAAGTTGGCCTTTCTATGCATCAAGTGCCCCACTAGCATCATTTGCTTATGCTCAACACCCATGTTTGGAACATCATGTTGATATATTGGCTCTTCATTTGGTGCATCTTAATGTCCCAAACCTCTTGAAGATGATTTTCTCTTCTTGCCTTTGCTGCCCTTCTTTATGGGTTCAAAAAGCATATGAACTAAAGATCATTTTCCAATTGCATTAACACTTTAGCTATTGTCCTTAGCTGGTCTTAACACTAATGATCAAATTTCCTCTTCCTGTTGCTAGTCATCAGCTTCAACAGACCTAGAAGGACCCACCTCTTGTCCAATTCCCTCATTCTTAGCTTGTTGCCCATGCTTTGTGCCTTATCCAAGATTAGGCATTGTATTTTTCCCAACACTGTGAATTTTTAGACTGAGAGGCATCATCCTTGCTTAATTCCATCTCACTATCTGAAAACATTCTTGTTGTAATGCTTAGTTGAATATAATTTCAGTACTAGAGCAAAGCTTTTGACCGTCAATCAGGTGCCTCATGCCCATCAATTTGAGAAAATTGATGGTGTCTTGACGATAGAACCATGAAACTAGCTTTTTTCCTTGAATAGGGTGGTAAAAAAATCAGATTTAATACAAATTACAGCAAGCACAAAATTCACATAAACTTAAAATGCACACTTTATTACTTTAATATTGGACATTGGATATTGGTCCCAAAATTGACACCCCTTGTGGTATTTCTTTATCTTATATTGCAAATGGAAGGAGTACAATTGAGATCCTCTAATCTCCTTTGCTAATCGAAGTCTCTCTTGCTGTCAAAACTAATGACCAAGCATCTAAACCAATTTTCCCCTTGGTTTGCTTATGGATTGGTCTTCACCCTACTCCTTGAAAGACAAATTCAGCCCCAAATCTGATATTGGCTAGTTGGCCTCTTGAATCTCCCTAAAAATTCTCGATTTCAACTATTGAAATTCAAGTCCTAGGCCCTCATTTCTAAGTACGCATCTTGAGGTAGATATCAAAACCTTAATTTCCACTATACATTAGAGTTTATAGTAGAGATTAATTGAAATCTCCTCATTTGATGGCTCAAATTGCTGGAAAAAGCTAAGATAACCTGAGAGAGGGCTAGGGGATAAGAGGAAATGCTGTAGAGAGAGAATTTTTTGAGTTTCATATTACAAGAAACACTGAAAAGCTACTACTGCCTTGCTTAAATAGTCATGGAAGCTATTATCTACAGCTTAAGACCACCAAAAAGATTGATGCCCCCTCCTACATGTTGTCATCTACACCAGAAGGAACTTGGGTTGCTGCCATCTACTCTTGGAGGGCTTCAAATTGTTATCACATGATGTAGGACTGATCCCTAGTGGTTGCAAATCACATTAACAGTCTCTCCTTCTTGCTCTCTAACAACCTCCTCCTCTCTCACAATGGCTAGAATTGACTTCCACTAGCCTCTAAAAATGTTTTTCCACTTGCATGGGCAAGTTTTGCCAAGTGGTAGCCTTCTAATCATGTTATCTAACATTATCTAGCTTATTAAATTAATTTTTAAAATATTAATAATTACTCTAGTGATAAAAAAATTAATTTCATCAACCAATATTTAAATTGGCTAGGCCAATTTGTCTTCCAAGTATCCGTGAGCAGTTATTGACTCTTAGATTGGCATTAAATAGTTAATTAATACTTAGTCTTTAATCTCTTATGTCAATACAAAGTGTTGTCCAAACAATTATCTAATTATGCACAGTATAATGCCAAACACATAATAACACCTTAAAAAAAGGCAAAAACTTTACAAAATAAAAGCATACCTAAAGACGGGCAGGGTGCATCAATCATCCTAAGACCAAACAAAAACATTTGCATCGATCTATATGTGTGTGTTGAAGTTTGCAAAATCAAAATAAAGTTTTTTAGATGCTAATTTAACCTATATACCAAGACCAAAGTTCCATCTTGTAAATTTTGGATAAAGTCTTCGTCCAATGCCATTCTCGTTCACAACCCCATAGCCCTATTCTTACTCACTATCCTCCACACCTAAGTGCCATCTCTCCATTTGGGTGTGGATCTTCTTGGTCTAGAGGAACTGCTGCCCCTCTAATTTGTTAATAGATATGTAATAGACAATGCAATCAACAACCTTTGGAGCAAATGATAATGATACAAACCAATTATGAAATCAAACAGTCAGGTGAAACAGACTTGATTTCGGAAGAAGTATCGCGTGAAACGACTGGGTCTCCCAAGCTTTGGAATTTCAGTTTCATGCGAAGTAGTACTTATGAATCATAAGACAATTATCTTAAAATTCTCCACCTTTTTTTTAGAATCCGAAAAGCATTTTTCACATTTACCCAACCTCTAGCTACCTACTCATCAAACACATTTTTTTCTCTTAGATCATGCCCTTCTTTCGACTTAACTGCGCTCTAAAAGAAATGAGTGGGTTTATATGCCCAATCCTATACTAGATATGGCATGATTGTCTGTCTACACTTGCACTTGTATAATTAGTTCACTTAGCACCTCACAAGACTTCATTTGTCGAGACACTTTTGAACCCTTGAAGTTGGTGGAGTTTGTGTGTCCTTCATGTAGCGACACACACTACATTCCAAAATAACTTACTTAAGCAAACCGCTCCCTGTAATAACAAGGAATGGAACCCATGTATACAAACGCATTGTGTTGGGAAGTGTCTGTGTTTTGGTTTTTTTGTAGCCTTGCATGTGTGCCATCAATGGCTCCACACATGTTAAGGAGACAAGTCAGGTCCTCAAACTTGACCATGTTGGTCTCAAGCATTCCCTAATTGGAATAGTAATTGACTTCCTAGCAAACATATGTGGAGTGCATAATGTATCAACAAGTAGCTCAATATATTTCATGATTGTTGATTTGCATATCCCAAAAAGCTTGGGCATAGTCCTAATGGATAAGTCAGTAGAGTTAGATGCCATAGAACACATGTTAAAGCTAGATTTTCTTCTATTGGTTCTCTAATGAGAGATTTCTCATTTGAACACGGAAAATGTGACTCAATCCAAGAATTGGACCCATGGAATGAATCATACAACATACAATAATGTGTCATATACAAATAATGGTTCTCTAACCTTGCATTTGTCTATATTTACGAGTAGATGCCATTTCAAAAGGCATTGTGCCTTGGAAAGCACCACCATAAGTACACTTAATACTTTATGATCCCTTCCTCTACCAAAGAATGAGGCCCAATGATAAATGAAACACATCATCATTACAATATGATTGTCAACTACATCTTCACTAACAACATCACCCCTTATTTTGGCACATGTATTTTGATTACAAGTGTACATCATTCCGCTTAAAACTAATAATGTTATAACATCATTCATCCCGCATGCAAGAAACCAAATGAAATTTAAAATTCACTTCCTCCTCCCCATCCTCCCTCTCTCACATTCTTGAAAATTTTTAAAAAAATGTTGACAACATCGAAAGCTATTGTATCAGTGTTACCTTCTATCAAGAACGAAGCTTTGCAACCAACTACATCTCATGTACATCTCCATTTGTTTTGTCTCCTTATCCAATTGCATTCAAAGTTGCCTTTCTTCATATAGCTTGCACCACTCCTCCCTTGCTCTTTTGTGAGCTACATGGGCTTTGCTTATACTTCACATAATTACATGCATTTGTTCCATTCCTTCCCCCAAGGCTTTTGATATCAAGGCAAAGGGAACCTTTCTTATTGTCTTTTACCTTGTGTCCTTTGATGCCCTCAACTAGTTACAAACGTAACAATGTCCTTTCCTTTGTCCTTTTGTTTTTTCTATGCTAGTGTGGTATCTATAGTTTAATGGAACACAATGGCACTGCTATTAAAACCCCTTGGGATTCTCACACAATGAGGGGTGTGTGACAAAGTATTGCCATTTCGAGGGAACGCTCCCTAAAGCTAAAGACTTTACTTTCTATTTCTTGTACTTCTTTGAAAGGTGTCTATTGTATTTTTCACCTAGTCAATTGTAAAAGCAATACACAATTTTTCTTTTACACTCTTCGTGACTGCATCCCAATCCTTGGGCCAAAGGTTTCCTTTATAAACATGTGTCCATTACTCCTCGAAGTGTTTCAACAATATGGGGGTCTCCATATCTCCTCGGAGTTGGCTCTTTTTCTTAGTCTTATCATTATCATCGACCGATGGAGAGAAAGGTGTATCAACTTTTGGGATATGTCGAGAAGCAAGGTGACAAGTCGTTTCTTACCCCTCTTTCTATCGATTGCGGACCTAATGTTTTTCCATTGATTATGGTGCGCTAATGGAATTGCATAGAGAAATTATAGCATGTGGTGTTGGGTGTGTTGATGACTCAATAAGCAGTGTAGATGACACTATGATAGGGGGTGCCATGGATAATGCAAAATTTATAAGCCCAATGAATGGAATTGTCAATGAATGTTTGATCAACAATGACCCAATGCAAAACTTATAAGTCTATTTCAAATGCAAGAATTTCCAATGTTATGAAATGCAAAATACCTTATGTGATCAAATGCAGGCAAGACTACGTGATAACCTTTACTAAATTGCATCCACAAATTGACAAAACAATATATAAGATTGCTATATGAGCAAATGCAAAGAAGATTAGTAATAAACGTGATGATATGAACTAAAAAAGTGATTAATAAAATCCAGTAACAAATGAATCCATCACCATTATGTTGTAAACGGAGACAATAATTAAAGGCAATACTACATGATTCCATATGTGAAAATGATTCTATGATCATTAAAAGCAAAGCTATAATCATAAATTCAATAGAATGAATGGAAAGGTTTGTGAATGTTTGATTGATAATGATTGTATGTAAATTATGTAAGACTATGTTGAATGAAAATTTATGAAATGCAAAATTCCCTATGTGATGCCATACAAGCCATAATTTGCATTTAAAAGTGAAAATTTCCCTATGAATCCCATCGATGAACTAAGAATATAACATACATGATTACTATTGAATTGAGTATAGCTATTGATGTGCAAACATGTATTGACAATAACAAGAAATCATTCAATAATAGGAAATCATATGACTCCATGAATTGGTGATCCTTGATCACTCCATGTGTAATGTGCATCCATGTGTAATTGTGGATGCTAGTAACATAAATCAAGATCTTGATCACTAATTCATCAACATGAATTTAAAGAACATTGAATGTATATTCTTAAATGACAACACTACTTGATCTGAAGTGAATCAATGAATTGGTGATCATTAAATCACCCCATGCAAGACTATTGATAGTACATGAGTCTATGATCATGGAATCCAAAGATGTGAAGAATAATTCGATAGCATTAACATAATCATCAATGATTATTTGATACCCTAAGCAATGTTTATAAGACGTGATTGACACGTGATTACATTTGAATTGAAAATATCAATTGATGCTTAATAATTAGGACCATGATTACAAATCACAAATAAATATATGACCACTATTTCAAAATTGATGTACGTGCAATATATAAATTTGTGTTTTGGAGTGCACCTGATATCAAGTCGCAAGTTGAGCAAGGGAAGTTGAGATGCGAAGCGATCCGTGAAGAACAAAGGTTGAGATGCAATTCCAAACATTGCAAAGTGCATGCAAAGGGACAAAACAACCAATGCAAATCAATAAATTGTAGTCATCGATCAATATTAGTTCAACCCACCAATCATAGTTTAATTCAAGTTTAACGCACTTGTGTAGCAATCACCTAGATAATTTCAAAAGCATGCTATTCAATTTCATTATCATTGTGTTGCATAGACATAAATAAAAATTTGATAGCATGTTTTTTTTAGACATGAAAAAGTGGAGTAAGAGAAAATAATCAAATGATACTATTAAGTAGACATGCAAAATTGGAGAGAGAGAAAGTATTGATAGCATGCGCACATTATCTATTGTGTAGAAGAGCATAAATTAAAATTTTCGAATGCATGTTGTGTAGCTAACAGGTAGGGTAGAGGTGGAGAGAGAGAATTTGATAATTAGCATATCATCAAATAAAAAGGATGTTGACACTAGCATATCATCAAATGGATGCTATACTGATCAGAAATGAGAAACCAAAAAAAGTGAAGATAATCATCATTTGGTAGCTACATTGATTGTGTTTCGAAATTTTCCTCGAATTCTAGTTGTGATGATGTGATTGCAACATTCAGGAGGTGGAGTGAATGAGAGATGACAAATAACAAGGGAAAAATTAACATGTAGAGTATGATGAAAATAGCACGATAGGTCCCACCATTTATTGAAGCGGAAGGTGTCATCCCTAATTTGTGACACGCATAAGAAATGCTGAAAATGGGAGAGAGAAAAAGGGGTTTCTATGTCTAAGGAGAGGAAGAAGCAACTTTGCTCCAATGCAGCTTTGTGTGAAGTTGCCTAGTTGGTATAAAGTGGCAAAGTTACCTTACTTCTATAAAATCTTTTTAGTAATCAAGATCTCACACACACACACACACACACACACACACACACACACACACACACACAAAAAAAAAATTAAAGTGTCATTTCACATATGGAACTTCATTTGTGAAAAGAATGATATTTACATTGGGTTGCTGTTTGTCAAAACTTCATCGAGAAAGTATGTTTTTGCTTCCTTAGAATCCAAACTTGAATACATTTATTGGTGGAAAAATTTTGCCACACATCAATTGCAACGACATAATGTTGAAAAATCGAGATGGTACTTACAAATGTTAGAATATTAATTGAATGCAAAAGTTAGGGATAGTTTTGTACAACAAAGAAAGAGTGCCATATTGGCTATAAAGTGGCAAGATTGTATTAATCCTATAATATCCATCCTTTAAGTGAATAAAGATAAAACTTGGGAGCTGGAGTGTGGGAGTGCTTTGTGAACATTAGACTTGGGAAGCAATAATGTGGTAATCAACCCATGTGTGTCTATATGTACGTGTTAGTGACATCTAACCTTCACATGGATTTGTAACAATGTGCAAAAGGGTGGGAGAGAGAAGATGACAGATCGTAAAAGTTTGAAATAATTTGTTTATCTATGTAAGGGTGAGGCCTTATGACATGAGACAATGAGATATAAAGGGAAAGTTTGGAACATGTCCCATGCATGGGAATTGATGGGAAGGTTAAGAGGGGAGATTACCCTCTAAGGATGAACATGTGACTAAGAACCAAGGTGCATATACACCATAAGAAGTATAATGTCATGGTGTGTAAAGTGTGCATTTGCAAGGTTCCCCTTACTCCTACTTTTGGGGAGCATTTGTAATAAACTTAACTAGGCACTTCGTGCCTAGTTTCCTCCTTGCGCTTGTTCATGGCAAGGCTGGTGCATAGAGTTTGGTGCTTTGTGCTAAACTTTGAATCACCATAATTACAAAGGATGCTCCACACATGCAAGTTCCTCTACCTTACATCTCACATGAATTCCTATACTTTGATCCTGCTTCCATCACGAAGTCAATATCTCTTTTGAATGTGCATCCTCCAAGTTCTCGTTTTAATTCTTTACATTGCTAAAAATGAGTGCATTCTAGGAGCCTACATCCCAAGTAGAGTTCAAAAACATATGTTTAGTTTTGGTGCTTTGCACCAAAATTTTGGTGTAAATTAGGGCACTAATTAAATAACTACATTTTAATAGCTAACTAATTGACTAATTGAGAGAGAGAGAGAGAGAGAGAGAGAGAGAGAGAGAGAGAGAGAGAGAGAGAGAGAGAGAGAGAGAGAGAGAGAGAGAGAGAGAGAGAGAGAGAGAGAGAGAGAGAGAGAGAGAGAGAGAGAGAGAGAGAGAGAGAGAGAGAGAGAGAGAGAGAGAGAGAGAGAGAGAGAGATGTGTTTGTAGCAGCAAAGAAGAAAAAACACAAACATAGAATCTCACGGAGCACACACATGGATGGTGAGTGAGAAAGAGAGAGGGAAAAGCTCATGTGTGACACCTTCTAAGGATTGTGCAGATATAGGTAGACAAAGAAGGTGAGGACTATGTTGTAGATCAAGAGAGAGAGAAGGGAAGTCAGGACGATGCCATGTAGATAGAGGGAGAGATTTATATATATTAACAAATGTAAACGTATATAATATATGTAAATGATAAAATAACTATATTTATAAATACCTTTTATACATATGTAAAGTATGTACAAATTTATTTAATATTATATATATATATATGTAAAAATTCCATTTATATATTATTATATTTATCAAGTACATATTTTCATATTTATTTTATATTTTATATATTTTAATATATAAAATTTAATACAAAAATATATTTAATATTATGCATATAAAAATATATTTATCTAATAATACATTTAATAAAACATTTTTGATACATATTTATATATTTATTTAGTATTCATGTTTACATTAATATATAAAATTAATATAAAACTTATTTAATATTAAGTATATAAAAATTATTCATCTAGTATTGTATTTAATAGTTCTAGATGCACTTATTAATCTAATAATTATTAAATATTAAATACATATGACTATGTACACACAATTTGTTAAATATTATATGGATTATACTATTAAAAAATAATACTATACATACTATATATATCAATTGTCAATAATTTTATACGTCATTGTAAACATATTATAGGCGTTAATTTATATATAATAATATATAATACTATTATTAATTAATATTATTATGAATTATACAATGTATTATCCTTATTACATACATACATATATTGTTAATGAACTATTCTTATTGCATATAAAAACAAATATGTATTGTAATATGTGTATGTACGTTATTATATATATCGTAACACATATTATGCTTATTACGTATATATTATCAATGTAATTATTTATATTGTTTATATATACAGATATATTGTAATACGTATTATGCTTATTACGTATATATTGTAAACATGTTATCCTTATTACATATAAAAATATGTATTTATTGTATTGTGTTTATTGAGATATATAAATATTACGTTTAATAAAAACATGAATAGAATATGAATTATATAAGTTATTCTAATATTGTTTATATATATGTTGACACAATACGTATTAGCAACATATAAATGGACAGGTCATGCATACATCTACCATTCATTTATAAGGTTGACGACGAATGGGTACCACACGTACGTCCACTTTCTCCGCCTTACATCGACAGGACCGACAACGTCCAGTATGACTTGAGGATCGATTGCGCCCCGCCTCCTTTTTATACTCTTTTAATTGTTTTGCTTCGACATGGGCTCTGCCTACGAGAAAGATGCGAGTCTCACGAGCAAAGAAAGAATGCAGTGGGGAGAGTTCACACAAGTGGGTGCGATGACCGACACGTGGCATTCGAAAATGTATTTGCCGGGAAGACTTGGAGTGGACACATGCCCCCCTACTGCAAAGCTTTCATTACTTTACTAATAGTAAGAGATTGAGAAAGAAATATATTGTTATTAATAAAAAAATTAAATGTATAATTGTTTGCGTTTTGCACGTCATCATGCCTGCATCGCACCATTTATTACATGTTGTTTGCACTTTTCTATGAGCAAGGGACTTAAGTAATTGTGTGATAATGTAGCTTTGGGGGCTAATGTGCCATTGTCATGAAGGCTTGGCGTGAGGTTTAATGTGCCGTTGTCATGAAGAGCCCATGTGCCATTATCACGAAGGCTTGGTGTGAGGTTTTGCCATAGATTTAGATAATAGATAGATATAATATAATACATAGGAGGAGAATGTATTCATTATTTTAAAACTTTTTATTCTACAAGAAATCCTTTCGCGCAGGTTGGCGAGGAAAGCCTTTTCTGTCTCTTCCTTCCCTCCGTCCCTCTTAAATGATCAATCGACAATTATTACCTATCTATCTAGCGCTTTGTTATGGCTCTCCCCAACCTGAATGCAGGCATCATCGCCCAGTACTTCTAACCCGTCCGTTATATTCCTCATCGCAGCAAGAAATCTGTTGCATTCTGCCACAAGGTAAAAACAATTCCGACTTAATTTTACAGCTACCATTTTATGTGTTTGATTTCTTGAAGCTCCTTCTTTCTCTCACACACAGACAACTCACTCACTCACGAACGAACGAGAGAGAGAGAGAGAGAGAGAGAGAGAGAGAGAGAGAGAGAGAGAGAGAACCTTGTCGATCCACTGATTGCCCCTGTTGCAGTAAAAGCCCATGCCACCGGGTATTGGGGTGAATGTACTCAGGAGACGAGTCACAAAATTCTGCTTTCTTCAGGTCAGTCCGGCTATCAAATATAATGTGTTTTTCAACTATGAAGCCCAATTTCTCCGTGTGTGTTACAACAACGTGTTGACGAGCAAATCTTGAACATAAAGAAAGCTGAATACTCTCTTAACATCAGAAGTATCCTCAAGTAAAATTTTACCAAATTTGCAGTTAATTATCAAACCAAAAGTACATTCTCATAGCCAGAACCAAGCAGATTAGACTTCAACATGAGAGAGAGAGAGAGAGAGAGAGAGAGAGAGAGAGAGAGAGAGAGAGATTGTGCAAAATCTCTTGGTTTTTCGGACTTATTTTTGGCAGAGTCATTTGCACTGTGCTCTCTATGAGGTCCACCTCTTACATAAGTGGTTGGTTTTGAGTGGCTACCTTGCCTGCACCTTGATAGCTGTACAGATTGGACGGTGTGGACTGTGATAGGTACTCATGCAGCTCACAGAAACCCAACAATCATTTTCATGTGCAACCTCTGCCAAAAGAAAAGGGAGCTCCTGCAAGCATTGAAAGCAATGCATAAGGTAGGGCCAAAAATCTAAGGAAATGAGATATAATGGAGTTTTGAGATTGTAGAAATAGCAGATGGGCACTATTAGCAGTAAAACACAATGATGAAACAAGCTGAGTATATATAGTAAGAAGGGGGTTATGAAGACGAATTCCATTGCTGCCCAGGCATCTTGTAGAACTGGTCATTGAAGATCTGGTTGGGGCATCCTCTGCGATTAACAGTTTGCAGTGGATTTTCTGCCCTCTCCACCAGACCAAAGAAAGTTGTAGGAGATGTGCCTACTGTGAAATGGCTCGTACAGAATGGACCAGAGAAGGCAGAGTCCCTCTACAAACCCTCAGGGCCTGTATTGATTATTGTTTGATAAAAGAGTTGTGAACATGGTCAACACAATGGTCTCATAAATAAAATGCTTTAGTCTGATGATGTTGATTCTCGTGGAAGTCTATGCTTATTTTGCAACTAAGCAATGTTACTATGTGATGAAGGCAATCCATCTGGGATTATTTCTAGGCTATGAGTTGGCAGTGGTGAAGAGGAAATGTTGGTCCGGGGGTCATATTGCATCCTGCAACTAACAGTTTGTATGCTTGGTTCACAAATATGAATATTATCAAGTCTTCTTTACAAGCAAATGGCAATGCCATCTGTAAAATTACATCTACAGTTCCTGACAAAAATGACATGGGGAGGTGTGCACAAAGGCCTAATGGTGTGTTGTGAGGTAGTATCTCATAGCTTCTGTTGCAGTGGTGCTTTTGCAAGTGTCAGTGCACCCTTTAGATGATCAGTGGTGTTGTCGCATTTGGTCAGGCTGGTTTGGTTGCCTACAAAGTTGTCTACAATAGCTGAGGGCAGGAGTTGAAGTCTACGGCTCTAGAGTGTCCTTATGGAACAGAGTTGCCCTTAAAGATGTTGTCACTCGAGCTTAGTTGACATATTGGTGAGGCAGCAGTGTCCTCAATGATGACGGGGCATAGTGTCCTCTATTCTTTTGTAATTTTCAGAGTTTTGAGTTATTCAAGGAGTTTTATCTGTGACCCGATTATTTTTCAGGTCCAACCTGATTTAGGTATTGTCAAAGTGTGTCAATGTGTCTGCAAACCCTCGGATGTATTTAGTCAGTCTCCCACTTGTGAGCAGATATATTCACATGTATAAGTGAGTCACTGAGAATCAATATGTAGCAGTTTGGGCACAGCCCTCTTCCATCTGTATTCCCTGTCTTTGTTTATGTTGTTCATTATGGATGTGTTTAAAGCTCTTAGCAGCTTTGTGACCTGAGCTGTTGTAATTGGTATCAAAGAAGTTCTCGGCAAGAGCAAGGCACTGTGCAGGCAACAGAATAGCAGAGCAACTTTTGCCTTTTCCACATTCCTAGGTTGCCTTCCAGCAGTCCTAAATTTCGCTCACCAAGGTGACAATGCTGGAGCCATTCCAGCTTTGTGATTTGACTCAGATTGGTCTTGAAATAACCTAGATCAGATCTGCCCACTGTGGTTTTGTCAGAAGATAGCAGTGTAGGATTTACTATTTTCCCTCCTCTGATTAAGCATGCTCCACTTCATTTTGTACCCAAAAAGCAGTGGCACAGTTTCCCAATTCCTCTGTTGCAGTTGAGGCAGAAAGGCTGCATTCAAACCCCAGGCAGCCTGACAAGAGCAGAAATGGACTGTGTTCAGCTCCTTCCATAGGAGATTCAATAACTGCAGCAGAAGGGTTCTGAGCCATTGACAGAATTCAGGCCAAGACATGCAAGCAGGTGGTTGCTATTTGTTAAAGACCTCTCTAGGGGTTACCTAGAATGTGACCACCAAGACTGCTGAGTCAGATTGGGTGGATTACTTGGCTACTATGAAGGATGAGCAGGTGTCTGAGACCCGTGCCGGGTGTCACTGGACAGGGAGTACCCAGTACCCACCTCATAGAAGGCAATGTCTGAACTTTTTAGGGAACCTTCCTAGTATCCAAGAAGTTAAATCTAGAGCTTTTGCTACTTCGTGAGCCTTGGGAGGTGTTTTCCATGGTTAGATCTCAGCAGCCATTGATTGAGTTGATCAGGGTTTCCGACCCTCATGAGCAGAGCTCAAGTGCTCCTTGGAGTGTGACACTTACTAGGTTTGGGGGTGTCAGCAATCTCAACTTCTGAGTGTACTAAGTACTCTCGACTTCTCTGGTGCTAGCAAAGATAAATAAGACAGCCAATAACCTGGCTGTAAATTACAATATCGGACATCTCTTCACCATTATTCATAGATAGCTTTAAGCCTGACTTCGTAGGAGTGCACATGGGTTTGCAATCTTGCATATTAAATCTATGTAACAACTTATGCACATATAGTGACAGTGACATGATGATACCATGACGATTTTGGGTGAACTGGATCCCCAAATAATAGTGTAGGCAGCCCATATCTGACATAGCAAATGTATATTTTAATTTAGCCTTGAAATTTGTAATTTTTACTTCTGAAGGTCCAGTGAGTAGCACGTCATCCACATAAAGAATGATAATCAATAAGTCCCCCCCTTCATTCTTAATGTATAGAGTGGGAGCAGTTAGACTGTTTTTAAACCCTTTGTTGGCCAAATATGCATCAATTTTAGAGTACCATGCACAAGGAGCTTGTTTGAGACCATAAAGAGCTGTGCTCTTTCCCCTTAACCACAAACCTTGGAGGTTGTGACACATAAACATCCTCATGCAAATCCCCATTCAAGAATGTTGTCTTAATGTCCAACTGATGTACCCTCTAACCATAATTTGTAGCCATATCAATTACAGATCTCACCACACTCATATGGGATGTAGGAGCAAAAGTCTCTTCGTAATCTATGCCTTTCTTCTGTGTATAGCCTTTTGCTACCAACTGTGCTTTGTACCCGTCAATGGTACCATCAGCCTTGCGTTTGAGTTTAAAAATCCATTTTGTGCCAATGGCCTTCTTGCCAAGTAGTAAATCCACAAGATTCCATGTAGAGTTAGTGACAATAGAGTCTAACTCATCCTGCATGGTCTGCATCAAATGTACATCTTGCTGAGCTTCGTCCAGGATGAGTTAGTGACAATAGAGTCTAACTCATCCTGCATGGCCTGCATCAAATGTACATCTTGTTGAGCTTCGTCCAAGGAAGTAGGCTCATCATCATCCAACAGTGAGCTCATAAATACATGCTCATCACAATCATCTACTTCCGTAAAATCAGTCAAATGGGATCCCTCTGCATCATGTGCTACATGTCTAGCAGCCTTCTAGTGTGTTGAGCTAAAGGAGCATCCATTTTACTCTTTTGGAGAGTTTGTAATAGTTATCTCGGGATTGTTTTTGCTGCATTTACGGTAGCCCTGTCATGCTTTACTGCATCTTCCACTACATGTGGCAAACCATCACCAATACCCAGTTGTTTAGGCGCATATGGTGCCATTTACATAAGTATGGACTCCAAAGAAAGTGGTAAGAGACCCTCAAAGACATCACCAATGTCATGGTTGACTGGCATTTGAAATTGATCATGTGAAAATGTAGCATTTTCAGCAAATATGACATCCCTACTAGCAAAAGCTTTCTTTGTGCGTAGGTCATACATGCTATAGCCCTTGCTTTCCGAATTGTAGCCAGTAAATATGCATTTTAAAGCCTTGTCATCAAGCTTCCCATGAAGCTCTTTCAGAACACGTGTATAGGCTATGTAACTAAACACCGGAAAGTAGTCAACCTTGGGTTTCTTGCCATGCCAAGCTTCAAACGGGGGATTATCTTTATTGCCTTAGTTGGTGCACGATTAAATACATGATCTGCACAATGAAGGCCTTCTAACCAAAATTTATGAGGCAGCCCCTTGCTTTTGAGTATACAACGAGTCATCTTTATAAGAGTGCAATTTTTCCTTTCAGCAACACCATTCTGTTGAGGAGTCATTCTAACAGTGGCTTGATACGTAATGCCATGATCAGGCAAATATATCTCAAAAGTATGAATGCACTTAGCTAGTTTCAGCCTCAAGCTTTGCAACAAGATGTTTAAAATACATAAACACATTAGATTTTGCTTTCAGCCCATACATCCATGTATACCGAGAGTAGTCATCAATAATGTAACAAAGAAAGATGACCTCCAAGTGTACGTATCCCCATGGGACCACAAACATTAGAATGAATAAGCTGCAATTTCAGCATGCACTGCACCATTCTTTTTGAAGGCAAATCTATGTATCTTGCCCAAAATACATCCCTCGCATGTATGAGGAGGTGGAGTTTCCACTAGAGACAATGCATCTACCATATGATACCTGTGAAGGGTCATCAAACTCCTTAAACTCATATGCCCATAGTGGGCATGCCATAGCTTAGCATTTTGCATAGCGGGCGATAGAGTAGTGGCTACCAGAGCATCATGAGATTGTGCATCGTAGGTATCCAACAAAAACAAACCCTTACACAAGGTCCAGACATCCTGAGTGCATAATCCATCTTCCTATCTCTGACAATGCATTTGTCATCCTTAAAGATGACTTGAAAGCCATGCTTGTTAAAAGCAAAGATAGACAAGTTCTTTGTAATGCTAGGCACAAACAAGACATCTAGAAGCATGAAGTCAGAATTGTCTGCAACAGTTATAGTGATTGTCCCAATACCACAAACATCATAATTGCTACTGCTCGCATATGTAACATGCTTCCCAATAGGGGCTGAATGCAAAGAGGAAAACAAACACTTCCTAGAAGTGATGTGCTTTGAAGATCCATTGTTAAAATACCATGTTTGCTGCGTTTCAATAGCATTAAATGCTGAATCAACCATTGAAGAATCATAACTGTAAGTCGGAAATGCATAGTTCTCCTCCACAAAGTTGGTTGAAGCATCACCATCAATAGATTTGTTGGCTAATGTCTCTTGGATAGCCAAACTGGAGTCCTTTTTCTTCTCTTTGGCTAATCTCTTACGACATTCATCAATATAGTGACTTGGCTTCTTGCAATAATGACATTTTCCCTTTTTTTAAGTCTTTTCTATGTCTTGGACAACCTTGTGTGATGGTTGTCCAACATCACCCTTTTGATGATTTTTTATATTTTGCTTGACTTTGTCTTTGCCTTTGAACTTGGAAAGCGTAGCCATGTCTCTTGAAGGCAATGTAGCATTCTTCCGAGTCTGTTGCTATTGCAACAAGAGGCCTTCCAACTCTACGAATGTAAGGGGTTGCTGCCTTCCTCCCCCCTTTCAAAGGCAACATCAAAGAGGTGTGGAAACCAAGATACGGTTTTGAAAGAGAGTTTAGTGTGATGTTTACCAATTGAACATCCTGAATGATTTCATCCACATTGAGCAGCTTCTCGCGCAAATCTTGTATGTGAGTAAAGGTGATCTGTCATGCCATTACCCTCATCTACGTTCACATTGGCAAACTCTCTACAGAGGTAATATATTCTAGTCTTGTTATGTGCTGCAAACATATGCTTAAGTATATCCCATGCTGATTTTGAGATCTTACAAGATCGGATATGTGGAATGATCGATCTTTTCACTGACAAGGCAATCAAAGAAAGTGCTTGTGCATCTTTTGAGTCCCATCTCCTTTGATCCTCAGTAGGAGGGGTAGCAATACCAACAATCTCTCCTCTAGCGTTACGTTGAGGTGTTTGAGGTGCAAGTCCTCTTGGTTGTTGCAAATCACTTGTAACATTGTTCCACAAGTCCTTCGCTACAAGGAGGTTGGGGACCATAAAACTCCACAACGGGTAGTTTGATCCATCAAGTTGCTCCTCCTGAGTGAGGACACCAAGGATGTTGCTCTGATCATTGGTTCCTTGATGTGCCATGCTGTCAGTATTGGACAAAAATCTATAGCCAAATACTTCTCTATTGAAGTATAGATTCCTCACAGTACCAAAAATCCCCTACTAGGGATTATGCAACACGTATCAAATTGTTGCACAAATGCCAAAGCGAGGCCAATTTGACTCAAATTAGCACTTAACCGAGAAATAACAGCAATGCTCTGTTGTACCACACGTGCCTCATAATGCATGCCTTCAAAAGTACAAAATATAGGAACTTAGTGGCGATTCTTACCAAAATTTCCGGAATTTTTTCAAAATTTTGTGCTCAATTTGACTGTAATAGCAATTAGATGCTGTTGTACCGCTTGTTTGCTACCTTGGAATGCATGTCAGGCAAAAGTCTTAAATTTCTTTCTAAAATTTCTAAGAAATTTGTACCTTACACCTTAAATTTCTGCAGCAACATCACCTCAAGTGCATGGCAATAGCAATTAATAGTTGGAATCTACCTCGTGACATATGCTAGAGCCTCTAGGAAAAAAAGCCCCAAATTACTTGCATTGTTGTGAAATTGTGTAGTGTCGGTGTTTCCAATGAAGATTCGCATGTGGGACAGCAAATTAGGCAAAAGCCCCAAAATTTTTGGTGGGAATGTTAAAGAAATTGTGAAATTTCTTCGAATTGGTTGTCAATTTGAACTTTGGAAGTGAAAATTGACAAAAGCCCCAAATTTTGGATGGCACGAGCTGAGATTTGGAAAGAGATGGTCAAAATGGATGGGAAATTGCAGAAATTTCGAAAAAACCCCAAATCTAAAAATTGGGGTTTCTACACTTTTTAGGGTTTGCAGAAAATCACAGGTAGGGCTGAGAATATGGCAAGTAGAGGTGAGAAAATAAGAGGCAGAGCTTAAAACAGCAGCAGCTCCTCCAAAACAGTAGCTCCTCGGGCTACATACAGGACTGCGTGTCGGACTGCACGTAGGCTGAAAACAGTAGCAGCTCGTCCTTCTCTTCCTCGGGTAGAGAGCTGGCTGACAACAACAGGACCTTAGGTAGGGCGGCCCCGGTTGACGGTGGTAGAATTGAATTTGCGCGTAGAATCTGCTCTGATACTAGATGTTGGAAAAGGACAGTTAGCTATGGAGGAGAGGAGAGAGACAATGAGAGTGTGCTGAAGCATAAGAGTAGAGTGTACTTGCTGAATTGAAAGAATGAGAATGAAAGGTACAAGATAGGTTTAAGATAGACCTAGCTCTAACTCAACTAGAGTTAACTGACTCTAATTCCAACTCTAAGAGTGGTGACACAACTTACAACTTTAGTTGTGTTCACACTAAGAACTGAAAAAAAACTAAAGACTAAAACATTGGGCAGTCCTCATAGAATTGGCAAATTCTAATATGCGTGCCCTACTCTTCAATGGACTAGATTTACTCCAATCGCTACGTCCTTAGTTGCTCTTACCAACCGTGACTAGTGAGCTTCGAATCAGTCTTAATTACACACTCAAACTATTGTGTCTTCAAGTATACAGAGTTGCAATCTCCCCAATGCTGACCAACATGACATTCAGAAATGCATCTATGGTCTCTCATAATTACCACACTGTAATCTATGGGCACAAATCTTAGTCTCAAATTGATCCGATTCATCAAATGAGGCCACAGCCTTGACTATCCAACAATCTTAGAGCTTTGCTCTAACCAATGTACCTTCAATTCGCTGTCAAATTGAAGTAATCCAGACTTGTAAACTGTTGTCCATAACCGTAATTGGCATGCATTTTCCCTGAGATTGGATGCTGAATTTAATGCTTTCAGTGGATGGAAAATCAAAGCTACATGTTTGAATACATGTTCCTTGATGTCTTCCCTGAATCCTCAATGGTTTGGCGATCCAAAACAACAGGGAAATTGGGGGTTTTGGTTGAAATGTCTTCACCAAGCAATTCCACACCCGAAATGACCAATTTTTGCAAACCCTAGCCACTGATTTGTTGTAAATTGAAAACCCTTATTCTCATTTGTTATAAAATAGAGCTTGCACAACTAGAGAGAGAGAGAGAGAGAGAGAGAGAGAGAGAGAGAGAGAGGAGAAGAAAGAGATTGATTCCTGGCTATCTAGCATCTTGGGATGGCTGCAAAACACTCTCCTCTTGCTGTTCGTTGTTGCAAAAAATCAACAAGCATAAATCTCTTTTTGTTACTACAACTCTCCAAACTTGGGTTGCTCCAAAATATGTGTGTGAGAGAGAGAGAGAGAGAGAGTATATTAACGTCTCTAAAAGGCCAATGTGGCCTATGAGACCAAAACAGTACATACAATGATGATGGTGTGTTTCTCATCTAGAACGAGAAGAAAGATGAAGAACATGCCTATAAGACTGAAAAGGAAATGAAATGAAATGAAATAGTGTCCCATAAAGGGAAACATGTCAGTGATCTGAAAGTGAGAGTAGAGAAAGGAAAACCCTCCATCAATGATATGTCTGTTCTCTAGGGAAGTGTATCTCTGCATAGCTAAGGCGTCTTGGCATCTGTCTCCTGTGGCGCTCAATGATGGCTTTAATTTGTCTGTAATGTGGATGTCTAGGCCTTCGTCCGGGTGGACGTGGGCGCCTAGACCGGCTAAGTGCCACTGCTCTATCCAAAGGGACACCTACAGAAGATGAGGTCCAATGATGATGTATTCCTGTAGGCTGTGTGGCAGTAGTAGTGGTATCTGCCATATTCTGTCGTGTATCCATGAAAAAGTCAGTGACTGCTCTCTGTCTATGTGAGCCGAGCTGTGGGGGCCTCCTACTCCGTAGAATTGTTGCTCTGCGCCTCTGGAGCTCCAAGAGGAAAAATCCCAAGCATCTCTGATCCTCATACTGCATGATCCATCTCAGGGGTCCAAAACCCTCTCGAAACAGACAGTGGTATCTACCTCGTATGTCGTAATATACAGTGCATCGGCAGATGTAGTGTTCCTCTGTCTTTGGCTCTCTGTCGCATAGTGGGCATATGCGTTCTTCTGTCTGTATACCCTCCCATCTGCCTGTCTCAATCCTCAGGTGGTGGGATGAGGTGGTGGTGATGAGAGAGAAAGAGAGTCCCAAACTAGCTAAGATCAAGTTTCCAAATGAATAACCACCTTCTTAATCAGATTACATTTTTTTATTAAGGGCTAATTAATGACTTGATCATTAATCATAAGTGAATTGCTCACTGGATGAAACTTTAACTTAGGGCCTACTTAATTACTTATGTGCTCCAAGTGAGTTTCTCACTAGGTGAAACTTTCAATGTAATTCAATTTTGAGGTGCAAACTTTCAGTTTAATGAAAGTTTCACATTGCACCTTATTCCTTTTACCATGTCCTTGTACAACATAGAATCTACACGTCCCAATGTCAAATCTTTTACTACTAGTGCAATGGTCACTACTCCAAAAGCTAGGGTTACTAGAATTAGAGTTCATTTTCAAAAAATCATTAAGCCCATTTGTCATTTTGGCGACACTTGCTATAATTCTTTGCATCCATAATAAATTGATGGTCAGTCTGAAGAGGCCAAGTCTACGAAATCTTTTGAAATGTTGTGTCGGAGCATTTGATGATATGAGAACAGTATTTGCTATTTGTTGAGTTTACCTACAACAATTGCACATAAGTAGCTTTGTTTTATGTGAGTCCAAGTGTGAAGGAAGGAGCGAGAACTGTATCCTCTTGAACATGCTTTATTGATCGTGCACTAGTACCCCTGGATTAAGGCTAGCTGTAGGTAGTCATTCAAGTTTTGTGTGGCTTAGCTCTGATCTGACTAAGGACATGATGCTCTACATGAAATTCTAGCAATTGAAAGTTCTAGTTAGGTTTAGCAAATGCTTAGCCTTGATTTGAAGGTTTCCTGTTCACAGGTCATGAAGATTTCTTATCCTCAGGTCATGGATTTTATCTAGCTTTATCATTTGTCTGGTTAATATCTTCTCTCCTACATATGGTTGATGAAAATTTGTGTTTTCTGATAGGCTTATTGTCGAGCTCACAATTATGGTAACAAGGTATGGATCACAAAACCTTTAAGTTGTTAAAAAAGTTTGTTTTTGTTTTTTTTTTCTGATTTGGCGGGACCCGGGGGGGGGGGGGGTGTGTGCGGGAGGGAGCAAAAAGGAAGATGTGTATTTTCTTTGATTTGACTGTAAATCTACTGAATTAGTTATTGTAAAGACAAAGCATCCATTGTACAATAAATTCTTAAAGTTCAAAGCATGAGTGCTTCTATGCTTTTCTGGAAAAGCCCTTCATATGTTAATTTGCTAAATGCCCAAAATTGACCAGAGACACTGTATAGATCAGCGAGTGTAATTATCTCCTTGCTCAATCAACCAAGCATGCTGTGAGTTGCCTGGTCACTCCGCATCCCTCCTAATCAAGAGGTTTGATTCTGAGAATATTGAGATCTGGGTTCATCACCACCAATAGTGTGCCAATGACTGGCCAGATCTGAACTCAAAAGCTGAGAAGTTTACAGCTTTTCTTGACTTCTCATGTATGCTTCCAATGCTGCTTGTAAAGGGCACTTACAATAGTCTATTAAAGCCACGAGTGGTGCACATTGGATGGATATAAGTAAGAATGTAATGGGGAGTTTGATATAACTATATTAATGCTCTGTGCTGCTATGATTATGCAAACCACTTCTATTAACTCCATACTTTACAAGATGATGCAATCAACTTGAGGAACTTTCACAGCACTAAACTTCTAGGAACAATTTATTGGGCTTTGTCAATGTGGTTCAGTTGCAAATTATTATTTCAAGAAAATGTAAGCGAGCCTAGATCAAAAGGTTGATCCAAATATTTATCTGTTGAAATGTCTTGCACTCCAAAGTAAAGAGGATGGAAGAAATAGGTTCCTAAGCATGATAAATAATATCTAGAACTGCCCCCAAAAACATTTAGCCTAGATCAAAGGTTGATGTAAATATTTATCTGTTGAAATGTCTTGCACTCCATGATCCATAGAGTTTTTCCAGTTAAAGTAAAGAGGATGGGAGAAATAAGTTCCTAAACATGTTAAAAATTATCTAGAACTGACCCCAAAAACATTTAGCCAACACACTGGACAAGCAGCAGTGGATGAAATTCCTGGCAAAAGGACATTTCCAGAATGCATTTGTAACATATCTTGTGCTTGCAATTATGAAGAACATATGTTAGATGCAATTTTCCTGGCCGAAAACTTCCTACTGCAGGTCAGCCAAGATGGCATAAATGCTCTCCACGTTATATGACAAGTACTGACATCTGGAATTGTAAATTAGCATCATTGGAAGAACCTTCACAACAATAGACTACGTTTTGCAAATCTACATCGGAGTGGGCTTGTTGAGAAACCATATCATTTAGTAAATTTTCCCCTGCTTCATTCCTATTTTGGTTTCCATTACAGCCCCAAAAAGGCTTTTTGGGCACCTCCTGAGAGAGTCTGGGCGCCACCCGAACCCAAGAGAATTCAGTGGGCGACATTCTAGACAGTCTATGCCTATATATACGGCATTGACTCCACCTATTCACACCCATTACACATTCTTTCCTTCCGATGTTTTGTCACTCTTTTCCATTTCTTCCATCTCTCCACTATTGCTCACACCCCGCCCGGAGGACATTGGAGTTTGTGGTCTTTATCTCTCCTTGCACCAGATGCCCTGTCTTCCACACCTTCCAGGCTGTGTTTTGGGCTGCAAATTCTCTTCCTCCACCTAGAGACCATCTCCACCATTTGGTGTCGGAATGTACTTGTGTTTTTGCTTGTAGATTCTCTTCCTCCACCTAACAACCATCATCTCCATTTGGCGTTAGCATGCACCTATGTTTTTGCTGTGAGATCACCTCTATCTATCTAGTGACGGTGTTCTCCACTTGATGTTAGTCTTTGAGGCTATGTTTCGCAACCTAACACCTCCCTGGCACTCGCGGTGGCTCTGGTAGGTACATGCTACCTCAGATACTTGTGTTTTTGCAGTTCTTGCTCCATCAAGGGTTGGATTGGATTTTCTCGTCTGATAGGCCATCCTGTTAATCCTCATCTTCTGGAGTACACGTTCGTAGTTATTGATTTTCTTCCTCTACTCCAATGGCATTAGAGGATTGCATTTCACTTCCTCGACAGCTGTCCTTCACGTGCAGTATACATCTTTGAATTTCTACTGTCGGAGGATTGTGTTTCACTCCTTTCACTGTGCAGATCCCCTTTAGGTGCTGCCATGTGCTTCAAACACGATAGTGTAGTTATCTTTAGAGCCTTGACTCTGTTGTATTAGCTTTGTTTACTTAGTATGGTTCATTGCTTCATCATCTTTTTCTTTTGTGCTTTCTGAGTTTCTTTTTTCTCTCAATGTTTTTCATACACACTTTGTATTTCTCTCTACAAACTCTATTGTCTCTTTGGTTTGGTTTCACAGCAATCATTTCTTGACACAGTATCAGAGCCAGAGGTGCTCACAGAGCCACAAAGATCCTCTACATCATAGAAGGCAAAGACATGTTGCGGGTTTGGCATCATCTGTTGATTTTCCCTACTTATTTCCACTGCATCATCTAGAGATGCCTTTCTCTTCTTCTCCTTCCCACCTTCTCTTTTCGAGGTTGACACATCGGTACTATGGCTTCTTCTAATTGACAGCCCAATGGGTACTCTTACTATGGCAAGAATTGTCATACCATCGAAGATTGTCGACTTCGACCTTTGCTCTTAATACCACCAAAGTATGCGCATCTACCACCAGGCACTCTTTGTGCCACATCTCCCTTTTGGGCCATAGAGATTGTTTTGCCTTAGCTATGAATACTACGCTCAAGGCAATACGATGCATTCAATGCACACGAAGTTCTTACGAGCAAAATGAGGATCATTTGGTGCCTCGATCTCTTGGAGACTGCCGCAATGCACTACAGAGGTTTCTCCCACTCATTTTTAGGTGCATTGAATTTTCTCATGACTAGTTCTACAGTTCACTCCACCAAGAGACAGTGGTTGTTGGGTACTGTTCTGTAATTCGTTCCTTTAAGAGATAGAGGTTGTTTGACTCCTTACTCTTTTTCGGCTCTGCAGCTTGCTCCACTGAGAGCCAATGATTGTTGTCCACTCTTGGCTCCTTAAGAGCTTCCTATTTTCTCACCTTCCTTGTCTTGCTCCACAAATAGCGACTTTGATGTAAGTATCGGGGTATGATGCCAGGAGGCATATTCCACGGTGGATTCCGCGAGGTTTTACTGTGGATTCCGTAAACTTAGATGACCGGGGCTCATACACAAAGAGGATTCTTTGTGCGAGAAGTTGATGCAGACGCCTGTCCTTTTCGGGCGTTTCATTAATTTAGTGTGTACATGGGTGATTCCATAGCGGGTGATTCCGCAAAATGCATATTAAATTAATAAACGTTTATGAGTTTAGAGTGCGCACTCGTAATAAATTAAGGTTAGGATTTATTTCTAACCAGTTGATTTATTTTTGTAGCTGAAGACTGCTAGGTATTCACTTTTGTCGGTTTAATTGTATTATTTTACTAACGATTGTGAATGCTTCAGTTGATGTGTAGAGATAGCAGCAGTGGCGGAGGAAAGCATTGGAGTCTAGCGAGTATTCGACCTTTGGATTATATTTTGATAGGCGCCACGCCTATATTTTGTTATGTCTATTGAGACATCGATTATTGATTATTATTTTGTATGCGCCTATGCGCACGGATATGTTATTTCTATTTTGGACATTGAGATTGGGCGTGCCAGACTCTATGGGCACCGTCCATTAGCTTTATTTCCTATTTTTGTAGAAAGCAAATTCAAAAGCTAAAAGCTTGTCATATTTTTGTAAATTGGGCTATTATTGAGCATGAAGATGGAAATATACATAAAATACATGCTTTGTGAAGCGCTCACATAAGGCATGGGGGAGATTGAACCCAATTTGTCTCTTGCCTCTTGTCGTGCATACTTTTACATTGTTTTTTGTGCAAAAAGGTAGAGTTCATTGTTCTTGGGGACCTTCTGGGATTCACTACGTGAGCATTCTGCGACCGATCTGCGCACCAGTATCGAGGAGATTTTGTGTGATACCCCTCCCTCCACTCCCTCCTTTACTCAAATTCGAGAGGCCACCTCTAGGAGCTGCCTAGCTTTTATTTCATCGGAGCCCCAATTGTTGAGCGAAAATAAGCGTTACATGCTAAATTAGGTTCTTAAACATCCCAATAATGCTTAATTAATGAAAATCCTGAAATGATTCATGGTTCAAGAGAGTTTTAAAGCGGTGCATGGTACGAGGTCATGAAACTTTCTATAAATAGGTAGATTTCCCTCCATTCAGCTCAATCTCGTTTTTGTAGGTTTTAGGCCCTATCTTCACTGCCCATGCCCCATTCGTGGCAGACATCTCAGTCGAGCCGCCCATTGCTGTCTATATTAGTTTGGCGTCTGTTTCTAGCCTCCATCTTACTGTTTTCTCACTTTCCAACCATTACCTTGCTGATCTAGCTCCATTGCTGCTATGTTTGCAGCTTGGCGACGTGTTTCCACACTTGGCAACTACTTCTGGGCCATTCCTTGCTGCTAGTAACCATCCACGCATTGTCGCCTAGCTGTTTTTGCTATCACGTGGCTTGGAGGAGTAGATCGACATTTGTGTTTTCACTATGTTGTTGCCGACCTGGTGCTTGACACTCTTGTGAAGGCTGCGTTTGCAGATTTCCTCTCCTTACTGGCTATCTACCACCAAATCCAACATCCTTTGTTGTATTTGCTAGTGTTTGACACTTGGAGGGTGCCTTATTGTGTTTTGGTATTTGTTAGGAGTATGACACACTCTTCTACTCATCATTTCTACCTCGGTCCTTGAGACACGAGAGTTCAGGATATACTTTTTATTCTTAGCACCCTTGGTTTGTTGCATGAGGATTGTATATTTAGTATTCAATCATTCATTCAGATTTCCAATATGTTCATTGTCTCTAAGTTACCTTTTAACCCTAATTGTATTCTGTTGAGTTTATGCTTATCCTACGCTTTTATTTGTGTTTTTGTATTAGGGTATTTATTCACTTGGTATCAGACTAAGGTTCTCTTTGATAAAACCTTGGACTTTGATCTTAAAGCCCTTTGTAAGAAGTAGGAACTGAAACTAGCATTCCTTCTTGGAAAGGGTGGTGAAGACATGATTAAGCACTTAATTACAACAATAAATAAATTCACAAAAATGGAAATACAAACTTTACCTGAAGTTTTGGACATTGGATACCCTGTTGGTCCCCAAATTGGCACCCCTTGCAGTATTTCTTTATCTTATATTGCAAATGGAAGGAGTACAATTGAGATCCTTTGATCTCCTTTACTAATCCAAGTGCCTCTTGTTGTCAAAACTGACCAGGAAGCCTCCAAACCAATTTTCTCCTTGGTTTGCTTGGGGATTGGCCTTCACCCTACTCCTTGAAAAACAAATTCAGCCCTAAATTTGATATTGGTTGGTTGGCCTTTTGAATCTCCTTGAAATTCCTCAATTTTAGTCGCTAGAATTCAAGTCATGGGCCCTAAGCATGCATTCTAAGGTGGCTATCAAACCCTAATTTTTGCTCTAAATTAGAGTTTATAGTAGAGATTTTCCAATATCTCTACCTTCAATGACTCAAATGGTTGGATTGTACTAAGATAGCTTGAGAGATGGTTGGGGGATGAGAGAGAATCCCACATTTTTTCATTCCCACATTTTGTCACTCTCTTCCATCCATAGTTGTCAAGTACGAAAGATACGATATGGTATGGTACGATAAAATACGGTACTAAATGGTATCTTATGATTTTATAAAGTATGGTACGATATTAGTACGAAAAAAAATTAAAATATTTTTTTAAATAACAAAAACCATAAATCATTAAATGATAGACTGTAGAATACATGTTTAAAGTGGAAATAGCCATTTCATTACAGAATAAGATGAGTACATGAGGGTGACCATCGTGGTCACATGGATTGTGCAAAACATGCAATACAACTACAATCTAGTATATCTGATACGAAAAAGAGAGAGACCTATGAATCTATGATGAGTCATCACTATCATCATTATCATCAGAACCATTTGAGTGCTCATCAAGAGAGTCTGAAGATGACTCCTCGGCATCAGATGATGAGACACACTCATACTCATCCTCACTGATAGGGTTGCCATCCATCAAATGATGGCTCCCTAGGTGGCGGCTGTGTAGGCAAGGGGCATATGTCATCATGAGGCACAGGATGCAAGCTACTAGAGCCTCGCCTTACATATGTCTACAAGCTACTCGAACCACCCCTTCTCGATGATGGAGGGCGTCAAATAACCATGCCCCTACTATCACTACTCAAACTCCTCACCTATGAGCACACTAGTTGCCAGTGTCATGAGTATCTGCTGCTGCTATAAGCTCTCTATAGAGCTCTGCAAAAATCATCTCCTCCTCGTCCACGTCTTGATGTATACTCAGAAGAGTGTCACCCATTAACTTGAATGTATCAACATTCACCTATACAATGCGATGATGCACGTAAGATTGTAAATTCTAAAGTCTAAATTGTAAAGTATAAACTTCAAAGCTCAAAGTTTAAAACAACAAAGTTTAAATTTAATCGCAAAGTGTTTGAACTTTACCTACTTCGGACTACCCATGCTCATCATAGCCCTCATCATGCCTAAGTTAGTGCGGCAATAGACTAGCCGCTCTAACTGTTGTGTGCTAAGCTGATTGCGAATCTTTGTGTGAATGAGAGAATAGACACTCCAGTTTCTCTCACATGCACCCAAAGAGAAATTGTGGGCGAGGACCCTCATGGCTAAGGACTGAAGGGTCTCCAATGCATATCCAAAGTTTTGCCACCGAAATAAAGGCTTCACAAGTGACTCTCTCCTCCAACAAGTGGGAGAAGCAAAAGCCACATGCCCTCTCTGATCTGCATAGCATCCTAGCTCCTCCAGCACTGCATTGTGGTCATCCACAAGGACCACATGAGTCAAATAAGCAAGCTCGTCCGTACAGAATTCTCTATCATCCATGACCGCCGGCGACTTGTAGATCGGATGTACCAATGCAGCAAAACCATGGATGGGCTTATGCATTCATGCCTATCTCCTCTTTGCTATCTCTAAAACACGTGCATGCTGTGTCTATGTGATCACTATACAAGCATGTGCCTCCACCAATGCCGCTCTAAAGAAGTGAATGAGAAGGCCCATAGTGGACCCCTCGCAATCACTTGTATATAACGCCCTATAAAAGGGAGTCACGACAATGACAGTTGCATGGACTTTTTGCCAAAATTGCTCATTAAGACACAAGCACTGCATGGCTTTGGCTTTCTTTGTCTCATGCTCATCCCACTCATTCCATAGAGTGGACACCACTATCTGGTGCAAGGACCGTATCTCATAAAGGTGCTCTAGCAATAACCACATGTAAGCAAAGCGAGTTGAAGAAGGCTTCTCTAGTATGCTATGCTCACGATACATTGCAAGCACCTTTACCTTTACTGTGAAGAAGATGACAATTGATGTAGCTTTGCAGACCATCCTCTTCACCCACTTGAGCTTCCCAATGCCCTCCATGAGCAAGTCCAAACAATGACTTGCATATGACGTCCACACAATTGTGGGAAACTTGGCCTCAAGCAAAGGTCCTATGCGCCGACAATTCGATGCATTGTCGGTAACAACTTGCACCACATTCGAGGGGCCCACCTACAACCACAATTTACAAATTACAAGTAAGTATAGTAACAAATTACAATACTTGGAGGTTAGAGAGAGAAAGAGAGAGTTGAGCCTTTCAAGTTTCAAGTTTCAACTTTCAAGATTTAAGAATGAAGAGATGGGGGTTGGGGGCCTTAGGACCTGGGGAAAAATAGAGAATCGAGAAGAGGGAGATAGATGGCTATGCATAAATGAATTATCATAATGAAAGAAAGTGAAACAAATTTAAAAGGCAATGTACACCTCAATGATAGCTTGTTGAATGTGGCGGTAGATGAATGTGTCGCTCGTTTTCCTCCCTCTCTTGCCAGTATCTACGGCCCACAAAAAGTAAGTGTCGAGCAGACATGAGATGAGTATGTTAATGATACTCCATTTCTTACGATCACTCCATCCGTCGGTGAGAATGGAGCAACCATATTTTATCCATGCAGCCCAAATAGGATCAAGGGCTCTATCGATCCTCTCCTCTTCATCAATCTTTTTCATCCTTATGTCGTTGTATGTGACATGGGTCCATCCTTCATATGGACCCACATTGGCAATGGCTTTTACCATCTTCTTCCATTGCTCTTGCTTTAGGACATTGAATGCAAGATTGTACTCAAGCATCGTGCGTGCAATTCCAATGTCCGCAAGTTGTTGCCTTTCTTTAAGAAAGGCAACCGATCCACACACATGACCGGGAGCTTTAGAGAGAGAGGATTGTCTCTCCGGCACCACATGAGCCTCCACTCTTTGTCTTTTATTGGAGTCGGATGCGGATGTGGACCCCCCCCCCCCCGCTCCCCAAAAAAAAAAAAAAAAATGGTAGAGGCCTCTCCTGTATTGGTTGAAGATACGCCCACATTCGATGCTTCCTTGTGAGTAGGTATAGGAGTTGGTGTTGAGGAATGAAATCTTTGCTTGTGAGTGTCACATGACAAAGGGAATGTGGAGAGAGTTGCTATTTTCAGTAGAATTGAGGAAAACTGTGAGAGCTTACTTTAAAAAAAGTAAATAAAAAAATTTAACTCCAGTATCTGAAAAAATGGAATAAGATCTTCATATTTTACATATGAAGATCTTATTCCATTTTTTCAGATACTGGGGAGGGTCCCCCTCTCATCTTGGTGAGAACCTCCTCTGCGATGTTTTGAGGGATCTCCTTGCATGGAGCAACTTGTCCCCCGTCTTGGAAAGATGCTGGAGAAGCCGAGTTGCACCACTTGTATAGCGCTTTCGGCAATACTTGCATGTCCAATGGTGGGAGTTGGACTTCTTTGTGTCCCTCTCCACATGGATTGCGTGCAAATTGAAGGCCTCGTGCTTCTCACGAGTCATGGTGCTGATGATGGATAAAGAGGCCCGAGGGAGAGTGAGAGAGAGAGAGAGGGAGGGAGAGTGAGATGCTTGCGTCTGGACTCTTGAAACTTGAGTTTTGAAAGTTGAAAGGGAGGGAGACTGGAGAGGCCCGAGGGTTGGGGTAAAGTTGAAAGAGCAAGAGTGAGAGAGATGGGATGGGAGATGAGAATGGCAAATGCTTTGATAGGGTGTGGGATAGAGGGGATGGGAGATGAGATTTGAGAATGACAAGTGCTTTGATAGGGTGCGGGCAAGAGGGGATGGGAGATCAAAGAGGGCTGCTAGCTGGATGGAATCCAAAGAGGGATGGGGGGGGGGAGTGCATAGCTGTAAAAGGGGGTGAGATGAGGTATCCAAGACTTCCCACCCCCCAAAAAAGTGCCATGCAGGCAGGCGTAACGTGTGGGATTAAAGGTAGGCGGAACATGGGACTTGGGACGCAGGATGTGCAGATGAGATGGCCAAAAAGGGCCCGTTTTAACGTACAGATACGTACGGATATGTATGGTACGTACCGTATGGATCGTACGGAATGAATAGTATTGTACGTCGTACGGAGACAACTATGCTTCCATCTCTCCATTTGTTGCTCACACACCACTCAAAGGACATTGCAATTCATGGTCTTCATCTCTCTGTGCACCAGGTGCCTCGTCTCCCTCACCTTCCAGGCTGCGTTTTGAGCTGCACATTCTCTTCGTCCACCTGGCGTCCATCTCCACCATTTGGCATCAGATTGTACCTGGGTCTTGCGTTTTTGGCTGTAGATTATCTCTCCACCTAGAGATCATCATGTCCATTTGGCGTCAGTAGGCACTTTCGTTTTTGCTATTAGATCACCTCTTTCTAACTAACGACAGTGCTCTCCACCTGATGTCAACCTTTCAGGCTATGTTTTTAGTCAAACACCTCCCTTGTATTAGGACGGCTCCGATAGGCACCTGCTATCTCAGATACTTGTGTATTGCAGTTCTTGCTCCATCAGGGGTTGGATTTTCTTATTTGGCAGGTTGTCTTGTTGATCCTCATCTTTCGGAGTACGTGTTTGTAGCTGTTGATCTTCGAATTTGAGGGTATTAGAGGACCGCAATTTGCTCACCTTCAGCATATATCTTTGACATCCTACTGCCGGAGGACTATGTTTTGCTCCCTTCACTATGTAGATTGCCTTAAGGTGCTGCCGCTTGATTCAAACAAGGCAATGCAGTTGTCTTCTGCCTGATGATTAGCTATCATTTTTTGGAAGGAAACCAAGAAACAGTCATCGCAATTTGGAGGACTGACACTGAGTTTGTGATCAAACCACAGATTGCCTCATCCCTGTCCTTACAAAGATCTTGTTGAATGAAGTTATGCAAACACCAAGTATTTTCTTTACCAAAATGCACATTGAAATGAGAGGGTCTATACTTGAAGACAAGATGCATAGGACTTTTCCCCTCTTGAACCCAAAAAATGATGAAATTTGGCATGTATCATGTTGGTTGCAGATTCCTTCCCTCTTCTGTAGAAAATCTATTGAGGTTTGGGGTCGAGAAGAGGGAAGGAATCTGCAACCAACATGATACATGCCAAATTTCATCATTTTTTGGGTTCAAGAGGGGAAAAGTCCTATGCATCTTGTCTTCAAGTATAGACCCTCTCATTTCAATGTGATTTGGTAAAGAAAATACTTGGGGCCTGTTGCATAACTTCATTCAACAAGATCTTTGTAAGGACAGGGATGATTTGGCGATCTGTGGTTTGATCACAAACTCAGTGTCAGTCCTCCAAATTGAGATGACTGTTTCTTGGTTTCCTTTGCCAAAAATGATGGCTGAGTGGTTCAGGGCAGCCTCTTCCAGTCTTTATATAGAGTTTGACTGTCTCATGTGCTCCTTTTGCGCCGCGGGCAGATTTATTGGCATTTTATTAGCTTTTCTGACAGTTTACAGCTTTCTATGAAATCTTTAACTACAATAGGATATATTAAATGTGAAATAGGTTTTGAAAAGCAAAAGAATGAAAAGCAAGGATTCTTTTGGTGTTAGATTCAAGAAGTACAATGTTAGATTCAAAAAGTAAGTATAGATGTACATCTTGGAAGTTCGGCACCTCTTTCAAGATCATATGCTTGAAGTTTGAATCTACCAGAAAATGCAGTTTTCAAGACTTGGCTAAACCAGGGTTGTCATGTCCAGTGGTGTCTGATTAGTAGTATTGTTTGATGTTGGTATAGTATTAATCGGACTAAAAACTTGTGGATGTATGTCCGATGTAAACAATGATGTAGATAATTTTAAGGCCTATACTTAATATTGGGGCTTAAAACAATATACTTCAAACATAGGTGCAGAAGAGAGCTAAAATGAGAGTTTAGTGCCAAAACAACAAACAAAAAAAAACTCACAACAATGTGGGGAGAGGGGCTTTGTTGGTTGTAGTAATGACTCCATACATGCATATAGCTAGGTTGGCAATGTGCTAATCCCCTCTAGGTTTTGTCTCTAGCTATTTGGCAATAGTCAGCACTGTTCGGTGTTGAAACTGTGACCTAATAGGTAAATGCGCTACTCATAAATGCCTTCTTCTCATATGGGGGCTCACAAAAATAGAGTTAGCAATTACCTATATAGTTACATGAGAGGTGGAGCATTGACCTCTAATAGCAACTAGAATGATGCTAACTACCACTAGAGGACACATCACAATCCTTGTCAAAATCACCCTCACCAATGACATTGCCATACTCAAGTCTCTCCAATTGTTAAGAGTAGAGGTAGACATGGGTGTGTTTGTTAGAAGTGGATGCAGCAATGGAACATGAGAGAGTACAAAAACAACATGAGTCACATGTTGTGTGGGCCTTGGCACCGGCTTCCTTTTTCCATTAGAACCTACAGGTAGGTATGTGCTCAACTGTCAAATTGTGGAGGAGGGAGCCCCTATAAACAAGCCAAAACATGAATAGGTTGGCAACCCATAATGCAACTGACATATAAAAAGAAATAAAATAATTAGGTGCTCATATAAATAGGCCACATCATGAAATGCCTAGCCCAAAGGAACATGCACAAACAAACTCACACATGAACTGACAAGTCCGGTAACACCCTCCTTTAGATGATGGGTGATCTAGTACAATACAATATACAGTGAGAATGACTCATCATAGTACATACAACAATGACTTATCAAAGCGGGAAAAAAAGCACCAAACCGGTGTGCTTACTATGGCAACAAAATCACCACCATATCTTTTGATTGAATTGCCTTACCAGCATCCAAAATCTGCATCTACAATTGTTGGAGCTTGTTAATGTGCTCTCACATGGAGGCGGACTTGTTGAGGGTTCAGAATCACAAGCACATGACAAACGCTTAATGTGAGCAATCACATTAAGCATCTAAACCTCCAAAGTCACGTGCTTCATAGGGGGCATCCAATTGTAACTTTGGTCTCCTAACTCTAGCCAAATCTCACGAGCAGTTGTCAAATGCTTTATGTGAGCAATCATGTCCGGTGTGCATGAGAGGAAAAGGAATGAGTGAATGTGGGCATTCAACTTGTCCCAATGTGCCTAAACCTTCTCTCTCCTTCCGAGAAAGTGTGGAAGATGCTTTGACCTTTGCATGGTTGATAGCTTTAGTCACAAGCTCTGCTAGATCATAAGACTCCAAGATAGCCTCCATCATTGCACGCCAAATGCTGTAATTTTCTCCATCAAGCTTTTGGTCTTGTGGAAGAGCTGGTAGGACAGGGACCTTGCAGTCCATAATGGCATGAATATCAAAATCTAGCTTGTCCACCACGAACAATTTGAATTGCTAGAGGCGATTAAAAATCAAATTTGCTGCAGAAAGGCCTAAACACTGCCTTTCTCCTCCTTCAACAACTAGTTCTGCACACAAAGTACAGAAAATAAGTCTCCTTTCATATGCATCTGTGCTCATTCAGCCTTGTGTTGTGTTGATGTGTAGCCTCCCCACTTGTACCCAAATGCTGAAAACGCAGCCTTGGTGTCAAGCTGAAATCTCCTCTTCAGGTCTCTCCATGATCCATTGGCCCCTTAAATTGAACATGGAGGGGGGGAGAGAGAGAGAGAGAGAGAGAGAGAGAGAGAGAGAGAGAGAGAGAGAGAGAGAGAGAGAGTAGATGCAGAAGAGAGAGTGAGAGAGAGAGAGGGAGAGAGAGAGAGAGGTCGATGGCGCCCTGTCGTGACCTGCCGCCTGCACCGTTTCGTCACTCCTGGGGGTCAGGGTCCCTGCCGCCGTCGCCCTGCAGTTCCGTCAGGCCTTGTTTTCCGCGTCCTGGTCCTGAGCGCCGTGTTTGATCGTCCCGGCTTCTGTTGCGCCTGTCTACTGTCCCGTCACGCTGCCACGCCTGCAGACACCCATCTTGGTTCGTCGATTGTGCTGTCCGCGGGTCCGCGTGCTCGCGTTTGTTCTTCTCTGTAGAGGCGCACAACTATTGTCAACCCTAATCTCGACAGTCGTTAGAGAAGCAACGCCTCGACCAGAGTGCCCACTAATCTGTACACACACACACACAGAGAGAGAGAGAGAGAGAGAGAGAGAGAGAGACGCCTGAACGAGTGCATGCCTGTTCGCCTGTGGTCCCCTGCTTTACGTCCGCGTGCAGAGCTAAAGAAGCCGAGAGTGAGAGAGAGAGGATCGCCTAGACCTGCGCGCCGGCTGGAGACCCACCTGACGACTGCCGCCTGACGACTTCTTCAGAGAGAAGACAGTAGTATGGCTGGCCTCGATATGGATTTTCTAGACCGGACGGTGGCAGCCCTTGGCCCTGATTCCGATACAGAGGAGCCGGAGGATATGGTGCCGTGCACGGAGGAGATGTCTCTAGGTTCTGAACTGCCGCTTGCGGGCAAACGCTCCAAGCATACTTCTGACGAGCCAATAGGTCCTCAGGAACGTTCCTATGCGCAGGTTGCCTCTGATCCTGTGGATTCGCAGGAGATTGATTGGGAGCATTTGCTGGACTTTGCCAATACTCTGCTTGGCGATTATGTCCAGCATAATAATGAAACTTTTTCTGGCGCGGGAATTGATGATGTGCTGGAAGCCACGGTGGACCCGAAATCAGTCTTGCGGTCCTTCTCGGTGTTTTATGACTGTGCCGTTATACTTTTCTTCACTGGTAGGATACCAGTGCTTTCCCATATTCGTCAGTGGATGCACCATTTATTGCAAGGAGAGTGTGTTGAGGAGATCTTCCTTGGACCTCGCGGCTTTTATGAGGTGCTGTTGAAATCGGAAACACATCGGGCTGAGCTACTGTCCAAGTTGCCATTATTCTTTGATCGCCGCTTGGTCCATGTTGTACCATGGCACCCTATGGGCGACTTCCAACGTCTGCTTCAACGAGAATGCCCGGTGTGGGTGGAAGTGGAAAATTGTCCGGCGGTCTATTGGCCATTGTTGAAGGATGCGATGGCAGTTGTGGGAACAGTGCTAGTTCCCCCAAGCCTCAGGGCTATGAATCGAAACCGTTTATGCATGTTATGGGACACGGCCAGGAAAAGGCCTGCGTGGCTTCGCCTCAATTGTTCTGGCATGCATCCTTTGCGTTTTCGCTTGAAATGGGGCAACTTTGCAGGACACTGCTTTTCATGTGGTAAATTGGGGCATTTTATGGCCGAATGCCCTGAAAGGCAACCGTCTTCCGAGGATGCGCAGGTTGTGCTGCCTAAGGATGACATGGTGCTTGATGCCCCGACACAGGAGGCCCTTCAGCCACCTAATGTCGTGGATAAAGGCAAACAACAGGTCCTAGGTTTGGATTCCCGTAGCACCGATTGGATTGAGGCACGTCAAAAAAAGGTAAAAAGTTGGATGCAGGCCTGGCGGATCCTGGGCCTAATGCTTCACAGGATTCCGTGCGCACGTATATGTGCAGGAAAGAAATGTTCACTTCACAGCAGGGTGCGCGTACTATGGCCCCGTTTGCCCCCCGTAATCAGTCTACAAGGAAAGTCTATACAGACGGTCCCAAGGGCCCACCTGCTAAGCTGGCGTTTGATACAAAAGGTAATGTGATTACACCTTGGGATCGGCGTTATCCCAGCCCCACTCCCAAGGCAGTGGATTTTCCTTCTACCTCTAAAGCAGGTCGCCAGAATTCGTTTGCAGTATTGGCTGATTTTCTGGATGCTCTTGCGGAAAAGGTGAAATCGAGGCAACAGGCGCCTCGTTCTTGACTTCCTTTTTGTGAGAGTAGAGGATCGAGGTACAGCTAGGATTCAGTAGACAATGTGAGAGTGAGAAAAACAGAGTTGAAGCACGACACCCAAGAGAATAGACTGAATGAGTGTAATCTGAAAGTACAAAGTACAACCCTTAAACCTTAGGGTTGTAGGGGGGTGTTCACACCCGACACACACTAAGTGCCCAAATGTGTGTAACATAAGCACATAAGTACATATGACAATAAGACCATAAGTCTGGGGGAAAAAACCTCTCCTACCGAGAGTAAAAAGTGCCCTAGTATCCTACTGATCACCGACACTCCCATATGAGCGTAGGCGTAAGTAAGGCGTGAGTCAAATACCCAACAAACCCCCCTGGAGTGAAGAGTGATCAAGAGTACAAGGATCATTCGCCACCAAAGGATATCAAATTTAAAGCATCTCGAAATGCTTCAAATTTGTCACGAGGAAGAGCTTTGGTGAAGATGTCTGCCACATTACTGGTGGTAGGATAATAGACAAGGCTGATATCACCTGCATGCAGCCTCTCTCTGACAAAGTGATAGTGAATCTCAATGTGTTTCGTGCGAGCATGAAACACTGGGTTCCGTGCCACTGCAATGGCACTCTGACTGTCAGTAAACAATGGAGTAGGCTCAGTAACAGATACATCTAAATCAGCTAGCAAGCATCTAAGCCATACGCATTCAACTGTGGTAGTGAAAGCTGCCTTGTATTCAGCTTCACATGACGATGTGGCAACAGTGGATTGTTTCTTGCTAAGCCAAGAAATGCAAGAAGTGCCAAGAAAGAAACAATTGCCACTAGTAGAGTGACGTGTATCATAATCACCAGCCCAATCAGAATCACTGTAAGCATGTAAATGCAGTGGTCCCCCCTTGGCATAAAGCAACCCAAGAGAACGAGTACCCTGCAAGTAGCGAAAAACATGCTTGATAGCTTGCCAATGTGACATACGTGGCTGATGCATATACCTGCTCAAAGCTGAAACTGCAAACTGTATGTCCGGCCTAGTATTGCATAGATAGATAAGACATCCAACTGCAGGAGCATATGTATGTATATCAAACAAATCACTGTCATCATGTAATGACAGTTTCAGTCCAGGTTCCATGGGAGTACTAACTGGCTTGCAATCCTATAAGCCAAATTTCTCAAGAAGCTGCCCAATATACCTTGACTGTGATAACCCAATACCTTGAGCAGTACGTATGAATTGGATGCCCAAGTAGTAATGCAAAACTCCCAAGTTAGACA
Organism: Lygodium microphyllum; assembly: GCF_053477565.2. Lineage (NCBI taxonomy): Eukaryota > Viridiplantae > Streptophyta > Polypodiopsida > Schizaeales > Lygodiaceae > Lygodium > Lygodium microphyllum. The sequence goes on along the minus strand of NC_141154.1, from coordinate 106,443,780 downwards.
TGTCAAAAGTTTGCTGCAAATTTTGTTTGAATGCTGAAATCTGATCAGCATGTGTTCCAGTGAGCAAAAGGTCATCAACATAAAGACATAAAATCAGCATATATCCCCCTTCTTTACATACGTAAAGGGTAGACTCAAATGAGCTGTTTAACCCCTGATCAAGCAAGAAAGCATCTATCTTTTCATACCAAGCTCTAGGAGCTTGTTTTAAACCATATAGTGCCTTTTTGAGCTTGCATACCAAATGTTCTGAGCCTTCAACTGCAAAACCAATGGGCTGCTGTACATAAACTTCCTCCTGAAGTTCCCCATGTAAAAATGCAGTCTTGATATCTAGCTGATGTACTGTCCAACCATAATGTGCAGCCAAAGTAATCATAGACCTGATGGTCGTCATACGGGAAGTAGGAGCAAATGTCTCCTCATAATCAATGCCCTTTTTCTGTGCGTAGCCTTTAGCTACCAGCCGTGCCTTGTATTTATCAATGGATCCATCTGCTTTTCTTTTCAATTTGTAGACCCATTTTGTTCCAATGGCTTTCTTCCCAAATGGCAAGGACACCAAATCCCAAGTTTGATTCTTAGTAATAGAATCTAATTCAGCTTGCATGGCTGCCATCCAATGCACATCGTGTTGTGCATCCTCATAACATTCGGGCTCTTCATTATCAAAAGTACTTGCTGCCATAATAAACTCCATAGTATGTGCTGAATCATGCAAACGAGTTTGCCTTCTAGTATGACCAGCCATGGGTGCATCCAAAGGACTATCTTGCATAGTCTGCAAATACCATCTAGGTAGCTGTCTAGCATCCTGGCTGTGTGCAAGCTCTTGCTGAATTTTTGTTTCAGCATGATGCTGAATATTCCGATCAGCCAATGGCTGAATTTCTGCACTTTCCATAGGAGCAACTGGCTGAACATTAGGTTCATTTTGTGAACCTCCAGCTGAATCACCAAAAGTAATGGGCGGCAGCCCTTCAAAAACATCACAGGCAGCCTGATATGTGTCCAAACCAGCCAAGGATAATTCTGATTTTTAATCAAAAACAACATCCCTGCTGACAAAAACCTTCTTCGTAACGGGATCATAGAGTCTGTAGCCTTTGCTCTCATTGCTATATCCCATAAAAATGCACTTAACAGCCTTGTTGTCCAATTTTCTTCTAAGTACCTGTGGAATATGGGCATAGGCAAGACACCCAAAGGTACGAAAGTGACCAATCAAAGGTTTACGGCTGTTCCAAGCCTCAAATGGTGTGATGGTCTTCAAGGCTTTGGTAGGGCATCTGTTCAAAATATGGCAAGCACACATGACTGCTTCCATCCAAAAACTATGAGGCAAGCTCTTTGCCTTCAGTATACATCCGGCCATCTCCATGAGTGACCGATTTTTCCTCTCTGCTACCCCATTCTACTGTGGAGTATAAGCTGTAGTATACTGATGTACTATGCCCTTCTGCTACAAAAAAGAATTCAGCATAGAGGACATGTATTCCCCTCCTCGGTCCGAACGGAGAGTCTTAATGTGGCATCCAGATTGATTTTCAACAAGTGCACTGAAAGCCAAAAATGCATCATACACTTCTGACTTCTTTTTCAAACAATAGACCCAGCAAAAACGTGTGAAGTCATCAATGAATGTCACAAAATAATAACAACCACCCAATGACATGATCTGCATAGGCCCACAAACATCTGAATGCACCAACTGCAATCTGGTTGTTGCCCTGAAAGCAACATCACGAGGAAATGAGAATCGATGCATTTTCCCCAAAATGCATCCCTTGCATAAGTGCTCAGGAGGTCTCTCCAAGAGAGGTAAGCCATCCAGCATCTGAGTACGCTGTAAAAGCATCAAGCTGCCAAAGTTTACATGCCCCAAACGAGCATGCCATAACTCCGCCTGTATCATAGCAGGAGTAAGAGTGGATGTCAAGTATGCTGACTGATCTATTGAAAGAGCATCCAACTCATATAAACCATGACACAAAGATCCTATCAAGACCAAAGTCATGCATTGTTTTTCTCGAACCATGCAACGGTCATCATCAAAGGTGACCTGCATACCACAACGTGCCAAAGAAGAAATAGAAAGCAAATTCTTCTTTATTCCAGGCACAAACAAAGCATCCTGCAAGCGGAGAATAGAGCCATCAATGGCTGTGAGCTGAATCTCCCCAATACCACGAACAGGGTATGATGCATTATTGGCACACTGTACCGATTTCCCAACGGGAGGTGCACTAACTGAAGCAAACAAATCTCTGCGAGATGTGATATGTCTAGAAGCACCACTGTCAAAGAACCAAGTGTCAGCATCCTCTGTAGAGCTAAGTGCTCTATCGGCCCAAGAGATGTCATAACTGCAAGTGTAAAAACAATAGTCCCTGTCCACAACAAAGGACGCGGACTCACTAGCAGTGGAAGGAGTAGTAGAAACAGACATTCCTGACTCCTTCTCTTTGGCAATGCGTTTTCTGCACTCAGTGATATAGTGGCCGGGCTTCTTACAATAATGACATTTTCCTTTCTTTGCTTGCGTCCCCCCTTGTGACTGATTCTGCGATGTGCCCGAAGTGCCAGAACTCTGTGGAGCATTTTCACCTTGCTGTTCTTGCCTTTCTGTCTTGCCATAAAAGCCTGCTCAGAGACTATAGCATCCACACCACTATTTTTCCGTGTTTGCTCCTCCTCTAGAAGCAAGCTAACCAGCTGAATAAAAGTGAGTGGATGCTCAGCAATCCTCATGGTGAGGTTCAATGCAGTATGAAAAGACAAGTACGAAGGAGGTAAGGAATTCAAGGTGGTGGATATCAACTGTGTATCCGAAAAATACTCATCTACATTCATGAGCTGCTCCCTCAAGTCCTGAATCTTGTTTAAGTGATCCTGCATAGAATCACCTTCATGCATCTTCAGAGTTTCCAACTCTTTCTTCAAGAAAGAGATCCTAGTCTCATTCTTTCCTGCAAACATATGCTCCAAAGTCAACCATGCATCTCGTGAAGAAGATGCCGAACGGATATGAGGTATGATGGACCGCTGAACTGCCAGAGCAATCAGCGACAAGGCTTGTGCATCATAGGTATCCCAAGCTTTTTGAGTTGCAGTTCTTGGAGGAAGTGGCTGAGGTGGAGCGGGCTGAGGTCCCCGTTGTCCACGTGCGCCTTAGGGAGGAGGAGTAACGGGAGCTACAAATCCCGGTCGAGTTTCCTCTCCACTGACATAATCCCATAAATTCTTGGCCACTAATACATCTTTCATCATGAATGACCAAAGGGAATAGTTGTTTCCGTCCAGTCTGTCCTCCTTGGATACATACGTAAAAACATCACCTCCCTGATTTGCCATGATGACAAATTTCCAAAGACAAAATGAGCAATGTCAAAGCAGTACGAACTGGAAATCTACAAATTTCCAGAAATTGCAGCAAATACGTTTCTGCAATTAATGTGCAAGGGCGTACTCTGTCAAAAGACTGTCTTTTAATGCACGCTTCCCAAGGTGCAAACAGTGCAATGCAACACTGTTGTGAATAAATCCCCAAAATTTTTGCCAAAATTTCTGTAAAAAACAGTCTTTCTATGACTGTATCAGCAGTTCAAATGCAATTGTCCTCCAAATACACAAAAGCCCCAAAATTTCTGACGATCTAGTCCAGAAATTTGCATGAAATTTATCCCCCGACTTGTTCTGTGCTTGCTGTGTGTGAACCTCCGCTTCCAGAATAGTGTTCTGGGCTAAAATTAAAAAAAAAATGTTGAAAATTTTACCTGATGGTGTGCTGGTCAAACAGGCGGCCGAGGTTGCAAGCAAAGCTGTCGTGGACTTTAAGTCAACGGGCAGTTTGGCGGCGCAGGATAGTCGCGTGTGACGACTAGCGGACTGTAGTTCTTGACGGGCGGGCGCAGGACAGTCGCGTGTGACGGCTGACGACCTACCAGGCGAGGTCGTCTGGCGGGCGTCGTCTGACGAAGGGCTGCTCGTGGTCAAACAGGCGATGCAGCTGACGTGGACGACAGGCGACGACGACAGGCGACGCAGCTGCTGACGTGGACGATAGGCTACGTAGATAGTCGGACTGCAAGCGGACAATCGAACAGTCTCGAGCTGTGGGAGGAGTCAGGCTGCGCAGACCGTATGACGTTGATGGGCGGACTGTTTGCTACGAACTTCAGACAGTACTGACGACGGGCTGTCAGGCGCTGACGGGCTGACAGACTGGCGACTGGAGCTGGCGACACGGGGGCAAAACTGGCTGCTGACTGAGGACCGCTCTGATACCAAATGTGAGAGCAGAGGATCGAGGTATAGCTAAGATTCAGTAGACAGTGTGAGAGAGAAAAACAGAGTTGAAGCACGACACCCAAGAGAATAGACTGAATGAGTGTAATTTGAAAGTACAAAGTACAACCCTTAAACCTTAGGGTTGTAGGGGAGTGTTCACACCCGACACACACTAAGTGCCCAAATGTGTGTAACATAAGCACATAAGTACATACGACAATAAGACCATAAGTCTGGGGGAAAAAACCTCTCCTACCGAGAGTAAAAAGTGCCCCAGTGTCCTACTGATCACCGACACTTCCATATGAGCGTAGGCGTAAGTAAGGCGTGAGTCAAATACCGAACACTTTTTTTGAAGATAGCCACGTGGAATGTGTGAGGCATTTGCTCTTGCCATAAGCAACATACCATGTGGACTGTCTTGCATGAGAACCAGTGGGATGTATTGTGTGCAGTTGAGCACAAAAGTCACGGTGAAGCAGGAAAAGTTGTGGATTGTCATGCATTCCGTCTGTTTTATGCAGGGACACATGCCACGTACTATTCGGGCGTGCTGATGATTGTCCATGAGAAATACCAGCCTGTTCTTGTTAAAAATGATGTGTAGGGCCGCTTTCTGGTAATTGAAGTCTTATTTGAAGGAGAGATTTTATGGTTGCTGGGCCTCTATGCTCCGAATGATCCCGCATCCCGACGGGATCTTTGGTCGACTTTGCAGGGCTCCATGTCACTTGGTCGAAGGGAGTTTTTGATGGGAGATTTCAATATGTGTGTTGACTCTTCTCAGTCCACTTGAGGGCATTCGGTAATGGATACGCCGGAAAGCCGGGTGTGGAATTCCTTTGCTTTGCGCGTACTTAAGCAAGATCTTTGGTCGTGGCTTCACCCTTCTTTTTTAGGGTTTACTTTTCATTCCGCCCAATATGCAACTACTTGGTCGCGGTTGGATCGAATGTATATCTTGGAGGGGGATGATTTTCTTCCCGAGATGCTGGAAATGAAGGTCTTGCAGCAATATGCGTTGTTGGACCATTTCCCCCTCCAGCTTGAGATGCGGGCACAACCTATTGCACCTTTTATGCAGTTGCTGGATAGGCTCCCTTTACGTTTCAACTCCTCTTATTTGAAGCATCCAATTTTTCAGGGCTATATGCAGCAATTAATTGAGAGGTTCTTATTGGACTTCGCCTCTGAGGGCTTGGCTTCATTTGCACGACTGCTCTCTAATGTCCAGCGGGTTGCTCGGCAATATGGGATTCATCATGCCTCTCTTTGTCGGCGACGTCGACATGCAGCAGAGGACTTACTGGCTTTGGTCCGTTCCTTGCTCGTGGATTCCCCAGATGATGATTTTCTGCTCACTGGAGTGGATTTGGCCCATCTTATTCAAGTGTTTCAGTTGAAATCTTATCAGCAGGCCAAGCTGCATAACTTGACTGACACATTGCAAGATAGCGCCTGCCAGTCTCATAAGTTCTTTCGCGCCTTGCATGCTTCTCCGGCTCGCGAAAATATGACTAGACTCCAGGATTCGGAAGGTCGCATGGTCACTGATCCACAGACCATTGTCAATATGTGCAGAAATTATTTTATGGAACTTCTTGGTTCTTCTCCCTCGCCTTCTAGCCAGGTTACGCATGCCCGCTCGGTCTTCTATCATCTGGTCCGCCAGCAGGTTCCACTTGATATGCAAGCCACTTTGGAGGCGGATATTTGCGAGGAGTAGGTTATGGATGTTTTGTTGCGCCTGCCTAAGGATAAAAGTCCTGGTTGGGATGGTCTCACTAATGAATTCTTTGAGAACTCGGCCACGCAGTTGGTGAAGCCATTGGTGGTCATGTTTCAGCAGGTTTGGGAAACAGGGGCCATGCCTTCCTCATGGAAAGAAGGCCTTATCAAACTGATTCCAAAGGTCCCTTCGCCGTCCATGCTGCAACACTGGAGACCAATTTCTTTGATGGGCTCTATGTATAAAATCTTCTCCAAAGTGCTGGCGAATCGGCTTCACAAGCACCTTCCAGCTATTGTGCATCCTCTCCAATATGGTTTCATTAAGGGCCGCAACATTCTGCATAATATCTTAAATGTGCAAATGGCTATTGACTATGCGCGGCACTCCAGTCAGGAAGTGGTATTGATTCAATTGGACTTGGAAAAGGCGTTTGACTATGTGGATTGGTCTTTCATTGCTGATCTCATGTCTGCTATGGGCTTTGGTACTCGGATGTCCCGATTGATCTACACCATTAGTACTGCGGCTTCTTCAAGAGTTATGCTCAATGGTAGGGTTACAGAGCCATTTGTCCTTGCACGCTCGGTCAGACAGGGTTGCCCTTTGAGTCCTCTCTTCTTTGCCCTGGCGACTCACCCGGTCCTTTCAATGCTATCTTCAATGGCGGCTTCTGCTCAGCTGGCAAGATTGTCTCTTCCTTTGGGGCAGCACTTCATTAGCCAATCTTTGGCTGATGACACCTTTATGATTTTGCGGGCGGACAGGGACAACATTCGAAAGGCATTAGATGTTTGGACGCCCTTTGGTCAGGCCTCTGGTCTTCGCATCAATGCCTTTAAGTCAGCCATTCTCAGTTACACGGAGCCTGATTTACAGTCATTAGGCTGGCAGGGCCAGGTGGTTTCCCGTGGCTCCATTGTCAGGCATCTTGGATACCCATCGGGGGTGGATGTACGGCCAAAGGACCTACTGGAGTGGATTTCACAAAAACTGGCGGCGAAGTTTATGTATTGGAAGTCGCAAGCGTGGCCATTCCATGTCCGCCTCAAAGTGGCTCAGACAATTATGCTACCAATGCTAACGTATTTCCTGCCATTGTTGCCGTGGACGCCTACTACTTTGAAGGCTCTCACTCATCCCATTCGTTTCATGCTATGGAAGAAGGATTCACTGCAGGCATGCATTTCGTGGATTTCATGGTCACATACATGTACCCCGAAACGCATGGGTGGTGGAGTGATTTTGGATGCAGAAACTCATATGCTGGCTCTTCGTTGGTCTCTTTTTTGTGCCATGTGTGTGGATCATCACCCGTGGACCATCATAGCCTGTTATTTTCTTGAGGACAGCGGGCTACGCCATGGTAACACACGACTTCGGGCCTCCTGGTGGCATGTCCTTAATGCTGACTCTTGATTTTCCAGTCCCTCTTCCTCTTTGTTACTGCACTTGGTTGGCTCTTGGAAAGCGGTGCTCCAAAAGGCCCATTGGTATCCAGTGGGGGACCGCTTGCAGACTAACTTCTTTCAGCTGGAATTGTTGGCAGTATCGAGATTACTTTCATGGGAAGACAAACATCAGCTCAGACCGAGATTCAACCGCATGGCCCGTTTAGTTGTGACTTCGATTGCGGATGCTACCCTTGCCACTCGCAATGTCCTCGCATCGTTTCGGACTGCTAGGAGACTTTTCAGGATCCCCCGCGGATACCGTGGTTTATGGGGAAAGCTTTTGTCGGAGCTTCAGGGTAGGCAACCCTTTCCTGCCTTGGTTGTGGATCGTCCTTGGCAGGACTGGGACCTTGCAGGCCGGTTGAGTCTGGAAAAGGCCTCTACTAATCAGGTGTATCATCTTCTCATTCAAGATCACCAATGGCTGGGTGTGAAAGCTAATACTGTTTGGGGACTGCGGAAATCGCTGTCATGGTGGCAGGCAACGCTGATGGAGGGCTGGCTGAATAAGGCACCTTTCAAATGCAAGGTCTTTCTTTGGCGGGTAATGATTGGTGGCCTTCCTCTTGCCTCGGCCCTTTCCAAGCGTCGAATCTCGAATGGCAATTGTTTCTTCTGCACCACTACTGCGGAATCGGCCCGACATCGTTTTCTTTCTTGCTCGCTCGCCAAGAATATCTGGTCACTCTTGTCGCAAATCTGGCGCGCAGTGGTGGGGTCCTCACTAACTCCTTTCGAATGGGTTTTTGTGCGCCCAAAGTACCCCACACCGCCACAGTTACATATGAAGATCTTATTTCACTTTTTCAGATACTGGGGATGCTGGCACATTTGGACCACACGCAATGCTTTTCTCTTTGATTCAGCCTCTAATGTACCGAGACATATTGCCAGGCTTAAAGGGCTCTTGCATTGGCAGCTAGATCTCATCCGGCACTCCGACTTGCTCCCTCGGGAGGATTTGCATCCCTGGCATATGGCAATTGCCTCTGGGTCGTTGCCATGATTGGTGTAACCTTTTTAGTGCATTAGGACGGGGATTTCCCACACGTTGGCCTAGGGCCCTCGTGCCTCTTGTAATCATTTAATCATATAATCTTGTACCTTTTTCCGTAATTAATACAATTACCTTTTACGAAAAAAAAAAGAGAGTAGATGCAGAAAGTTGAATGCTGAAGACAAAAGGCAGAGTATGTACAATAGGCTAAATGTGTATCAACAGTCAATAAAAGGAATGAAGGCACCATCTAAATAAAGAAGAGAGAGAATGATCTGAACAAAGAGTGGGTGGGGGAGACTAGAAGTCATGATTGAGAAGTAATGACAATGCCCACAACATACCCTATTTATAGGGGATTTGTTGTGCATTTTTCCTACCATGTGCAATAAATGATTAAATACAAATAAAGCCTTTTTGTGGTTGTTAATGGAGACTAGAATTAGGAATTAATGCACTACAACTAAATGTTAATGCATCTAATGAGTTTGGTTGCTTAAGAGTAACTGGGAAGCCTGATCTCGCATAGTCAATAAAAGTCTAAGCAATCTCCATTTCTTGAAGCTAACACATAAAAGTGTCAAGTACTCTCGTATGAATGCATATTTGTAAATGAGGTATTCGTCAAAGCTCGTAGGAATTTATCATAAGCCTCAGAGAAGACGCCTTTGTGAGAATCCAAAATTAGTCGGAACGTAGTCTTAGTTCACAAAAGATAGAGACTAGTCTGAGAAAGTTAGAAAAAATTCTAGAGCAAGAGCACTCGGCGTTGGAACAGATTTGTCCAATCAAAAGCATGCCTAAAAACCAAGATAGATGTCTGATTGCCAGAAACATTCACCAAATGGAGACGAATTCATCATGTACTCGCTTGCCTACCGGAACATTCCTCAAAATGAAACGCACGCCCTCGTTAATGCATCACTAACGGAAATGATGTCTGTTTTGAAGCAAACATTCGACCATCAATAAACAGCTTTTGGAGTGACTTGTAGCTCGGAAATTCTGTTTTTTGTTGCGAAGGAACGCATCAGAGCAAGTGGATTCAACTTAACTTGCACGGGTGATCATCGTATTCGTGGCCTACACATGGATGGGTTGACGACCACTTACCACTCCAAATTTTGAGGTAATTCAACGAAGTCCACTATGTCCCCCTTTTGATGACGTGCTCGGTTGACTTGCCGTAGCGAAGACGTGTTTAGATATGGACCACATGCTCTCTCTCTTCTTTCTCTCTCCCGTTCTAATGGACTGATCGACGGATCCAACAAGTCGAGACATTGAGACATTGCTTCCTTATCTTCAATAATGTTGGCAAGAATGTGGCTTTTTTTAGAACTGCTCCAAGATCACTCGTTATGATCTATTTCATTGTATAGTCAGATCACTTTTTTCCAAGTGAATGTGTTACAATTCATACATGACTTCATGGTGCAAGTGTCAAATATACGTCAATGGCTGCCAGCAGACATGACAACTCGTCGAGTGGTTGCTTAGCATCTACTGTCCATGACAAAGACCACTACTATTTTAGACACGGTGAGGGTATTGACGACGGTTTTTGGTCCATGACCTTTTTTTTTTCCCATTTATCCCATCCCAACATCACTTTCCAAAATTGTGATGGAAAATTAGTTCTTAAATTAACAATTACATGAAACTTTAATTGCTATGGATGTTTGAGTAGACCTAACCCATGCCAAACAAGGACCTAACCCATGACATCCTTTGCCTTATTGCAAACAAGGACCTTTTCACAATACAAGCAACATTCTCAAAAGGGAAATGGAACTATTAACATGAAAGGTCACAAAACTTGAGAACCCAAAGTGTCGGAAGCCTAAACTCCAAAAGTCATCACTCGAGTGTGGTGGAATTAAGAAATGAAAAGGCTGCTTCTACCTGACCATGTACGGAAGTCAATAGTCAATATGGATCTTATGAACTCGTTTTTTGTTGTTCTTCCTCTTTCTTTTAAGATAAGTGGGCTACCCACTCCCATGTCTTCTCTTTCTTCTATCCTTTTGAGGTAGGTGGACCATGCACTTTTACATCTTCTCTTTCTTTTAACCATATACGTGTTTGGGGCAAATATAGCATTCACCAAAGTAGAAGGTGAGGTTAATAAGTGCCTTGCACAATTATGATCTTATGTTTTGAGATGCATGGACCTTTAGGTGTCCTAAGAAACATAAGACTTACGGATCTCACGAGGGCAAGCATGCAAAGGGTCATATCATCGAGGAAGCTAGAGTGGAAGAGTCCATCTATGAAGCTCAAGTGAAAGGGTTTATCTAGGAAGATGAAGCGAAAGAGCTTTTCTCTATTTTCCCCTCTCTCCTACTCTTCCTTTTTCTTTTGCTCCACTTCCCTTTCCTCTCCATTTTTAGCACATGATTGAGAAAGAGAGAAGACATTACATTTTGATCAAGCTCACTGATTGTGATGATCTGCTACAAGGAGTGGGTCATGCAATGAAGGAAAAGACTAGGTAGGTGAAACCTCGAAAGAGAGAAACACGCACGGAGAGAGTCAAGAAAAATATCGTGTTTTGAAAAACCCGAATACACCAAGTGACACAAGTGGCGCACATGGTTCAAATCAAAATGATTGCACAAAAATTCATATTCGCGTGGAGATTTCCGAACTTCCAAATGCCCATACGGCCAAGGGGTCAAATATTTGGAGGTTTATGAGGATTTGAATAAGGCTAACATGGAAATGTTCTCTCTTATAAAATGTCATCTAGGGTTTCGATAATGAGCCTATTTGGAAGTGGGGAATACTTCGGTGGCAAGGTGTATGGAAGCTTGTCGCTAATGACCGTGTGGGTATTGCAACAAGGGTTACTTTGATGTTTAATACTTGGACAGACATCTGAGCAAAGGCTGTCAACCTAGTTCCTTTGATATCACTTTTACAACCACATTGGGACCTCTCTAATCCATTCACTCATGAACCAAAAAAGTAGACGTAGCTCTAATCCACTTGAACACTTGCAAGCCCAAGGAGATCACATCAAATTATGAATCTACCCATACCTTAACCTTGGGTACACACCACCAAGCAATATGACTTCATAATATAATCATTGAGCTCTAGTAGCAAGATTAGAGGAATAGATTAAAGCTCCCTCTTTGAAGTATGAATTGAAAGTAGTGTAACCTTCCAAGTATATGAGTGTAAAGAGAAGTTATTTCACTTTATCTGATCCTAGATAATGTGAGCCTTGGTATGCTTGTCTTAAACCTAAGAGTTTAGGGCTCCTATGACCCTAAATGCTAATGCCTCCTAGGACATCTAATGGTTTATGCCTCTTAGTATACAACACGTAAATAGCTTGCATGTGGTAACTAGTCAACAACCAAACCATCATGATCTTGAGCTATCACTCTCTACTTAATCAATAACTCTACTAGCATGCTAATGTGAATGGAGGGAGTGCTAGGATGTGGCATTTGATGGTAAGGGAGGGAGGGTTGACTGGGTGCATAGCTGATAGAGTGATTATACGTTTGCCAAACGTGTATTGATGTAATAGAGATCATATGATGGTGCTCATGAAATCTCATCCAAGCTTCCTTGCATTAGGCTCATAAAGAGCTAGTAGAACTTGTCGCATTGTGGGCCCACTTCTTGTGCCTAGTGAGCCATTTGAAGATGAGACATGGCTCATAGTTGTGATCTACCCCATCCTCACATTTCTATAAGTCATGCTGTTGCACCCTCATCATACCATCTATTTTGCAATAGGTCCTACATAGTGGCCTCGACCCAATGCATGAGGATAGCTCATGTGGGTGACATGACCAAGAAGTGAATTGAACTCTTGTAGGGGTTATGATGGGTATGTATTCTAAAATGTCATGTATATATGCTTGATGTAATCATCACTATTGACTTGTGAGAGGTAGATCCTTAATTGTTGAGAAGTAGAAGTGTAGTGTTGCTAGCATGGTGTCCTACATTTCAAGCATAGGGCAATGTAAACATGAAGCACTTCAATTCCGATGGGTTAGCCCCATACAAAGAAACTTGCCATGAGAGGTATTAGACCAAAGAGCTTGTCAAGTAATCTACTCTACTTACAATACCCAAATGGATAACAAGTGACTTGCAAATGATGGCATTGTGCCATGCCTATGTGTAAGGCCAACCAACTTGATGTAGCACTCTTGAATCCAAGTGTTATCAAAATACAAAGGTTAATAGAATTGAGCAATATCATAATGAATTGGAGAAAAATTGGAGTATAAAGTTGGAGGCAACAAATCTATAGTGCTATTGTGGCATATGAAGCTCCATTTCCTTTTTGTTGCCCAATTTCCATGTGCAAGCAGCAACAAAAACAATTGAGAGACACAAGTCATACGCAATCATTCTTCAAATACGCAAGACATTGATAATGGACACTTGCCCAAGCTATATCCGAGCACATGCAGCATTTACACACATGGGCATGCATACGCGTGTGCATGTGTCTAAATGCATAGATAATTGTTCATGATAATAGCTTTGTGTCTATTTGTATGCATATAGTGTATATGCTATACATACAATGCAATTAAACTATTTGTATATATGGTTTGATGGCTATGGACATATGATGATTGCATGGTGTGTGTGCACATGTAAATAGGTAAGTTGATAACACATAATGACATGTTTGGTAGGTTAACATTGCGTAAAGTAGGAGCCAAAAAATGCATCTTCCTACCTAGATAGAGGGAAATAGAAAATGCATAAATGCCATATGGGTAAGGAAAAATAGTAAAAGCATTGTATGTCAATGAGGTGAATGAGACAACAAAAAAGGATGACAATTCTTTGAACAAACACATAATACTAGAGAATATGTGTTAGTATATTGTAGGGAAATGATGCATGGGGCTTGGTCCCCATGAGAGTAGAGAGAAAATATGGGAAGCTAGGTTGAGATTACTGTTTGAGGATAAGACAAAATTCAAAAGGGAAGTAGTGTATAAATAAAGTGGTTTTGGGATAAGTTTGTATGTTGGGGAAGTTTGGTAAAAGAGTTAGCCAGGGTTATGATATTAATAACTTTGTGATTAGAAGTTGTGAACTTTGAAAGACTCCTTAAGGGATGTATTTGAGGTTGGAAATTCATGCACCCATGTACATACCTCCACCATTTTCTTGAGAGGATTAAGATCAAGAAATTTATGCAATTTCGATCACTAGATTCAATTGCAAAAGAAAATATTTTTGTGATGTTATAGGCTTAATGGGATTACGATTGATTATTTAACTAACACTCCATTAGAATTCGCCCAAATTGCTTGTGTTAGGATCCCATTGGTAACCTAGACTAATTTGTTTAAGCCCTTTATTTGAAGATATTTATTAATACGATTACTATTGGCCATAGCGATTTAATGTGATTTTTTAAAGCTCTTGTATTTGAAGATAGTTATTCATACGATTACAATTGAACCCCATTGGTAACCTAGTCTAATTTCTTTAACCAACAATTTGTTTAAGTTCTTCTATTGGAAGATGTCTCCTAGTACAATTAAGATTGAACTCCATTTTTAACCTAGTCTAATTTGTTTAAGCTCTTGTATTTTAAGATATTTATTAATACATTATGAATGGACGTATTGGTAACCTAGTCTAACATGTTTATCCAGCAATTTGTTTATGCGCTTCTATTTGGACATGTTTATCAATATAGCTAAGATTGAACATGCGTGGTAACACCATTGGTACCTAGTCTAATCTGATTTGTTGAATCCCATTGTTATCTAGTCTAATCTAATTTGTTTAAACTCATTGGTACCTAGTCTAATCTAATCTAAATTTGTTGAAGCCCTTGAATTTGAAGCTATATTTATTAATGCAATTATTGTTTTTGGCGCCTAATTCCTTTGTTTACAACGATTCCATGGCAATTAAGAGAGGTTAATTGAGCTCCCTGGCTATGGCCTCCGTAAGGGGCCATGCCTGTATGGCGCAGCGATTAGAATCAGTTGTGTCAGTCGTCGCTGTGTTAATCCTGTGCGCGTCAATCCATGATGCACTTCGCCCTTACCATGCTGGCCACGGCGAGTCGCTGTTAATCGATCAAGCGATCCGCACATCTTTCTGCCCGGATTCTGACTCCAGCGAGCTGCATCATTCCAGGCCCCTCATCGGCATCCTGTCGCAGCCTGGCGATGGAGATGGCGGGCTTATCATCAGGCGCAAGGGATGGAAGGCCAAGAACGTGTCCTACATCGCTGCTTCCTATGTCAAGTTCGTGGAGATGGGAGGAGCCCGGGCTGTGCCTCTCATCTACAATGAGCCAGAGGACACTCTCTCACGGGTTCGTTCAACCTTCAATTTCTGCTCAAAGCAACACCAAAGCAGATAATAGTAGTATCTCTCTTTGCACTCAATTCCTGCTCAAAGCAAATATCAAAACAGATAATCACGTCTTTCTCCCTTCGCATACCAGATAATAAAGAGTCTCTCTCTTTGCATTCAATTCCTGCTCGAAGCTTGTATCCAAAAAGTTCAAGTCTTATGCACCTGTATGGTCGAGAAATATATTTTTTGCTTCATTTTGATTTACAGTCGTTGGTTTCCTTTTCTGGCAATTGCTGCACAATCTTCTTCTACCACAGAAATTTGCAGCAATCAATGGAATACTTTTGCCAGGGGGAAGTGCAAGCCTGCAGGATGGTCCATTTTATGCGACCGCAAAAAAACTCTTCCAGGTAACCAGAAATTTTCGCGTACACGTTGCACAGCATTTGGATACATCTACTGAAACCTATGCAGTCAAGCATCTCCAATTAATCAGAAACTCAATATACTTGAGTTGCAAGGAGCACCTCTATAACAAATTCCTGTTGTTCAGTTAAAGAGTAGGTTTCCCTCTTTCCACAAGCGTTAAAGGATCTTTGGTAATACAATCAAAATGAGCTAAAACTAGGGGGTTAAGTTAATGGAGCTAGTCGTATGGGGGTCTTGAAATGTGCAACCAAACGATTTGTATCAATTTTTTTGGTCATTAGATTTGTCTTGAGGTGATGGTGATATGTAAAATCTACTTTCTCTCACTCCTAACAAGTTCATGTATTAACATCTTTCTCATTTAGGATTTTGATGTGAGTTTCATTTCACTTTACAAATAATATAATACTTTGGCTTGAAGTGAATATGCATACATTCTATCTTCAAGTTGATAGGTTTGTTTGTTCAGAATTATAAATGCCCTTGGATCTTTGTTTGCTGGTTTTGATTAAAAGATGGCTTTGGAGGAAAATGATAAAGGGGATTATTTTCCAATTTTTGGAACTTGCTTGGGTTTTGAACTTCTCACCATCATCATAAGCCAGGTATGCCATTTTTGAAGTTTTCCCTTTTTGTGTGGAAATGGCCATATTTTAGCGGTGTTTGAAATGGCCTTAAATACTAAGTGTGTTCTATATGATACACAAAGTTTGGAAATTAACGTGCTTAATATGCATATACCTTGACTTAAAGAAGTCATATTTTCAATGACGTACCTGTGTTTACATCTTTTCCAATGATAATAGTTGATGATGATATGGAATTCATGGATTTGTGTTCTTCTATGGAAACATAGACCTTTGATTGCTCTTAGAGTTGTTCAAGCTGGAGCATTGATTTGGGTTCTAGACTGAATTAACCAAGGTCATTTTATGGTCAACAATCTTGTTGTCTGCAGAACCACAACATTCTAGAAAGATTTTCTGCTAGAGCACAGCCAGCTCCTCTTTATTTTTGTGACGAGCAAGCAAAACAACGCAATATGTTTAAGTGGTAAGTGCTTTTTAGATGATTAAAATTCGAAGTGTAGCCATGTTTTGTTTACTCTTTTAACCATGATCCTTACTCTGCTTTGACAACACATATGTATACTATCCTTGACAAATTAAGATTTCTTTAAGCATGATCCTTACTTTGCTTTGACAACACATATGTATACTATCCTTGATAAATTAAGATTTCTTTAACCATGATCCTTACTTTGCTTTGACAACACATATGTATACTGTCCTTGATAAATTAAGATTTCTTTGGTAAATAGACAACCAAGTGAAACACCCAGCTAGATCAGACTTGCACTTGGGACATAACACAAGCCATTATCACATGCATGGTGCAACATAGAGGGAAGGATGTCAACCTTATTGTCTAGCCAATGCAAGCTCTTGAGTCCTTTTTATTGAACTCCTTAACCCCCTAACCTAAGGTTGTGTTTTCACCTAATCATTAAGTGATCCAAAGGTAGTGACCACTGCTGTCTAGGATGTCAAAGGATGCAGCATCAAGCCCACAATTTTCATTTTGTACTAAATTCTAGTGGACTATAAGCTCATCTCTCCAAATATTGGCAGGAATTGGGATGGAGAACATGACTAAGGACCATAGTGGACATATCGAGATCATCTTCTAGCTATAAAAGTTAATAGGGACGCCTAGCTTAAGGATTTCAATTCTTTTTTCTTATATCCCAAATGAGATGACAACCAGGTTGTCTCATATTCACATCCTTTCGGTAAATTCTAGTAGACTATGATCTTATGTCTCCAAATATTGCCGTAAACTCTTGGGAGCCCATGGTATCTTCTTCAGCCTCTTCTTCATTGGAGGCCTTGAGGCAACATTATTCTCTCTATAAGGACAATATATTTTTCCCCTCATCTTCATTCAATCTACCATATGTGGGACATTGTGTTCACAGAATACTTGCATAGAAGATGACTTAGACAACACTCAATCTTTACTCTACACTCCAAGTTGCAAACCATTCTAAGCATTCAGTTGATGAGGCTATTCATCTCCCCATTGAGGGAAAGGAGTTAAGTGGATGTGGGATACGGAGTTGACAATATACTTGTGTAGAACTACACTCCTTAATCTTCCCTCTACAATCCAAGAGGAGCTATGCATCAAGTTGAGCATTTAGCTACTGAGGGTGGCCACCTCTCTACTTAGGCAGGATATGCTACTTTTGGGATGATCAACAATCCATTATCTTCATCTACACTAGGCTTGATATTTGGTTTGTGCCAATGAAGTATTGAAGGGCTACACATGAACTTGCTCAACCGGGAGACAACAAACTAAAGATCGGGCCTCATGTGACATAAGCAGATCAAACATCCAATCACTTGTTGATATAAAGTAGTGTCAAAGGATTTGCTACCATCATTAGAAGTGAATTTGAAACTAGGCTCCAAGGGAGTAGACACAAGTTGCAATCCTTGAACTGAAAGCATTGAAGAAGTTGTCCAATATACTTGGATTGTGTCATGATGATGCCTCCCTCAATGATGGCAAATTGGATGCCCAAGTAGGAGTGAAGTAGACATTTGTCATGGCAAATATTTGCTGTGAATCAGCCTTAAATGTTGCAAATTGACTAACATTGGTCCTAGTAAGCATACCATCAGCATAAAGAATAAGAATAAGACAATTAGATCCTTTATGCCATATGTAAAGATTAGCCTTTGTAGGGCTATTTTTGAAGCCAAGATGCAATAGATGAGAATGTATTCAAGCAAATCATGTGAAGAAAACTACTAGGATTTGCACTGAGGACACACAGAGTGTACGACCACGATAGAAGCACAAAGAGATAGACATAGACACAGAGGGCAAAACTCAAACCCTAAACGCAAAACTCAAAACTCAAACACAGAAACTCAAACACAAACAGAAGAAGGGAGAGAGAGAACACAACTCTGAAGTGAATGAATGCTGTAAATGAATGTAAGAGTGTATAGTGTGCTCAAGGGCAAAGCAATGTCGGAGTATGACGTCCATCGGAGACGGATCCCAAGTTTGTGACCACCGGTCGGAGTATAGGAGTGCTGAATAGTGAATGGCAGCAGGCTGGACACCAAAACACAGTAGTCTGGAGGCTGGAAACTGGTAAACGCAGCAGTGTACCACCAATCAAAGGCTAGAAGTTGTGCACAGTTTGTTGCAAACAGTAGGCTGAAACAGTGTCGGATGTGGCTAGCGATGATTGGATGATCAGATCGCAACAGATGATGATGTCGCTAGCAGCTGACATTAGCATGGATGAAGGCGCCAGCAGCAAGAGCAAACACGAATGGAGTGGCCTCAGTCTTGAGGGCTGGATAGCCACGTGGGAGGAGGTTGATGGCTGAAATCTGCACGTAGAGTGAGAAACATGCACATGCGGAATTAGGCTGAATAGGGGCAGCCTTGTCTATTTATAGATGTGGAAGGGCGTCCCAAAAATTAGGGTTTCCATTGAACACTCTCAAACCGCTCCCTGTTTTAGGGTTTTTACTCTAAAAGAGCATTTTTTAGTGTGTTTTGGGGCTATTTGAGAGGCTAATCGGCAAGTAATGCATATTTTAGCTCAACAAATCAAGCGCATGGAGCCTACTTTAAACCATAGAAAGCCTTTTTGCGACGATAAACTTTGTGCTAAGAGCCATTGATCTCAAACCCTAGAGATTGTGAAACATATGCCTATTTAGTGAGATATCCATGGAGAAATGCTGCCTTGATCTCTAGCTGATGCACCTCTCAATGAGAGTGGGCAGCAAGGACAATAATACTTTTGCTGGTAATGATGCGAGAGGTAGGAGCAAAGGTCTCTTGAAAGTCGGAGTAGCTAGGCATAGCCCTTAGCGACTAGGCGGGCTTTGTACTCGTCAATAGGACCATTTAACTTATTTTTAATTTTGCAAACCCATTTGATATGTATTGCATGCTTATTAGAGGCTAATCCATTTTGATGGATGGAATCAGTCTTTGCTTTCATTACTTTCGCTCAATGATCATATGAAAAAGTATCTTTATAGCATAAAGGTTCCTCGTTGAATGGTGTAGCCACCAATGCACATGCAAGAGATTACCCTATTCTTTGCAAGTGGAGGCTCATGTGTGGGTAGTCAAAGGAAGAGGTTGCTTGCTGTTCCAAAGAGCATTGAGCAGCCAATTGGGAAATCTTTTAGGTTGCTGAATTTCAGCCCTTGTGTGCTCCGAATGGTCATCAATATGGGGCTGCTAATGGGATAACATCTTAACAATAGTCTTGCATGTGGAAGGTTGATAAAGTCTGTACCCTTTGCTTTCATTACTATACTTAATAAATATGCAATGAATAGTCTTATCATACAACTTGTGCCTCTTCTGAGAAGGCACATGTGCATACATTAACAAACCAAAAGTCCTTATATGAGAGATAAAAGGCTTGGAGCCAATTCATGCCTAAGAAGGTTTGATGGTGCACAAAGCTCTTGTGCGACACTTGTTCAAAACATAAGTGCATGTAGAATAGTATCTAATAAAAAGAGTGTAGTCAATTCTTACTCTTCATGCATCTTGCGATCTCCATGAGCGATCTATTTTTCCATTTCGCTGCTCCATTTTGTTGCATGGAATAAGGGATGATGTACCGATGATGAATTGCAACCAGTCTTCTTGTAGAGGGTGGTAATGACATGATTAATCAACAATTATAGTAAGCATAAAATTCACCTAAACTGAAAATACAAATGTTACCATTTGATGTTGGACAATGGACAACTTGTCGGCCTCAAAACAGGTGTCCCTTGTGGTATGTCTTTATCTTGAATTGCAATTTGGATGGAATACAATGAGATTCCCTAAATCTTCTTCGCTCTCCAATTACCTCTTGCTATCATAAATGACCAGCAAGCCTTCAAACCAATTTACCCCTTGGTTTGCTTTGGGATTGGCCTTCAATTGTGCTCCTTGGGTAACAAATTCTGCCCCAAATGTTTGTTAGTTGAATGGCCATTTGAATCTCCTGAAATCAATTCAATTTCAGTGACTAAAATTCAACTCTCTAGGCCTTGAATTTTTTAGCATGTTTCTTGAGGTTGTTGTGAAACCCTAATTTTTGTTGTAAATTAGGGTTTTATAGATGAGATTAGTAAAAATCTCCAGCTTCAATGTCTCATTTTGTTGGAAATTACTAAGAAAGGATGAGAATAGATTGGAGGATGTGAGAGAGTGCTGAAAGACGAAATTTAGACTTCCATGGTGAGAAAACACTCTAGTGTGTAGATTTTAGCCATCAGTTACCTTTCATGCGCTGTCCAACCAACACTGATTGCAACCCATCGCCATCCATCCCTAGATGGCTTGTTTCCAGCCATTACTTTGCTATTTGGAGGTCTCCATCTGTTGTGTTATCATAGCATTTGATCAACCTACGTTTTGAGCATCTAGTGCTAGGCGACAGGCTGTTGCTATCTCTTTCACTAGTCGACTATTGACTATTGTAGTACTTGTGTTTTTGTTGTCTAGCAACCCGCCTACATCAACAAACATCTCTCATGTTGTCGCTTGATAGTTCTTTGCCTCGGGTGATCAAGTTTTAGCCTTCTCCAATGATACATTGTTGCATTAACTAGATTTTAATCTCCTACGGTTGTGTTTTGGTGATTAGTGTGATGCTCTTCATTATTCAATACTCTCTCATCTCTGACTTGTGGCTGCAACTCTCCAAATCCACCTTTGGTGAATTTCACTCTCGGACACTCATCGCTCTGCTCTTGAGCATTTTGTACTCTCTTACATTCATTTACTACATTGATTCATTCACTTTAGAGTTCTTCTCTCTCTATTTGTGTTTGTGTTTTTGCATTTTGAGTTTTGAGTTTTGTGTTTTGCATTTAGGATTTGAGTTTTACGTGTCACTATCTATGTCTTTGTGTTTCTGTTGTGGTTGTACACTCTATGTTTCCTCAGTGTAAATCCTAGTAGGTTTTACACATGGTATTAGAGCCGGTGCTCTTGCAAAGAGCATCCTGTGGATATTGTGGAGGCTTCATTTTGTGCAAGGCATACAAACAACTTCGAATTGAATCACAATGTCTCTGACATCTCTTCTTAGGACCCCATGTTGTCTTATCTGGTTTCCCAACACTAGAGGCCATGAGAAGGCATTATAGACTTGGTGACGGAGACGATACTCCATGTTCACCTTCACCTTCTTTTGTTTTTTTCAATTCTAGATTATAATCACATCGGATGAAGAGTTTGAAGAGTACTTGTGCATCACATATGGTCGTGTTTACACCCCTCTTGCCAGCTTTGCTACTACATTTGGACCGGTTGATAAGACAGGCCAACTCTCCAATCATGGAGGACATACGGCATTTTGGGACAAGTGGTATTCCATCATCTCCATCTGAGCTAGGTTTAGTGTCGGGTTCGTACAACCTCTTTAAGTTGTACGGATCAAAACCCTCTCTTGTTTTTTCTTTTGGTATGGAGGTTCTAGATGCTTTTCCATATGTAAACTTTAATAGGGGGCTCTCGAAGCAAACATCCTTCATCATGTATCTCTACATCTTCTGTTTCATTTAAGCATGTGAATCGCTCTTCTCAAATCCCTCCTTTCCACCCAATTCTTATCCACACCTCAATTTCCTCTCTTCTTCTTTCCAAAACCTCGAATTACACTCCACTTTCACATTTAGCACACTAGGAGTTGGATCCTGCATCTGCGCTCTTTGTACATCATTAGGGGGAATGCCACCCTTTAACAGTGTTTCTTCCGCACAACTACAAGCAAGCACTTCTTTTCACCTTAGGATGGCTATGATGGGCATTCCCCTTTCTACCCTTGGAAACTCATATCCTATTTATCTATTTTCTAGACATAGGGATTTCTCTCCTTTGCTTACGGTGCGTCGTCACACATTCCTTGGGTCACTTGTACGTAGGGATTTTTATCTTTTGCTCCATGTGGCCCTATTCCTCCTCCATGGGCTACTCATGCGGTTACCATACCCATGCCTAGACAGTCCATTCCCACATTTGGATCCATTGTGTACACATCCCGCATGCATGGTAGGCACTTTGGGATTAATTTCCAAGTATAGTCCACTTCCCCTCCCCATCTACCCTATTCCCATTATAGGCCCTATCCATTTCCTAGCACTACTGCTCTTGTTGCAACGACCAAGGATGCTTTTACGGATAAGACTCGTTTTAACAAGTCAAAAATTTTCACTTGGTCGAACTTTATGCAACAAGTGCTTGAATCTCAGGGTCTTTGGGACCTCATTGTTGGTCTAGAGCTTGTGCGGAGCCCTCAATAAGCTCACCCCGATTACATCCATCAATGGAGAGCTTGTAATATGCAACCAATATTGAGTTAATGCAAGGGTTGCTTCTTGAGTTCCACTCTTGGCTACAATACTTTTCCTTGTATTTAAGCATAGTCACTAGAAATGTTTCGTCCTGTTTCGTGTTTTGAGGTTTCGTTCTATGTTTCGTTTCAATAGCTACCTTGAGGTTTCGAGGTAATATCCAAAGATGGAGGAGGTGATTAGGCATGCAAGGAGGGTGGGAAAAAATGCTAATTGTAAAAGAAAAATAGTCCACATGTTCTTTTTAATAAAGGAAAAGCTTTATTTTTTTTTTCAATTTTGCAAAGCTTTTGGTTTCATGAAAAAAAAAGAAACATTTTGTGTATTGTGAGGTTTGTTACTATATCTGAGTGTTGGAGTCATCTCATTGATTGCTATGTGGCAAGGGATCACACTTGACGTATAAATCTCGATTTTGAGCTTCAAGATTTTTCCATTAAGATAGGAGATGATTTGAAAGTCAACTTGGTTGAATATCGGCGGTTACTTATTGAATTTGTTGCTACTAGCTCTTCGAAGTTAGATTACAATTAGATTATGCTCTTTGTGAGTAAGCCACTTGAAAACTATTTTCATTTCATTCAACATATTATGTTGTTGCCTTGATTGCCGACCTCCTATGAGTTTGAGTTTCAATTCTTACATTACGCAAGGCTGCACGATCAAGTCCACAAGAAATCCTCCTTATACTCATATTTAGAGAGGGGTCTAGTTACCTCCTCTTTGCAAGGGAAAACCGAAGGTGCCAAGAATCTAGAAGATGTGAAGGCAACTCAAAACAAGGGTGAGACTCCTTTCTCCAAGGGAACCAAAGAAACAAAACCCATGTGGCAACATTTCCCTAAGAAATATAGGTTTTGTACACATTGCTAGAGATTAGGCCATGTGGATGAGGAGTGTTGTACCAAGGCCTAGGGTGTGAAGATATGTTAGAGTTTGCACTGAGGAAACATAGCATATATGACTAAGATTGAAACATAAACACTCAGATAGAGACAAGCAAAACTCAAACCCTAAATGTAAAACGCAAAAACTCAAAACTCAAACACAGAGAGAGAAACTTTGAAGTGAATGAATGTTGTAAATGAGTGTTAGAGTGTACAGGATGCCCAAGGGTAGAGCAATGTAGTGTCGGAGAGTGACGTCCACTAAAGATGGATCCCAAGTGTTGCGCCCACCAGCCGTAGATAGGAGAGTGCTGAATAGTGAAGGGCAGCAAGCTAGTCACCAAAACACAACAGTTGGAGGCTGAAATCTGGTAAACGCAGCAATGCACCCAAGGCTGAAAACAAGAGGTTTGCTGATGTAGATGTCTTGTTGGACAGCAAAAATGTAGGTATTGTAGTAGTCGCCCGGTCGGAGAGATGGCAAGAGCTTGTCGCCTTGGCACAAGGTGCTAAGAATGTAGGCTGATTAGGTGCTATGATAATGTAGCAGATGGAGATCTCCAAACAACAGGGCGATGGCTGAAAATAGGCCACGTAGGGCTGGATAGTGATGGGCTGCAGCTTGTGATGGTTGAACAGTAAATGGTAGGTGGTTGATGGCTGAAATTTACACGGTAGAGTGAGAAACCTACACAAAACGATGAGTTGAATGGTGAGCAGCTTGTCTATTTATAGATATTGAAGGGTGTACCAAAAAATCAGGGGTTTGAGGAACCATTGAAACTCTCTTAAACCATGCATCAAATTTGCGTTTTTCATTAATTAAGTGTGTTTTAGGGCTGTTTTAAAATGCTAATAAGTTGTAAAGTGTGTTTGAGCTTAACACCTTTGCTCCGGTCTAAAACTATGAGCCTAAAAGGGAAGGTGGGCAATGTTTACCTTAAGGCATCCCACCCCAAAGTAGTCGGGGCATGGGACAAAGGGTGCACGTTGGTTGCCCAATGGTCTACCAAGATTATAGAGGCGGTGGTTATCTTACCAAGGGAGTCCAAGTAGTTACCCTAGAGAGGGTAGGGCATTGAACATAGAGTACTCGTTGATTGCCCAGTTACCATGTCCCATTTTAGGGGTGGCGGCCGATTAAGTAATAGTGATCCAAAAGACAGAAGTAGGAATGGTAAAGCCAATACATCATAAAATAGTATAAGCTGATCCAACTACTTGAGGATGTTGATGATGAGGGAAAGAAGATGAAGTATCATGGGAAGAAGGATGGTGGTGTAATTTGCCAATGGAAATAGCTTAGGATCCATTCAGTGGTGCTTTGCACAATGGGATGCATAGTATGCTACATACTAAAGAATGCTCATGCAGTAGGTGTCACATAGACAGTGTCTCTTGTGGAAAAATTGTTCACTTGCCCAAGCGCCCTAGTACAAAGTTGATGAAATCATGCAATGCATAGGAGAAGGTCTTACAGAGGGGGGAGGCTGCTGTGGAAGATAAGTATTGAAACTTGTAGAATACCAAGAAGGATAGGAATCCCCTCTTAACCTGGATGTCGATTCTAAAGAAGTAAGAGAAGCTTGAGGATGTTGGTCTTTGTGTAAGTTGAGAACCATGTCGATGAAAATGATGAAACATCCCTGGTGGAAGAGCAAGGATAAGTAGGTGGAACCATGAAAGGAATGATGTGCAACTTTTGTCTCCAACTCATGAAGAACGAGTATAAACTTGCACGTGGGTCCTTCATTGAAATACAAAACCTTGCAAAAGAGATGAAAATCTGCAAACACAGAGGTGAGTAGTGAGATGCTTCAAAATACAAAATTGAAAATAAAAGAAAGCAAAGCTAAGTGTAATGCAATGAGTATATAAGTATGCATCAGAAGTCTAAAAAGGGAAAGGCTAAGTGTGTGGCTACCATTGTGTACAACGAGGTGGGGAAGGAATCTTAGAAGATGTAGTGAATGCCCTAGGAACGGATGCATAAAGTGCAATAGGTGAGCTACTAGCAGACTAATAAGCCAATTCTTCAGGAGTAGTGACGTAGCTAGATTGTTGAGATTATCTGCGTGCGACATATCTAGTAGCCACTCGGGCAGATGGAGCAAATGGTGTAGCAACGGGAGATGTAGTCTTACTGGATTGGCCAACTGGAGTGAAGGCAATCGTAGCATTTTGTAGTGCTTTTCTAGTAAGAAGACCTTGGGCCTTGGTATGACACTCCTCATTCATATGGCTCGACCTTTGGCAGTGAATGCAAAACTTATTTTTCTCAGGAATTTGTTACTAAAGGGGTCTTGTTTCTTTGGTTCTGTTAGTGGAAAAAGTGTTATCCTTGTTTTGGCTTGCCTTCGCATCTTGCGAGTTCTTGCCGTTGGTGGTTTTTCCTTTCGAAGAAGAGGCAATCAACCTTCACCCCTCTGAATGGATGTGTGTGGAGGACTTCTTGTGGACTTGATCATGCGGCCTTGCGTAAGGCAAGAACTGATACTCAAGCTCATCGAAGGTCGGCAATCCAAGTAGTGAGATAATGTGTTGGATAAAACGAAAGTATTTGTCATGCAACTTGTTTAAGAAGAACGTAACCTGATCATTGTTTGACTTCAGGGAGCCAGTAGATGCAAACTCAGTGAGTAACCGTTAATATTGAGCTAACTTAACCTTTAGATCATCCCCTTTCTTAATGAAAAACTCTTGAAGCTTAAAATTGAGATTGATAAGTCGAGTGCGATCTTGAGCCATCCTAAGCCACATAGCGGTCAATGAGATGACTCCAACGCTCAGATGCGAGTGGAAAATGCTGTAGTTGAGAGTGGAACTCTGGAAGCAACCCTTGCATTAACTCAATATTAGCAATAACATTGCGAGCTCTCCACTGACGAATGGGATCAGGATGAGTGAATTGAGAGTTCGTCAATGATAGCTGTAAGTGTGAGGAAGAATGTGAGAATGTTAATACTTTGAACTTAATCAACTCGATCAATCATCACCATGAAAATGTGAGAGAGAGAGAGAGAGAGAGAGAGAGAGAGAGAGAGAGAGAGAGAGGGGAACCGGTCCCTCCTCCTTTATAGGAATTTATTAAAATAAACCACGGGCACTAAGTGCGTGAACCATATACAAAAGGATTGATTTGTTGCAATTTTAAAAATTAGGGTTTTGATACCCTAATTTTTACAAACCTTAGGAAGCAAGCTGATTTTCTTTTATAGTGCTTGGATTAGATTAAGCTAGGTAGAAAGTACTTATTGGATAAGAGATAGATAGAAGAGTACAAAGCATATGGTTGAAATTTTAGCATAAGATCTTATTTTAAACAAAAAGAAAGACTTTTAATATATAGGTGTGGGGCTTGGGTGCTCAAAAGTGGAAAGTAGAGGCTACAAATGATAAATGTTTGTTGAAAATGACAAGTGTAAGGATACTCGTCTCTTCAAAATAACACATGTTGTATTTTAGATGCCACATGTCACATTTTTAAAGAAAGAAGCTTCTAAACCTTCTAAAGAAAGAATTTAAGATAGTTATTGAAGACAAAATTATTCATTGTGAAACTTCGGAACCTTCGACGCAAAGAAAATTTCCATTTAAGAAACTTTCAAAAATTGTAATCTCCTAAATTTTAGGAGTTGTGGAATTTAGAATTTGGACAACTTCATTATATAGGATCATTGATTCATGGTTTGTTTCTTTGACTATAAGCATTTGGTTTGACTTTTTGAAACCACTCATTATATGTCTGTCATTATATGTCTGTCATATTTTGAAACACTCAAATAATACAAGTCACCTTTCAAAATACGGGAGGATCAAATTAATTTGAATCATGAAGCTAATATGTCTTGGTAACAATTGATATACAAAAGGCTGGTTACAATAGCTATGGCATTTTTGCTCTTTTGAGAGCAAACTACTCGTATGTCTGTCTTTATATGTCTTTTCTATAAATACGTGCTTGGTTGATGGACATGTATTGGATGGCTATGTGTGAGGTAGTTGATAAGTGGGTGGTAAGGGATAGAAGTGTGTGTGACTATGTGCTATGTGTGGTATCGAAGTGCCTAGCAAGATGACTCTAGATATGTGGCCCAAAAGAGGTGACTAATCTATGTGTTGTCCATATATTGAAAAGGGGTAGGTTCGTCCACTTGCTAGTGACATTTTGGTAGGCCACTTGGAAGATGGGAGAGTAGGGGGGGACTTGATATGCGTGGGTGGTATACCCTTGCACGTAGGTCCCCATTGATGCTTGTTTTGAGGGGGATAAACCCCGACTACCGATGCATCTCCACCACCTACTTGCACAAAAGTAGAGGGCCTAAAAGAATAAGATTTACTTGTATTTGGTCCTTGGAGTGGGGTGTGTGTTGCTATTGATGGAGGCGTAAAAGGTGTAGATATAGTGGAAGGAAACGGCGGAATTTGAAATTGTGGTATAGGTGGAATTGAAGTGAATGTAGTGTATTGATTTTATGAGAGAAATTGGATTGTAGATGGTGGAACGCATGAAAATGAAGCACCAATATCAAAATGATTAGAAGAAGGAAGACTTGATAAAGGAAAGCTTGAAGAATGTTTACCCGATTTTTCCTTATAACCTGCCTCTTCTTGTGTAAATGTACATGAATTTGTCTTGTTCAGGACTTGGTCTAAAGCAAACAAACTGAAATTTATCGTCTTCATGACCAATCCCAAAATCTTGTATGAGAGTAGATGATGGAACGCATGAAAATGAAGCACCAATATCAAAATGACTAGAAGAAGGAAAGCTTGAAGAATGTTTACCCGATTTTTCCTTATAACCTACCTCTTCTTGTGTAAACGTACATGAATTCGTCTTGTTCAGGACTTGGTCTAAAGCAAACAAACTTAAATTTATCGTCTTCATGACCAATCCCAAAATCTTGCATGAGAGTAGGGGCAATAGAGAAAGAAATAGAAGTATCAACTTGTGTACCTTGCATTGGTGAAGATGGAGTCTGATGAAGGAATGGTATGTATTTGGTGTTTTCTTCACCAATTGGAGGCCATCCCAATTGGAGGGTCCACCAGCCTTGCAAGATCCTCAGACTTGTACACATCATCTAAAGGGAAATAGTCATTGTGTTACCTTGAAGAAGTTGGGCTTGGTGCATGAGAATCTTAAGTTGTATCCAACCCAAGATATTTTGTGTGGTTAGTAATGTCCAAAGGAGTTAGTTGGATCTCCACTTGTGCGGAATCTTTGGGATCTAGTTGTGAATACTACTCTTGTTTGGTTCTTGGTATAGGTTGACTAGAGATTATAGTAGTGATGAAGTGTTTGAAGCCATTTTCCCTTCAAAGTTTTTTCTTCTCTCTGATGTCAAGCGTTCAAATGAAGGCTTAGATTTCTTCAAAGAGTACCTAGCTTTGATATGATGTAACGAAATACTCAAGGCACAGAAGAGAAACACAAATTGTACAATAACACATGATGATAGAATAGTAGAACTGAAAGGTTAAGAGTAGCTCAAAGTGAGAGAAGAATGAATGAATGTTGAAAACACACTATGCAAGAGTGAATACAAAACTTTGAATCTCCATTATTCAAAATGGACCTTGGCAAAGAAGTGTGTGTTGTACTTTGACCAGATTCCAAATCATAGGGAAGCCTTTGTATGCAATTGGCTGTTGCAGATGCAGATCAAAATGGAGAAACTGTCTACATCAATCTGATTGATGGTAGTGGCAGCAGGGCAGTCTGCTCAAAAAATGCCCGGTTGCAGCTGCGAAATGCAGGCTGGGCAGCTCTGAGAAGTGAGCAGAAGGCTGGAGATGATTAGAATGTGGGGGTAGGTAATGGCTGGCTGCACCATGAACTGAGATATTTGTAGGTGGAGGGGTGTAGTTGACAGCAATGGATGTAGGCAAGGGCGGCTGCAAAATGCAGGCTGGGCAGCTTAGAGAAATGGGCAGAACAGTGGGATAAACACCTGGTGGCGGCTATAAAATGCAGGCTGGGCAGCTCTGAGAAGCAGGCAAAAGGCTGGAGATGATCGGAATGATGCTGACGGCTGCTGCTGGAATTAGGGTTTTTGCGGCTCAAGTGTTGGGCCAAATAGATTGGAGCAAGGCAAAGGCTGGCTGCACCATGAACTGAGGTATCCGCTAGTGGAGGGGTGTAGTAGACAACAGTGGATGTAGGCACTCGCTGGTGGAGAAATCTGCAAAATAAGGATAGGGCAAGTGGCTGGGCAATATCCTATTTATAGATGTGGGTCCTTCCAAAGTTTGGATGTTTGCATATGGGACACATAATCTTTGGTAAGTTGAAGTTTTGGGTTTGTTTCAAGAACTAATTAAGGTCTAACTCATAATGCACCTTGTTTAACTAGTAATTGACCTTCCAGCTTAACATAAGTACCCATTAATCCCCTCTAAATGGGCATGTGCCATCCCATATCTCAACCTCACTCTTCGATTTTTCAATTGATCACTCTACTCTTCATTAGCTTTCCTTTCCCTTGGTGCGTGGTGGATATTGTCCCTCGCTAGAGCTGCCACCTCCTTGGAGCTATTGTCTACTGTTGGAAGTGATAGGGACGCAACTCGAGCAGGAGTGAACGAGTGAGTGTGACGGCTTGAGAGAGAGTGAGCAGAGTGAAAGTACGAGACGATAAGAGTGTACCAACAATGTGTTGGTACACAAAGAATAAAATGTATTTATACTTAGGGCACGTAAAGGGTGTGTTCACATGTACAATGTGTGTGTACTATACACGGACTCTGGAGGTTACTGGGCCTTTATATCCCAACAAGTTGGAAGCGATAGGGATATAGCTCGAGCAGGAGTGAACGAGTGAGTGTGACGGCTTGAGAGAGAGTGAGCAGAGTGAAAGTACGAGACGATAAGAGTGTACCAACAATGTGTTGGTACACAAAGAATAAAATGTATTTAGACTTAGGACACGTAAAGGGTGCGTTCACATGTTCAATGTGCATGTATTATACATGGAGGTTACCGGGTCTTTATATCCCAACAACCTCCTACTTAAAGGTCCGATATGAACCTCTAGCTAACCAACTCCCACTAGTTGAATGCAATGCTTGTGCTGAGCTTTGCTTAGACTTTTAGTGAGAACATTTGTAGGGTTATCTTGTGTTTTAATTTTGGTCAATGTGATTTGACCATATTCTAGAATTTGTATGATGAAGTGATATCGCACATCTATATGCTTTGTGCGTGAATGATACATGGCATTCTTAGCTAGATACACAGCACTCTGGCTATCACATCCCAAAATTGCAGTACCCATAGACATGCCGAGATCATGTGCAAGTCTGCTCAACCATATAGCTTCCTTAGAAGCTTCAATAGTTGATATGTATTCAGCTTCAGTGATACTCAGTGCAACAATATTCTGCAACCTGGAACACCAAGAAACAGTCCCACTAGCAAGTGTAAAGACATACCCGTTGGTGGACCTACAAGTGTCCTTAAGGTATCGAAGAATATACTTGATAGCCTCCCAATGTGCTTTGCCAGGATTTGACATAAACCTGCTAACAACTCCCACTGCATGAGCAATGTCTGGACAAGTAGCAACCATAGCATACATAAGAGAGCCACAAGCTAATGCATAAGGAACTCCCTTCATAGCATTTGCTTCCATGTCATCTGTCGGGCTGTTGGCTTTGCTAAGCTTGAGATAAGGAGGTAAGGGTACCCCAAAAGGCTTGGCTTCAGCCATGTTAAATCTGTCCAGTACCTTTCCAATGTACTTTTCTTAAGATAAAAACAGCAATTTCTGCATTCTATCTCTACGAATCATCATGCCCAAAATATGCTCTACATTCCTCAAATCTTTCATGAAGAAAGCTGATTTCAGCTGATTTTTGAGAGCATCCAAGCTAGTCTTTCTTTTCCCAGCTAGTAACATATCATCCACAGACAAAACAAGTATGATGGGGCTGCCATTTGTATCCTTTTTCATGTATAAGCAATGATCTGCATGGCTGCATGTAAACTCATGAGATAGCATAAAAGTATCAAACTTTTTGTACCATTGCCGAGGTGCTTGCTTCAGCCCATACAGGCTGCGTTTTAGCTTACACAACATTTGCTCTTTTCCAAGAAGTACAAAGCTCTCGGGCCGTTTCATGTAGATTTCCTCATCAATGTCACCATGCAAGAAAGCTATTTTTACATCCATTTGATACAACTCTAAATCCAAAACAGCAGTAAGAGCAAAAAGCACATGTAAAGTGGTCATCTTCACAAAAGGTGAGAAGACCTCTTGGAAGTCAATCCCTTGCTTTTGTGCATAACCTTTGGCAACTAGCCTTGCCTCGTACTTGGGTTTCCCATCAACTGTCTTGACTTTGTACACCCATTTGTTTGGAAGTGGCTTCCTTCCCTTTGGCAATGACACAAGATCCCAAGTATCATTTGCATATAGAGATTTAATCTCTTCCTACATAGCTAGCTCCCACTTACTGTTGAACTCACATGACTTGGCCTCTTTGTATGTAAGAGGCTCACCCTCATCTGTAAGCATCACATAATGCAAGGAGGGGTCAAACCTATGCGGTTGCCTTCTTATGCGTGTAGACCTACGTACCCAATGATCAACATTTTCAAAATTTGGGTCTACATCTAGAGGTATATTATTTTTAGCATTTATTTGCTACTGTAAACCATTTTCAGCATGTTGTTCATGCTGTATAGCACCTTCATTTTCATTTCCAGCACCTGCATTTTCGTAATCAGCAAGCCTATCTTACTGTCCAAGACCTCCTTGTGCTTCTATTTTGCTGTCCATCATCATTTGGCTCAAAAGTAACCGGCTGATCATCAGTTTCAGGCTGTGGTACAGCACCTTGAGGCTCATTTTTTGAAGTAATGGGTGGCTGTAAACTTTGAAATTTCACATTTTTCAGATCTTCATTAGAGGCTAGAGAGCCTTTCAGCAATTTTGTTTCATTAAACACAACATTATGGCTGTGAATAATTTTCTTGGACTAAGGTAACCACACTCTGTAGCCAAATTCACCCTCATCACCATAGCCCATGAAAATGCCTTTGGTGGATTTTGGGTCAAGTTTATTCCTCAGCTCATCCCTAACATGCACAAAAGCATCACAGCCAAATATATGTAAATGGACATATGAGGCCGATTTGCCAGACCAAACCTCCTCAGGGATGCCATTATTTAAGGACCTGTTTGGAGAGCTGTTGCAAATGTGAATCGCGGTTTTCAGTGCCTCTCCCCAAAATGCATGAGGGAGATTAGTAGTGGACAGCATGCACCGCACTCTTTCACATAAAGTCATGTTATATCTTTCAACCACCCCATTTGAAGAAGGGTTGTAAGGGGTTGTAAGCTCCCTCTTAATACCATGTAAGTCACAAAATGACTTGAATTCAATCGATGTGAACTCACCCCCATTATCAGTTCTCAAGCATTTAAGCTTTCTACCTGTTTGAGTGGTCACAAATGCATGAAAAGTTTTAAAAACAGCAAACACTTCACTTTTCTTTTTCAGCAAGTACACCCAAATCTTCTTGGAACAATCATCAATAAAGGAGATAAAATATGTAGCACCACCCAATGATTTCACAGGCATACTATATACATCAGAATGCACTAAGTCCAAGACATTGGACTTACGAGAGACACCAGAGTAAAAGGAAATTTTTATTTGCTTTCCAAACTGACACTCATTACAAAAATCAAGTTTAGAGCCTTTTCCATCAGCCCTCTTTAGAGAGGTAAGGACATCAAGTCCTTTTTGGCTCATATGGCCTAATCTCTTATGCCATAACTCCAAGTAGCTGCAAATTTCAGCAACTGCACGGAACTTGCCATTCAAGGCTTTACAGTGCAAACAATACAACGTGCCCTTCTTGGTTCCTTTTGTAATCAGCATGGAACCCTTTTTTACTTTCCATAAACCACCACCAAACAGTGTTGTGTAGCCATGCAAGTCAAGCTGACCAACAGATAGTAAACTCTTTTTAATGCCAGGCATATATGTGACATTTTTCAATACAAGCTCTTGACCATTGTCTAAAGACAAGTGTACGGTGCCAATCCCATCAATGCTGCAAGCATGGTTATTTCCAAGGTACACCTTTCCATAACTGCCTGCAGTGAACATAGCAAAACACTCCAAGCAAGGAGTTACATGGAAAGAGGCACCAGAGTCTATAATCCAAGTCTGAGTGACACCATCATCAACTGACAAGAGTGTATCGATCACATTAGCCTTGGTAATCTGCATATCTTGCATGCGACATACAAGGGTATCATAATCAACTGCACATAATACATCAGCCTCTGTATCTGAAAGCTCTTCTATGACCACGCTAGAGGCCACATTGGTCTTCTCTTTGCCTTTGGTTGTATCTAATGCATCTGTCTTTTCTTCCTTCTTCTTTTTATTTCTTGCAATCTTCTTTCTTTCTTGTTTCTTCTTATAATATTTGCAATTAGGTTTCTTGTGGCCCTTCCGACCATAGTGATAGCAAGTAATGTCACTCTTATCCTTTCCTTTGCTCTTGCTCTTGTTTCTTTGCCTTGCATTTGCATTTTTCTTTTCAACCTTGTCTCTTACATTATAAGTTGAGTTGCTGCCTTTTCCACTAGACATACGTCTAATTTCTTCATTCAAGATAGAACCCCTCACCCCATCATATAAGAATGCTGAGTGAAACCCCCAAAGTTTCCCATGAGTCCGGCAGTGTCATGATCAAAAAGATCGCCCTCAACTTATCATCAAAGTCCAAGTTTGCATCTTTGAGCTGATTTAGAATTCCTGTAAATCCACTCAAGTGCTCAACTGCAGGCTTTGACTCATCCAATCGCATATTCACCAACTTGCGCATTAAATGCATCTGATTAACAAGTGTGGTGATCTCATAAGTAGTTTTCAGCTTCTTCCGTATTGCATAACCTGTGTCTAAACCCTTAATGTTTATCAGAATGTCATCAGTGACACCCATCTTTATGTAAGCCACAACCTATTTATTCACTCTGGCTCAATCTGCATCAAACATTAGTGCGGGTTTATTTTCTTGCAAAGCATCCTCACAATCCTTTAGGAACAATTTGCCTTGTATACGGTCTTTCCAAAGGTCAAAGCCATGACCATCAAACCGTTTGATTTCCATCAACTCTTGATGTTTGAATTGGAAGAAGTTGCAGCCATTTTATCACGAACACAAGAGTAAATGCACCAATCTGCAAAAAACACAAGCTGTACCAGCAAAATGCATTGCTGTTCTTTCTCAACTAGAAATAAGTTTTTGCTGTTTGTACATGAACTAGCCAATAAACGGGCAAAAGATGCAGAAACTTATCAAATTTTGTGCAAATTCCCAAAATTTCAAGTCCAAAATTGCATGAATGTCCAAGCTGAGTAAAGCTTTGCCAATACATGAAAAGCCCCAAATCTTTGGGATCCAATGTCAGTAAATTTTACAAAAAATGCAAAATTTTGACAAAATTGTCAAAATCCCCAATTTAATTGAGGTCATCGCTCGCGATGTCTGCAATTTTTGACTCAAAAGTCATTGACAGGCATGAATGATGCCAAATATGCCAAGGAGGAGGGATTCAAGAAAAGTTTTTAAGAAAAATGTTTGGGATTTATGAAATGACGACGAGAGGGGGGGTCAGTTGACCCGTCACGTCGCGCGTCCTGTCTGCCGCCTGCTACCGTTAGTCACCAGTTGTCTTCACCGCACATAGTAACAGGCGCCTGGTCCACGCGTGTTGCCCAGTGCCGCCTGGTTGGTACACGCGAGAGTAGTTGCCGCCTGGTTGGTCCATGTTTCCGATGACCTGTCTGCACGTCTACAACCAGTCGATTCTGCATATCTCTTGCCTGTTCAAAGTCGGCTGCCTGTTCCACGTTGCGACTACTGCCTGTTGGTCGCCACATGCTCAGCATCTCGACTGATTCCGGTTCCGCCTGGTCCTTCACGTCGACCTGACATAGCTGCGCGTAGCTCTTATCAGTTGATCCTGTCAGGTCAGACTAGACTTGTCAATCTTGGGAAGCGTGCGGGACTTGATGCTCTGATACCAGTTGTTGGAAGCAATAGGGACGCAGCTCGAGCAGGAGTGAACAAGTGAGTGTGACGGCTTGAGAGAGAGTGAGCAGAGTGAAAGTATAAGGCGATAAGAGTGTACCAACAATGTGTTGGTACACAAAGAATAAAATGTATTTATACTTAGGGCATGTAAAGGGTGCGTTCACATGTACAATGTGCGTATACTATACACGGAGGTTACTGAGGCTTTATATCCCAACAGTCTACATAGTTGAATGGAGCGTTCACACCCAATCTCTTTGTAAAATGAAGTGCTTGGGATGCTTATCTGTTGCTTTCTTTTGTTTTTCTTGAGATCTTTGGATGGCTTGCGTAACTTGATCAAAAGTTCTATCCATATCATGCACGAACTCATCGGCATGAAATATCTGCTCCTTTGTTTTGAGAATAGGTAGTAAGAGTGTTTTTCCATATATAATCTCAAATAGTGTTTTACTTGTAGAAATATGAATGGTGTTGTTATAGGCATATTTTACCAAAGCTAAATACTTTTCCCATTGTTGGTGGGCTTCATGGCAATAGTACTTTAGCATATCTAATATTGTGACACTGGCTATCTTACTTTGACCATTTGTTTGAGAATGATAAGAAGAAAAAAGAGTAAGCTATCTCACTTAAAATTTTATTGAATAAATATTCTAGCCATAAGTTGAGACTTGATAGTCTTCTTGACTGGAATGAAATAAGCATGTTGACTAAGCTTGTCATTAATAGTCTATATGCCATCATTGCGGTTTGCTGATTTTGAAAAACCAAAAATAAAATCCGTAGCAATGCTTTCCTAAGGTTGGCTCGGAATTGGTAATGGTTGCAAAAGCTATGTAGACTTTTGGCGATCAAAGTTAATCTATTGTCACACAAGTTATTCTTTTATAAATTGTTCAATGTTTTGTAGAAGACTTGGCAAAAAGAAGAAGAAGAAAAATAGTAGCCTTGATTGTGATCAAAATATCCCAATGAGCCATGTAAAGATCTGCATTAAATTCTTTCATTACTTTAGGCTCGAAATCTTTAGTAATACATAACTTGTTCTTTATCAAAAGAAATCCATCTTTGATAAAATAAGAGTTTACTCTTCACCAAGTTGTAAACTCTCCCAGATGATTTTAAAATCTTCATTAGGAGCATACACATTCTTTATACTAGTGAAATATGTTTCTTAGAAACCTTTAATTGATTGAGAAAATATCTTAGACTGTCATGGTCCGTCTTGGTGAGAAATTCTTCAGCTAAAAGATAGTATCTCCAATCTTTAAAAGCTTGAATGATGGCCATTAGTTCCTCTTCATAGCTAGTAGCTTTTTTTTTTTGCGTTTTGCAACTTTTTGCTTGCATAAGTAATTGCATATCCTTCCTAGTTTAAGATTGTACTAATGTGGCCTCTTGAAGTATCATATCCCACAAAGAAAGGTTTGATAAATCAAGTATAACAAAAAAAGGTCCTTTGTTGATATAGAACTTTAGAGCTTCAAAAGCTTTGTTTTCTAGTTTGGTCCTGTTGAGAATCCCTTCACCCGTAGTTTTGCGTTTTGCATTTTGCGTTTAGGTCACAGTGAATAACCCCAAAAAGGGGCTAGGCATCCACAATGGTGCGCCACCCTAGACAGCCGGCGCCCTTCCTCCGAGCGCCATCCTAGACAATCTCTTGCTTATTTATAGGCTGCCTCTGTCACTCATTCGTCACTGTTGATTCATTCTTCTCCAACCTCTCCAATGCTCTCACCCTTCTTCAAGAGGACATTACGGTTCATTGTTCGTGGCCGTCTTCATCATCTTCCTTGTGCTACGACACCGCTGTTCCTTTATATCACATTCACTCCATGATTCAGAACTTCATCATTTCATTCATCAGAGTTTCTCCTCTTTTCTCTTCTCTTCTCTTCTTCATGTTTGTCAAGTTCACTTTGTGTTCCTCCTTGCAAATCGTACTGTCTCATTGGTATGTCATTTTTTGACATGGTATCAGAGCTGGATCTGCTCAAACAACAGCAAAGATCCTCCACTCCAGTGAAGGGGTGGCAGGCTTGGCATCCACTTCTCTTCTTCCGTTGCATCAACATTCTAACTGGTGGCTACTTCTCCTGCATTTGCTATTTTGCAGCTTGCGTTCAGGGCTGCTATTGCCACATCCACCTCCCTATTGCTGGCAGCTGTTCTCTGCAACCCGGCTGCAGATTTTCTCTCTCAGTCTATCGCAGCAAATTTTCTCTCTTCACTGCGTGTGTTTGCTATTTTCTCTCTCTTGCAGCTTGTATTTTTAGTCTTTCTCTCCTCACATACGTTTTTCAGTCTTTCTCTCTCCTCACCTGCGTTTTTCTACTGGCTGCAACCTCTTACTACTGGTGGCATCCTCCTATTGGCAGCTCACTTTGAGCCCTTACATTGCCCTCCTAGTCCTTGAGGCGAACATTGCAATTCATGGTTCGTGACTGACCTCTTCCACCTCTTTCTTCTTCAGCAAGGCAGATTGGTACCCATGGCTTCTTCCCCAAGAGATGACCAGTCTACTGGGTGTTTCTACTATGGCAAGAATGGTCATTCCATCGATGATTGTTGACTTCGACCTTTGCTCACCCCTCGGGAGTATATGCGTCTCCCACCAAGCACTCCTTGTGTCACCTGTCTTTTTTGGGCCATAGAGATTGTTCTGCATCAACTATCAGAGTATTATGCTCAAGGCAATAAGCCGCACCCGACGCGCACTAAGTTCTTTCGAGTACAGGAGACTCTAAGACCTTATAAGATGATAAGCCCTCCTTTAGACTACCCCACTCTGCGGAGGTTTTCCCCACCTACTTTCGGGTAGAGCGGTTTCCATGGCCCACATCTACTCCACAGTCCACTCTCTTGAGAGCTTGCAATTGTTCCCCACCTTGGCTCATCCTAAGCCTTCTTCTTCCCCACCCTCTTCCACTCAAGTTCGAGGCCACTTCTAGGTGCTTTCCGGCTTGTTCTTCCGAGCCCCAAATACCTTCTCTGGCACGACCGGCGGCGCTTCCTTCATAATCAAATGCTTCGTAGTCCGTGCGCCATGAGTGGTTGGATTTCCTCTCTCAGACTGGGATTCATAGGGGGGTTTTCTTACTTCGCCCTCAGAGGGGGCTTCAAGTTTTTCTTCGGCTTCAACGAGAGCTTCTAATTCTACTCCTTCCGATTTAGAGAGGGACCCTATATGCCAGGAAGTTCTTCACACACCCCCACCTTTCACTTTTGAGGAGTGGCTCTTCTTTGAGCAATCATTTTCTTTACTCATTCCAACGATCTAGAGGATCTACGTAGATCGGGGTCCTTGGGTCTTCAGCAGCAACTTGGTGGCTAGGCCTTCGTATTCCTTCTAGCATGGAGTCACGGAGCTAGTGGCTTTTCTCTCGAGATCGAGTTTTAAGTTCTATAGCTCATCCAGTCTCTTGACTATCTTCAAAGGTCTCCTTTCAAGTGGTATTCTCAGCTTCCAGGGCGGATCTTCTTTGTCCCTTGGTCAACATAAAGTCTCCTCCCGAGATTGAGTATAGGCATATCCTTATGGTTCTTAGCACCACATAAAGTCCAACATTTCTTCTATGCATTGCATGATTTCATCATCTTTATACTAGGGTGCTTGGGCAAGTGAACAATTTTCCCACGAGAGACTTTGTCCAAGTGGCACTTGTCACATGAGCATTTTTCAGTATGTAGCATTCCATCTCCACCTCACTCTTCTCTTGTTCGCCTTTTTGGCCTAAGAGGGGGTGTTGAGAAACCCTTCACCCATAGTTTTGCGTTCTACGTTTTGCATTTAGGGTTTCACAGTGGACAGCCCCAAAAAGAGGTTGGGCCCTTACAGCGGAGCGCCACCCTAGACAGCCGGTGCTCTCCCTTCGGGCGCCACCCTAGACAGTGTCTTGCCTATTTATAGGTTGCCTCTGTCACTCATTCTTCACAGCTGATTCATTCAGTCTGTCAACTTCTCTCACCACTGCGCTCACACCCCTTCAAGAAGACGTTGCGGTTTGTGGTTGTCTTCATCATCTTCCTTGTGCTACGACACCCTCATTCCCTTGTATCACATTCACTCTATGATTCAGAACTTCATCATTCCATTCATTAGAGTTTCTTCTCTCTTCTCTTCTCTTCTCCATGTTTGTTGAGTTTACTTCATGTTTCTTTCCGCAAACCCTTGTGTCTCGCTGGAACTTCATCTTTTGATAGGTCCATGGGAACGCCACTGCTTTCTTTGTTAAATCATGCAATGGTTCAGTAATCACTGGAAACCATTTAATGAATCTCCTGTAATAAGAGTATAATCCCAAGAAACTTCGAACGTCATGAGCACTAGTCAATTTTGGTCATTCTACAATAGCCTTGATTTTTTTTTGATCCATTCGAATCTCATCTTTAAATACAATATGGCTCAAATAGAATATCTCTTTTTGAAAAAATTCACTCTTTTTGCCATTTACATAAAGTTAGTGTTAACGAAGTTTTTGATTCATTCTTTTCAAGTGTTGCTTATGCTCTTCTTTATCTTTTGAATGAACTAAAATATCATCAAAGAAAGTATTTGTAAACTTTCGATGTGCTCTAAAGGTTCTTTCCATTATTCTATTAAAGGTTGCAGGAGTGTTGGTGAGACCAAATAGTAGCGCGATAAACTCATACAAACCGAAAGTTGTCATGAATGTTGTTTTATGAATATCTTGAGGAGCAATCGTTATCTAATGGTAGGCACTCTTCAAGTCAATTTAGCTGAATATTTTGAATCCATCCAATCTATCCAAGATATCATCAATTCTTGGAATGGGAAGCCTATTTTGAATTGCAGTTTTGTTGAGGGCTTAATAGGCCACACATGTGTCAAGATCCATCTTTTTTCTGTACTAAGAGGATTGGAGATCAAAAAGGTGAGGAAGTGGGTCTTATTAGACTCTTTTTCAAGAACTCATTTACTTGCATCATAATCTCCTCTTGTTGTGTTGGTCTCACACAATAGGGAGAGCTTTTTGGAGGTAAGCTCCCAGAAATGAGATCAATGTGGCAATCTTCTGGCCTCGTTGGTGGTAACTCCCTAGGTAAAGTGTCTACAAAACAATCTTCATATTTCTTTGAGCAACTCGTTCGGTTCTCATTCATATCTGAGATGGACTCTTCAATTCTAGACTCTTTATTAGAATCTTTGAGAAAATTAAGTACGAGGACATAGGCTTTTTCATTGCTTTACAAATTTGTAGATGGGAATAGGGATTTTTTCCACTCCTACATCAAAAGATACATTCACCCTTGAAAGGGAATCTAAACTTATTTTGATTCCAATCAATGGTTCGATCTATTTTTATATATAGATATATTTCTAAGTACAATATCACAATGATCAAGATCTCCCATGACAAAACTCTCATGATCTACATAATCTTCTATCTCAATTTGTAGTTTCCCAAGAAAAAGAGCAACTTTAGATTCCATTCCTTGAAAAGTAGGATTTGATATTTTTGCAGTTTCAAATCTCTCCTTTGGTAGATATAGAGCTTCAACGATCTGAGGATGGATATAATGATATGTAGCCCCTATATCAAAAATGAATGAGAACAAGTTGATTAGCAATCTTAACCCAAGCCATAGAAAGCATAATCTTCACTACCAAAAGAATAATCAAATTGTCTAGTAAAAGAGATAACTTTCTGAGAATCTCTCTTACCATAGAAAACGTCAAACTTAACGGTCTTCTCTCTAGGCTTGAAGTTTCTTTTCGCATCATCTTTAAAAGCATCTTTGGAGACTTAGCTACCATGGAAATAGCCGGTTCTTTGACTTTCTCTTGCCCTTCTCCATGGAGGGATTCTTTGGACAAGAGGAGGCAGCTTGTGTATAATGAAACTTTGAAGTCACCGCTTGGGTGAATCCTCGAATGATAGGCAATATGTTAACTTTCATAGACTTAGTTTCATTAATAACATTGATACTTTTATGCTGAGGTAGGCCTTCGCAGCCGTAATACCATGTGTCTTAAGAGCTTTCTCGGTAAGGAAATCTTCAAAGAC
The DNA here is from genome assembly GCF_053477565.2 of Lygodium microphyllum. Lineage (NCBI taxonomy): Eukaryota > Viridiplantae > Streptophyta > Polypodiopsida > Schizaeales > Lygodiaceae > Lygodium > Lygodium microphyllum. The sequence goes on along the minus strand of NC_141154.1, from coordinate 106,402,177 downwards.
CTTTGCTTCAACCGGTGCTTTAGCCCTTCTCTCCATCAAAGCTTGAATTCCTAGATTGGTTTCCAGCTCCTTGTATCTTTGTATCTTCTCATAACCAGAGAAGTATACATATCCATTCTTCTCATAGCTCCTTGGGCTAAATAAGTTTGGCCTATAGGCTAATTGGCTTTAGGCTAAGCACCATAGCCGAGTTTCGTCTAGGTTCTCTAGGGTAAGCTAGACTAGTATATCCTTTGGTTAATCTAGCTGGGTGTTCTCATAGGCCAAAAGTATTTGGCCTAAGCACCTTAGGCTTGATTCTTTTATGTTCTCTAGGGTGAGTTCTCATAGCTCCTTAGGCCAATTGAGTTTGGCTTGTAAGCTAAGCATTGTGGCCGAGTTTCATCTAGGTTCTCTAGGGTAAGCTAGACTAATATATCCTTTGGCTGTTCTCATAGCTCCTTAGCATAGTAAGCATGAAACACAATTTTGGAGGCGTGAAACATGAAATGCATTTCACTGGTGAAACATTTAAAGATGCAATGTTTCACATACCCATTTCAGTCCATCGGAAAAAAGAAAATTCTATTAAAAACCTAGCTCAATTCATCTATTTTAAATGTGTTATTTTGATGTTTCATGTGTGTTTCACTTGGGGGCTACTTGAGGATGAAATGTTTTGTGTTGAAGTGCAAAGTTTTAGGTGTGAAACGCTTTAGGGATGAAACGTTTCACGATTACCTTGGTCCTTAAGCTAGTTGAGTTGAGCCCATAGAATAATTGTCCTTCGGCTTAGCATTTTTCATTTAGCATTGAAGTATCTCAATGTGAAGCATTACTATGACATGTATCCTTTGATACTTTTTTTTTCCTAGTAAAATGTGGCTGATTATATAACTCAAAAAATTGATTACAACGGAGTGCTCATGCTCAACAGACTAGCTGGAGTTGATGCAAAGTCACAAATACATCATGTATACAAGCCTCTCAGGGGGGTATGGGGGCAAGAAGCCCCGCGAGGAGGGGGGGGGGGTGTATATCGCCAATTGGGGTTGCTTGCCTGTATCACGAAAAACAGGTCCTGGCCGCCCCAAGTGCGCATGAAATAACAATGGAGCTCCTGTCGAGCCCTGGACTCGCCCTGCACTTAATCTCAACGGCCTCGGAGGGAGTAGATGATGGAGGCCTAGAGCTTTGCTAAGGTCGCCTGTACTGAAAGTCTCTCTCTGCTGAAAGCCTCTTGACACCACGTCTTCCAGATATGCCATCCAGTAAGACTCCCTATGATCTCCCATATCTCTGAACGGTCTGTTGTGGGCTCTAGTACCTGGCGGATGGGTAGAGCCTCCAAACCGACCACTGCGCACGACCCTGCCTGGATAATGAATATTGTGTCCTGCATCCTAGCCTCATACAGAAGGTGACGGCCCTGGTTGATTGTGTGCCAACAGAAAGCTCCCCATGAGATACATCCAAGGTTGGGTATTATGCAGTGAAAGATGCGGCACGCTTCTCTCCACACAAGTTGCGTCTCCTCACATGACCAAAGGCAGTGCTTTGGGGTTTCCAGAGGCTGTTGTGTGCAGCGCTTACAACCTCTCTCCTGCATCCTAGCGCCAAGCCTCCATGTGTCACCAGCCATAAGAAATACGACACCCTACTCAGTCTCCAGCTATCCCATAAGCGGTGCTAGAAGGTCCGTCGGAAAGGCTCCGTGATGTTGTGCTTTGCTTAGTGTCTGCTACATGACGGCGCCCAATCCATATCCTCCTGCATTAGTACGTGTCTGTCAATTCTGGCAGTGTACTCTAGAAACCTAGGTGGCTTCTTGGCGACCGCAGTGGTTGGCCATAGCCACTCTCCTGGATTCCACTCCAGCTCATCAAGTGGTCTACCTTCCCAAATCCAAAGGCGCCACTCCCTGAGCTCCTTTCAGAAAACATAGGGGTCTAGTTGCCATGTCTTCCTCTGAAGGCTTACCATCCGAATCCTCCTCCATGAGAGGGCGACTATCCCCTCATCTTGCTGCCCTCTATCAAGGGCAAGATGCCCCCCCTCCTGAACGGCGAAGAAAGTCCCTTGCGGGGTGCCGCTCACTCTATCTGCCACATGTAGGGGGAAGCTTGCTAGTGAAAACCTAGTTGCCTATACCTCCTCGGGCTCTATCATCTCTTGTATCGGGGGAGCAAGCCAATCCAAAGGTATGGTTGCATGTATCTCCCTTCTCAACTCCACTCCTCTCTGGCAGCCTCATACTCGTTGCAGCACCTTCTTGTCCGCCATCCTGCACACCTCCTGCCATGTCCTGATGGTACGAGCCAGGTCGGCCTCCCAACCAGCCCATTGGATGTGGGGGCGCTTACCGATCTGTGCTCCTTCTCGATCTTTGACCTGGGGGTTCCAGATCACCGACTGACGGCGGTCTTTCTTCTCTTGGCAGCTTGGAGGGCTCTGGATTAGGGCCTTCCGGAAACCCCTGTCACACGCGGAGTAAGCTGCGTAGGAAAGGTGATCTGGGAGGGGTGATCTGGGCTAACGTGAAGATCCATCTCAGGGATGGCCTCCACTCACCTCCAAGCCTCGGTCTACAGTCATGAAGGCCCTCCTGCAATAAGACCTTCCAGCTCTGTCTGCATGGTGTGAGGCCGCGAACAACTAGCTTGTCCAAGAGGGCCATACTCTAATACTCTGGGTCTATGATCCCAAGCCCTCCCTCTGACTGATGTGGTATGATAGTCGCCCACGCCACCTTGGCCTTGGAATCCATGGAACCATTTGACCTTGACCAAAGGAAATTTTGCACTAGGAGGCGAAGCTGCACAACGCATGATGAGGAGAAGCACCAACATGAGGCGATGTACCAGGCCGTCGCTAGGAGGACCTGGTTAATCACCAAGCCTCAGCCGGCTAGTGAGAGGCGAGCCGTGCTCTAGTAGGTCAGTTTCCTTCGAATAGAGTCAAGGACAAGAAGAAACTGCTAGGTAGGAGTGATGTTGAGTCCCACCTAGAACCCTAGGTACCGGACGGTCTGTCCTCTGCTCACCCATCTAAATCCTAGGTGGACACCCCACCCCGTGCTAGAGTCCGAGTCTGTGAGGAAACCGACCGACTTTCGCTAGTTGATTTTCGCTTCCGCTGTAGGACAGAACACGTCAAGAGCCAGACTCACTCTCTCCAGCATCAACTCGTCATCCTCAATGTAGAGTGATGTATTATCTGCATACTTTGAGTCTAACAACTCAGTCTCCTCTCTCACTAGAAGTCGAAAGCCGCATAATCCGCTCACACGTAACTTGAGGAAGTGAGACATCGCCTCTGCAAAGAGTAGAAACAGGTATGGAGCCAGGGGGCAACCCTGTCGAACCAATCTCTCTTGCTGAAACTTCTCCCCTCACCTTCCGTCTATGAGAACCCTGCTGGTGGCCGATCTGTAAAGAGCGAAGACCTCGCAAATCCAAACTTGGGGGAATCCCAACCTCACCGTGGTGCCCTTTAGAAAATCCCAGTCCACCCTGTCATAAGCTTTCTCGAAATCCAAGAGTAGTACTACAATTAATATCTGCCCACTGTGCTGAGCCCAGACTGTCGCCTCAAAGAAGGTAAATACATTGTCTAGGATGCTCTCATCTTGGACAAAGCCTGTTCGTGTGTCATGGATGATGTCTGGAAGCACGGAGCGTAGTTTCCTGCCAATCATCTTTGCCAGTGCCCTATAGGCCACTGACAATAAGGTGATCGGTCTCCACTGGGAAAGATCCAACCGGTCTCTCCCTTTGGGAAGAAGATTGATAAGGCCTGTCGAAAGACGCCTTGGCATCTGCCCTGAAGTGAAAATCTCCTGGAAAGCCATCAGTAGGGGGTTCTTCACCACTTCCCAATAGGTAGTGAAAAAGGCCTTAGAGAGGCCATCCTCTCCCAGGCATTTCTGCCCATCCTGTGTATGGAAAGCCTCCTCTAGTTCCTTCTCTGTGAAGGGGGCTAGGAGGGAGTGTCCCATCTCTGTGACGAGGTACGGGATGTGATAGTCGGTGGCAATCTCCATCACCTCGTCTGGGCTAGAACGAGTCCTCCCATATTGATCCTGAAGGTTACGTATTTGCTCTCCTGCGGTGTAAGGCCGGTGCACTTGGAAGAACTCCCTACACATGGTGTCTCCCTTCCATGCCCAGAAGGTTGCAGAGGTTCAGAAAGAGAACTTCGAGCGCCTGTCCTCTATGCCAGCAATGGCTGCTCGTGCGCGCACCTCTTGTGAATGGAGGGTGGGATCCCCTCGTACCACCTGTAATAATCTCTGCGTGGCTGCAAGGTCTCGTTGGAGTTCTCTCTACTCGTCCCAGCTCTACTGCTTAGCCTGTATGGCTACCTCTTGGCAGATTCTGCTCGACTCGGCTAGGACCTCGGCAACCTCCTCTGCTATCCGGTCCCTCTTGTCCCACTCTCTGGTCCAAATCTGCTCTGTCTGTCTCGTTACCTCCTCCCTCCTATAGATCGAGTCAGGGATCCAACAGGATCATGTGTCTAGGGCAGATGCTGGGGGATCAAGTGTCAGGAGAACCGGGCAGTGATCGGACAACGTGGTGCCTGCCTACTGCTCAATCTAGCCTCCACGAGAGTCTCCGCACTCTCCCACATAAAACCTGTCCAACCGCTCCAGCAGGACTCCACCTAGCCGCCTGTATCCCCAAGAGAAGTCCAACGATCTCCCCCTCGTGTGGAAGGCAGGGTCTCTACATGCATCGTGTGCTCCTACTGCCAACAGAAAGACCTTCCATGCCTCCTGCTCCTCCCCAGCCATGCCCTGGTAGTTTCTGCCTGTGCCTTGTTGGTTCTCCAAAGCCTCTAGATTGTTGAAGTCACCTCCAATGATCCAGGAGTCCACCTCTGGGAGTCCATCCGCGATCTCCACCCAAAACCTGTTGCGTGGCCTAACCTCTGTAGGGGCATAGACATTGAGGACTCCAAGGCACGAGTCCCTACTATCCAACTTGATCCATAGAACCCTCCGTGCCACTATCATCCCGTGGTCTCGTAGACAGGCGGTGAGACTCGGGCCAATAGAAGTACATACGCCTCCACTCTTGCCATGGCACCTATGGCGTGCTCCCAGTAAGTGTGCGAGCTGCCCCGAAGTACCTTTCCTTTCCGTTGGGCTTGGGTGGGGGTGAGCTTGTGCTCCTATAGAAGTAAGATGTCGATCCGTCCGGCAAGGGCAGGCTGCAGCTCCTGTTGAACAATCAACTTCTTGGAAATGCGTGCCCACTTTAGTGGACACTTCACATTCCAAGATGCAAGGTGTAAGCTCATGGGGAAACTTGTGACTAACCAAACAGACATCTGTTCGGTGTGGAGGCTGTTGATGAGGAGGAGAAACTATGAGGCATACAAGTACGCTTTGCCGCCGGTCTTGATGGCAAACTCCAGTCCCCCATGGTGGCTCGGCCAGACCAAAGGGGTGATAGATGCTCCAGGTGGTACTATCAATGCATTGAGAGTCATGACTCTGTACACTGGTAGAAACGGACCGCTTGTGCTAGGGGCCACTCGATCACATCCCTTGTGGCTCTCCACTGTGGAGGGGCTCGAAAGATAATGCTCAAGTGTGGGACCTCGGCACCAGCCCACTAGTTAATGTCCATCATGCAACCAGGCCACTGCTATGTAAACAATGCTAGTCCTTCTTCCCCCATCCACTGGGAGATGTAGTCCGCCACCTGACTCTTCAACTCCTCTTCTATTTGTGTAGTCGTCCACTCCCCTGAGTGAGAGGACTGAAGAAAGAAGGCGTAGTTTGGTCCATCTGGTGGTGCTAGTAGATGGATCTTGCCCCTCCTTGACTTACGAACCATGAAGATCCCCACCACTAGAGGTAGTGAGAACTCTCCGTGCTCTGCAACTCTCAGGTAGGACCATGGGCCACTGCGGAAGAACTCCTGTGGCAACATCTGTGCCTGCCTCGGGAAAGTATGACGGCCGGCAGGGGCGGATGAGCTGCTGGCTGTATGGGAGGGGGAAGACTGTTGGTGTGAGGAGGATGTAGGTGTGTGTGGCTCATCAGCTCTAGTGGAAGGGGGGGGGGTGGGTCTGGGGTGGATCACCTGAACCGGGTGCAGATCAGGGGGGGTGCTCAGTAGGGGAGGTGGTGGGGGGGAAGAGGATCGAGGGATGGTGGGATGGACGGAGGTGCATGGCGGGTTGGGGGGGGGGGGTTTGGTGGCCTTGGAAAGGGGGGGGCTGTGGGCCAGGGTGAGTTGGGGGGGGGGGGGGGGTGGGGGGGTGGGGGACTATGGGATCTCAAGTGAGGTAGTTTGTGGTGCGGGTGGTGGATGTGGGGGGGTTGCAGTCCTGCTTGGTGGGACGGGAAGGGGGGGGCTGTGGAGTGCTCTGTCAAGGGGGCGTTGCTCGCCCACCTGCTCCCTGTTGTCGAGATTGGGTCTGAGGAGTTGGCTGCGCCCCCCCCCCCCCCCCCCCCCCAACCCCACCGTCTCCCTCTTTGTCGTCTCTGGACCTGTGTGAAGCCGTCAGCGTCTACCTGCCGGCCTGTCGGCGGAGCCGCCTTGGCTCCGAAACGTGTACAAACTGTTGCCTAATGCCCAAAGTTGTGGCAGTGCAGGTATTGCCTTGGTTGCCTAGTCACAATGACCTGCTACCTAAAGGAGTTTCCTCTCGTCTCAATCTCTAGGAGCTGTGGGATATTCTTGACCTCTTTCACTACCACCCGTACCTTTGGGACTCCTGCTGTTGTCACTGCATCCGCGAAAGACGTGGGAAGGGTGGTGCCGAAGAGCCGTCCAAAGTCTTCCACCAACTAGCGATCCTCTATCTCCAAGCCGGGGAAAAGAAGGGTGACCGGGTGTCGAAGAAACCTGTTGTGGAGTGGCAAATGCCTCCACACTAAAGACATTGTACCAAGGGACCATGTATATGACCCCCTTCATGGATGCATATGGTGAACTGGCAAGTAACTCGCGAGCTGCGTCTGCCGAACTGAGCTGGCGGACCATGAAGATCCCTTGGTCCATTAGGACCGCCTTCACGATTTGCGCTGTGTCGATGTGCAGCGTGGAGTGAAGCCAGTCCCGAAGCTGGGCCTTGGTTGGGGAATGTCCTACAGGCTACTACCTGACCATAAATCGTTGTTTCCTTTAACTCCAGCTCCTTAGCTTGGACAACTAAGAGTTGCTCCTCAGAGAGGACGACGCGCAAGGTGTTTGATTGGGGGGTACTCGTTGAGTGCGCCGGCGTTAGACAAGAGGTTTCCATTGCGCGTCCCTTCTAAGAGAACTACCAATCGCGTCATGGTGCTACCTGAGGGGGGGGGGGGGGAGTTGTTGCAGATAGAGGGAGCAATTGGAGGGTGGGGGGAGTCAATGGCAGGGGGGAGGGGGGGGGCTTGCTATTTTTGGCAGTGGAGGGGGGGGGTTGTATGCCGCGGACGGAAGCAGTGCGCAGCCGGGGGAGGGGAGTCTGGAGCAGAGGGCGGCTTGGCGAGGGGGACAGGGGGGAGACAACAGGGCGGGCGGTGGCCGTTGGGGGGGGGGGGGGGGGGGGGAGACAGCAGGGACAGTAGGGCAGGTGGGGGGGACAATAGTGCGGTCGGGGGTAGTCGCGAAACGGCGGGCCAGATAGGCGGGGGGGAGAGGCGCGAAGGATCTGGGGGTGAGCGCGATCAACGGAGTGGGGGGTCCACGATCAATTTGGGGGGGGGGAGCTTGTGATGTGACAGGTAGCTTGAGCCGTGTTTGTATCCTTTGATACTTACATTTAGGCTTGTGTTTTTCTAAAGGGCTACCATTACAAGGTTTTGGCTAGCCTAGAGGCATTGGTTTTTGGCCTTGTCATAGTGGCTTTAGGTTCTCACGTGGTTCAATCGTGCTTCTTCAATTTGCATGAAGGGTTCCCCTCTCAAGCCCAAGCTTCACTCAGCCAATAATGCTACCATGGAAGGTCGTTCTTGGATACAACACTTTTAGCTAAGGTGTTTATACTTATTCTACCTTAGGTTCTTAGAACATTAGCCGACTTAAGTTCCTCCTCCTTTGGCATGGACGTATGTGGTTTGAGAGGGGTTTGCATTTCCTTCTGGTACATTTTTGTTTTGGTGGACTTCTTTGTTTCTGACTTGGACATCCCTTTCCTTTGTACCTATCCATGTTTTTAGTCTTTCATTGTAGAAGGACACTTAGGTAAGTGAATAATTTCCTCTAAGGGCATTGTTGAAGTGAAACCATGTCGCATGATTATTTCTCTTGTTGCATTTCCTTTGCATAGCATCATATTTTTGACTTGGGCACTTAGATTAATGAAACCTATGATGGTGGCAAGTGAAACTCATGCATTTGTGTATGCATAACTATTCCACTCCTTGCAATATTCACCTCATGGTAACCAAAAAGCTCATTTCGTCTTGGTGAAATGCGAAACCTCGAAACACATGAAACGTTTTGTCTAGTCTCATGAAATAGGGTTACGAAATGAAAAAAAAAAGTGAAATGAAATTTAAGAAAAAAAGGGTTTTCCTTTTTTAAAAAGAACATGGGGGTTGTTTTCCTTTTGCAATTAGCAGTTTTTCCACCCTCTTGTGTGCCCAATCACCTCCTCCATCTTTTTATGCTTTGTTTTGTTTCGTGAAACAAGGTCGCAAAACAAAAAAGTTTTTAAAAGAGTTTCTTTTATTTAAAGTATGCTTGGGCTGTTTTTCTATCACAACCCATATTTTTTTTGTCCTCTTCCTTGCACACACCATCACCTCCTTCTCCTTGTGTGTATCCTCCTCCTCATCCTCGTCCTCCATCTCTTCCTACTCCACCACATCCTCCTCCATCTCCACCTTATCTTCCTTCTCTTTGTCCTTCACCTCTTCCATACACTCCTCGACCTTCCCCTCTAACTTGGATCTCTCACCTCAAGCGAAAATGCCTCCTCACAAAGTTTTCACTCATGAACTTAGTTTCTACTTTCACTTTACATTATGTATAATATGTATGTTGTAGCCTATACATAATGATTTGTGAGTCAGGAATACTAATTTTTAAATCAATAGTTAAAATGGATGTTCTAGTTTTAGGCTTTTGACTTTTGACTCTAGGATCTAGGTGGAATGAACATTTTCATTTTATGGATATGTTTTCTTCCTCTAATAATATTATATATGGATCTATTTTTCCTCTTCTAATATACTAATATATAACATTTTTCGAAACCTTGAAACCTCAAGGTAGCTAACAAAATGAAATGTGAATCTTAACCTTGAAACACGAAACAAGAGGAAATGTTTTGGTGATCCTCCTCGTATATTCTACATTGATACCTTTGCTAGTGGTTTTGTACTTGGGTTTCACTTTTCTATGAATTAATGAGTCATGTGAAAGATTTTAAAGAGGAAAACAAGAACAAAATGGAAAATTTGTCCGCTAGGAGTGTTCCATTGTCGTTATAAGCATTGCAAGCCCTTAGGCAATCCTTTGTGGAATCCTTGGTCCAGTATGTTAATTTCATCCAGGTGGTCATTTCAGGTCACTCAAAAGAAGATATCCGTCATCTCTATGATCTTAATAGGTGCTTGGGTAGTCCATACCCTTGGTCCAATATCTAGTCTCTTTGCAATGGAACCTTTTGGGTCCAATTGAGAGCTTGCTTCTTGTTCCTTTGATCACATTTTCATGAATTTATCACTTTTTTTTGCCTATAAAAATGGTCTCACAAAGAACTACTAAATGATATCCTAGATCTTTGGTAATGCAAGTGGCTTAGAAAGTTCTACAAAAGGGAATCACTTGTCATTGCCTGTTTCATCCCTCATTATCCCTACATCAGTGCTAGCTCTCCTACCACTCCCTATTGCTTATCTCATCATTGCTAGCATCAGCTCTCGCATATCATCATCATCTTGACATGATGCCAAGGATCAGATTTGTGATTGTAGGATTTAGGCTCTACAAGTTAGCCATATATCCAGGCACATTCTTATGGACATGTGAGCATAGATTGTAATCTAGCATGTGAGCATACATTCATGATGTGACATGTCATAGAGGACAGCCTGCAGCACATGATAAGCAACATGGGTGATGGATAGGAGGGAGGTTATCATTAGAAAGCAAAGCATAATAAGATAGATACGTAATGACAAGCTAAAGGTGCCATCATGCTTTCTCATGAATATCTTTCATTTGATATAGTTAGGCTGGTATCACACTCCCATCTCTTAAGATTGTATGCAACTTGTGGACTGTTTCAGGATTTGGTTTATCAAGCTTTGTGTTTGAGCAAGTGATTGATTGACTATAATTTGGTGTAACTTCCACAAATTGGTGAATGCATTGTTGACCTCAGAAAACGGGTTGCTGTTATTGCAAGATTCGTTTGAAATATAGTTTTCTAAAACTCACTCTTCTGTTTGACCAACATGCAGGTTTCCGGAGATGTTGACTGATAGAGTGAGCGCTGAATCTCTGGCTATGGAAAATCATCAAGTAAGTCAAAGTTTCATTTGATATATTCACCTTCTGCCACTGTTGAGTGTTGGTAACTACAGTGACGCATACTTCAAATTAACAATATCAGCTGCTTGCTTTAGGCGTTCCCCCTGTTCCAGGGGGTCCCGTTCCCATTCCCTGTTCTCAGTAACTATGCTTTGTATATTGGATGTTGGAGATGATGTTGATCCGCATAGTGCTTGTACTTATTTTGAGCCTTTTGGGTTTGTTGCTTGAGTTCTTGGTGTATATCCGCTAGGTGTTGAGTTTTATCTTGGGCGATAGGATTCTTTATTTGATTGGAGCGATGTACATTCATCCTTGGATGCTAGCCATAGTTTGCCAAAAAAGGAGTTTACTTGGTATATGTATGGATACTATTATTATAAGCAAACTCTACAAAGGACAAGAGCTCAAACCAATCATTCTGATGGTAGTTGATGATGCAGTGGAGATATGGTTCCAAGGCTTGATTTACCCGTTCTGTTTGACCATCAGTCTGTGGATAATTGATTGTGGATAACTTAACTTGGACTCCAAGGAGGTTGCAAAGGCTCTTTCAAAAACTAGATATGAATTGGGAACCCCGATCACTAATGATGTCGTTTGGGAGTCATGTAATTTGAAAATGTATTTGAGGAAGAGTCTAGTGGCAGTTGGACATGTGATGGTCTTGGTGGTAGGGATGAAATGTGCCATTTTTGTGAACCTATCTACCACAACAAGAATAGAGTCATATTGGTCTGATTTGGAAAGATCTGTCATGAAATCCATGGACAGAGAAGTGGAATGGGCAAGGGTTATAGGAGGCCATGTGGTTTGTGACGAGGTACCTTGGCCTTGTTGCAGGTATCACATGGTTTTATATATTCCTTAACTTCTTTCCACATCTGGGGCCACTAAAAATCTCTTGAAATAAGATATAAGGTCTTATTAACTCCAAAGTGTCCTGTTGTTGGGTTGTCATGGCGTTGTTGGAGTACCTTGAGTCTCGGCTTTCTTGAAGGGATGTAAAGTAGATTTTATAGTATAACAATCCAGTAGTTTTTTGAAACTCACAAACTTCATTTCCTTTTCCCCCTTGATTTTTTCTCTTGATTTTGTTGGCTGAATCATCATGTGGCAAGACTTTATTGATTAACTAGATCAAGGTAGGGTCGTCTTGGTGACAACTGGAGATGACTGCTAGTTGGAGGTGCTGTGACTTGAGTAATATTGCTCATTGTTGATCAAAAGCTTCTTCTCGCTTCTTAGGTGCTAGGTAGGATCTTCTTGATAAGGGATCTGATTGGCATTGTTGGCATCTAGGGCGATAGGTGATGACAAAGTGAAACCTAGATAAGAAGTTATTCCAGCAGGATTGTCTTTGATTGAGGATGCGGGTTGTTACAAAGTATTCTAGATTTTTGTGATTTGTATAAACTATAACTTTATGGGCTCACCCTCTAGGTGATGATGCCAAGTATCAAAGGCATCTACTATGGCAATGAGTTCTTTGTCATGGATATCATAGTTTATCTTTGGAGGGGAGATCTTCCTTAAGTGAAATGCCATTTGATGCATATGACCATCATCTCCATGCTAGGACAAGATGGCTCCTAAGGTATAGTCTGATGCATCGGTCTCCCAGAAAAAGAGCTTGGTAGGATTTGGGTGGACTAGGATTGGGGCAGTAATGAAAGCGGTCGTCAAGGTTTGGAAGACCTTCTCGGCTTTTGGGGTCCATGAGAACTTTAAGTTTCTTGTGAGTTTGGTGAGTGGTATGACTATCTTTGAGTAATCCTTGATAAATATTTTGTAGAAGTTGGCAAAGCCAAGGAAACATGGGACATCGTGGACACATATGGATGTTTGCCAATCAAGAATCGTCTCGATCTTCTTGGGGTCTATGAAGATTCCTCTTTGGGAGACATTGTATCCCAAGAATTCCACTTCTATCTGATGGAAAAAACACTTCTCAAGTTTTGCATATAGTCCTTTTTCTTTGAGCTTTTCCAAAACTAATTTTACATAGTGCTCATACTTCTTTGGATCTTTTAAGAATATCAAGATATTATCCAAGTATATAACTACACAACCATCTAGATGCTCTCGGAAGATATCATTTATCATATGATGAGACACTGCAGGAGCATTGGTGAGATCGAATGACTTAACAACATACTCGAAGTGACCATACCTTGTGTGGAAGGTTGTCTTCCATTCGTCTCCTTCTATGGTCTGTACAAGATTGTGAGCTCCTCGTAGATCGATCTTTGTGAAGATCTTGGCTTTTCCAAGGCATTCAAAGAGCTCTAGTATCAATGACAAAGGGTATTAATTCTTGATTGTTATCTTGTTGAGTCCTTGATAATCCACACACATTCGAAGTGACATGTCTTTCTTCTTCATGAACCGAATTGAGGCTCCAATTGGAAACTTCGAGTGTCTAATGAACCCCTTGGCTAAGTTCTCATCAATGTTCTTGCATAGTTTAGCTAGTTCATCAGGGGATAGCTTGTAGATGGGTCCAAAAGGTGGTTGAGCCTTGTCATGGAGTTCTATAGCACAATCATATGGTTTGTGCTCGGGCAAGAGATTTGCATTCTTTTTTCAAAGATATCTTGGAATTCTTAATATTGGCTTGGTAGCTTGATTGACTCATCCTTACTAGATTCTTGAGTTGGTATATGATATATCATGTAGGTCGGTTCTTGCCTTGTGTGTATAATGGCTTTGGCCCCTAGATATACTAACTTTCCTTGATTTTCACATGTAATCTTTTGCTTAACCCAATCAAATTTTGGGTTGTATTTCTTTAGCCAAGGCATCCCAAGGATGATTGGATTTATGGGACTGGATATGACATTAAATCATACACAAGATTTGTGATTGCCAAGAGCTGCCATGAGTGGTCGGGTTTCCTTGGTAATATCTCTAGATGTTAGAGGTCTTCCATCCACGACTTCAGCTGGTGCAGGATTGGTCTTTTGGAGTTTTGGAATCTGATATCTATTCACAAAGCCATCATCAATGAAACATGCAGAGGCCTTGAAGTCGACTAGGGCTTTAAGAGAAAGGGTTTTTCTCGGTAGGATCATGTGGATTGTGATAAGGAAAGTTTCCATGGGTGTGGTTGGAATCAAGAGACCCTTTCTTATACCAAGGTTCCATTGTACGGTCTCATTCACAACTGGACATTCTTGTTTCCCTACTTGAGGGTGGTTGTAGTAACTCTTGGAGTTCTTGTCCTCTTATTTGGGCAATTTAGGGCGATGTGCCTAGGGTCTCCACAACATAGGCATAGATGATTCTCTCTTTGTTTTTGCTTTTCTTATGGGATCAAGGGCTAGAATTTTGTATTATCTATTTGCATCGGTTCAGGCTTGGTTTCTTCTTTGATTGGAGCTGGGTTTCATCAGTGAGGCCTTAATTCTTCTCGCGTTTCTTGCTTCCTCTCAAACAATCTTTTATCACACCAGATGGCTTACGTGATATAATCGTTGAGTGTTTTTGCCTCAGGCATAGTGAGCATGAGGTCTTTGATATCATCTTGAAGATCCAATTTGAATTGGCTGATAAAATACTGCTCATGCCAAGTGAGGTCATAGATTAATTACCTAAATTCAGGCACATAAGCAGAGGCAAAGTGATTACCTTGTCGTAGCTTCCGAATTTTTGTTTCTCCTACTCAACTAGCATCTGCATCTCCAAATGTGGAAGTGAGCTCACAAAGAAATGCCTCATAGTTATGAAGTACTGGTATATTCTTTTCCAAGATTGGGCCGAACCATGATAAAGCTTTACCATAAAGCAAAGTCCCAATGAATCCCACCTTGGAAGCATCATCTAAATACCTATCTAATCACATGCAGATATAGAGCTTTACTTGTTGCAGGAATCTCTTGAACTTCGAACGGTCACCATTTAACTTCTCTGATATGTTGATTTTGGGTTCTCTTGTTGGGGGTCACACGGAATCATTTGATCACTTCCTCTGTTTTTTTGCGAGTCTCGGATCTAGTCTTGCATCTCTTGAAGCGCAGGGCCTAGATGTATAGGGTGTTCTATTTGAAGGTATACTTGTTTATTCAAGTCTTGAATTTGTTGTTGGAGGTTTTAAAGAGACGATATGATTCTTTCAAGGGTCGCCTCGATTATGCTCAGTAGGGCTAGAAAGTAGTCTTGTTAAATTGTTATAGGAGCACTAGACTCTGCTCGAGAGACTAGACTAGATGCAAGATTTGTTACAAGAATTTTGATTACAAGATAATCCCTCATAGGGGCACAAGGTACAATGATAACTTATCAAGATACGGAAAATTATGGGACTGTAGGTATAGACAAAAGGACTTGATAAGATATGAAGAATCTCACAATCTAGGACTGTAGGTATGGATACAAGATATTAGAATTATAAGATCTCCCTCAACGAGGATGAATAATATACAAGACAGTACTAGACAAGATCTCGTACTACGAGATTACAAGGTAACAAGACAACAGGAGTATAATGGAAGACAAGACAATACTAGATACCATGGCTAGACAAGAACTAGAATTGGAACTCGAAGTTACTTACTTGGAGGTTTGGACTCCTTAAGCTCCCAAAACTAGCATTTGCAAGATTGAGGAGCTCTATAGCAAGTGCCTCCTTTTATAGGTGTGAGAGGGCAGCTAAAGATCTGCTAGAATGTTCCATGATGACATCATCAATGATGCATGCGATAACACGGCATATCTTCTAGAAGGTTCTATGATGACATGGGTTGGTTCGCATGGTTGGATAGAGAATGTCCTGTTAAGGGTACGTTTGCATGGGGTGTGGATTCATATAGCATGAGCTAGAATTAATACGTACACTTGATCATGGCATATTTGTCAGAGTGCAGCGGTGCGGAAGCATAGGACTGAGAGAGAGAGAACGCAGAGAGAGAAGAGAGAGAAAGAGACAGTGGAAGATGAAGATCTGCTGTATAAAATGTGCTGAATACAAAGATATGTAGATATATACACGGGCGCAGTGCGCTGGACTGCGTGTCTCCACATTGACGATGCAACCTACTGTTCACCTCGAAGTGCGCTGCAGTCTGTACTGTCTCCTGTCAGAAATCTGCGAACAGAGACGGAATCTGCGTGTGTCACCGGTCTGTAATCTGCGAGCAGAGAAGTGTAGGAGACTGCTGGAGATGTCGGCTATTTATAGCCAGAATCTGACAAAAAACAGGGCGCAGAAAATATCTTGTCGGCCGCATTAAATGCAGCCGACTGCCTGCACAGGTCGGACTGCTAACACCTCCTCTCAGAGCCGAGGCAGGGCAGAAGCCTGAGGGATCTGGAATGTCTCCGAAGAAGAGCCTGGGGAAGTGCCTTCGTAAACAAATCCGCAAGATTGTCCTTCGTCTTGCAGTACTCCACAGTGATGGTCTCATCCAGAAGCTTCTCTCTGATGAAGTGATACTGGATCTCTATGTGCTTCGTCCGGGCATGAAAAACAGGGTTCTGTGCCAAGGCAATGCAACTCATTGTCACATTGCAGCAAAGTAGGACGAGTCTGGGGGCACCCAAGCTCCTCCAATAATCTCCGAAGCCACATAGCCTCACATGTGGTGGAAGACGCGGCCCGATACTCCGCCTCAGTAGACGAAAGGGCTACCGTGGGATGCTTCTTGCTACTCCATGAGAGAACACCTGCACCCAAGGTAAAAGAGTAACCTGTAGTAGACCGCCTGTGGTCCACATCACCGGCCCAATCCGAGTCGCTCCAACCTGCAAGGACAAGATCTGAACCATCTGTCCCTACGAGATAATGAATCCCTAAATCAAACGTCCCCCTCAAATACCGAAGTATCCTCTGAGCAGCCTGCCAATGCACCGTCTTAGGTTCACTCATGAACCTTGCCAAGAGCCCAACAGCAAAACAAAGATCAACCCTAGTGTTGAGAAGCCAAATCAAGGATCCAATCGACTGACGATAGCGGGAAGCATCCGCCATTGGAGAAGCTGAATGGGAAGTGGCCTTCCAATTCGGATCCATAGAAGTAGAAAGGGCCCGACAATCCTCCATCTCAAAAGACACCAAGAGCTCCTGTACATATCTCTGTTGAGAGATGAAGATCCCCCTCTGAGACTGATAAATCGCATGGCCCAAAAAGAAATGGAGTAGACCCAAGTCCGTCATCTCGAACGTCCGATGTAAAGCTGACTTCGTCTCTTGGACCTGCTGTGCATCATCACCTGTGACAATCAAATCATCAACATATAAGACAAAAAGCACACAACCATCCTCGGAAGTGTGAACATAAAGTTGCGGATCGGCCTTGGAACGCCGATATCCCAACTGAGACTAGAGGAACGAATCAATCTTCTCGTTCCATGCACGCAGAGCTTGCTTGAGGCCATACAAGGTCTTCTTCAACTTGTAGACTTTCCCATCTGAAGATCCAAAGCCAAGAGACTGCTCAACATAGATCTCCTCCTTCAAATCACCATTGAGAAAGGCCGACTTCACATCCAACTGGTAAACAGGCCATCTCCTATCGCCAGCCAAGGCAAGAACAGCTCTAATGGTCACCATATGAGCTGTGGGGGCAAAAGTATCATGACAGTCAATCCCTGGGCGTTGTGCAAAACCTTTAGCAACAAGGCGAGCCTTGTGCTTATCCAAAGAACCATCGCTAAGGTATTTGGTCTTGAAGATCCACTTGACGCCAATCACCTTCTTATTCGGGGGGCGGGGCACGAGTGACCAAGTGCCATTCCTCTCAATAGCCTCCAACTCGGCTTCCATAGCTTTCTTCCATGGTGCGGACTGTAAAGCCTCCTTCACGGAGGTGGATTCTCGATCCTGCATAACACGGGTCATCAAACAATAGTTAGAGCAAACAAGCTCCGTAGAATGTGCCTGGTGCCGTCGTGACCGCCGCGGACCATCCTGCGGTCCCCACTTCTCAGGAACCCCCTCGATCCTTGAATCACGGAGTGTGTCACGGGCCCAGCGAGGAGGAGGCCGAACCTTCCCTCGTCTCTCTCCATCAGCAGAAGACTCTGGAATATCCACCGGTGGTAACTCCTCAGGGGTGACTGGTGGAACGGTAAACTCTGTGTCAGAAACAGAATCATAATCAAAAGGCACGGGCTCCAGTGGAACTGTAGAAGGAGCCCAACTCTCCCCTGGATCTCCAAGAACGGGATGCTCCTCACCTGATGATATGGCCGGAACCTCCACAAACCACACATCGCGGCTAGCGTACACATCCCGCTTAATGGGATCATACAATCGATAGCCTTGGGACTGGGAGCTGTAGCCAACAAATACCTGTCTTCGGGAAGCTGCTTCAAATTTATCACGGTGAGCCTTGGGAATGTGAACATAGGCATCACACCCAAAGACCCTAAAGTAAGAAACATCTGGCTTCGTCCCAAAGTAAGCCTCAAACGGGGTCATCCCTTCCACGGCCGAAGTAGGGGATCGATTAAGGATGTGGATTGCAGTAGCCACAGCCTCGGCCCACAGAACCTGAGGGGTCTGTCGGTTCTCCATCATGGTGCGCGCCATCTCGATCACACTGCGGTTCTTCCGTTCAAGAATGCCATTTTCTTGAGGAGTGTTGGTATTGGCAAACTCCTGGTGAATTCCTTTATCTGCACAAAACTGAGCAAACTCATTAGAAACAAATTCACTGCCCTTGTCGGATCGCAAGATCTTCAATTGCCGGCCCGATTGGTTCTCCTCAAAGAGAAGCCAATCCTTGAAGTGTGAGAAAGCTTCTGACTTTAATGCCAAAAAATAGGCCCATGTCATCTTGCTGTAGTCGTTTACGATCAGCATGAAGTACGAGCTCCCGCGCAAGGACTCATTTCTCATAGGGCCACATAGATCCGTAGATACAAGCTCTATCGGTGAAGTAGACCGCCGCGAAGCAGTGTGGGGAATGGCATCCCTATGCTGCTTTCCCCAAATGCAGGAGACACATGGCTGCTGGCTCACCACTATATCCGGTAACCCTCGAACAAGCTGTCCACGTGACGCCCTCCGAAGATAATCATAGTTCAGGTGACCAAACTGAGCATGCCATAACTCTGATTGTGACTGAGAGGTAAGAAGAAGAGTAGAGAGGGCGGTGGAAGACTTCAATTTATAAATGCCGTTCTCCTCATATCCGGATGATAGAACCTTCCTCGATCCACGATCAAGGACTCGCACCGTAGTACTGTCAAACTCCACCAAAAGGCCAAGGGAGCAAATCTTATGAACTGACAGGAGATGGTACCCTAAGCCTGGTACATGCAAAACCTCTGAGGTATGGGTACCACCTCGTCCATCTGGAATGAGCTGCATCTTACCCCGACCTGCAATAGATACTGAAGAGCTATCTCCAATGAGAATCTGCCCACGCGAGGGTCGCAACTGGGGAACACCATCTGATGAAGGAGTCATGTGCCGGGAGGCACCACTATCAACGATCCACTCTCGAGCCTGGGGAGCCGTCATCGCAGCATCAGAAGCATTCGGTGAAGCGTCCTCAATGACAGCTAGATGAAGAAATGCAGCTGATGAGGGTGCAGCCACCGCTCCAGAATCCTTGGTGTCCTTCTTGGCTTTGTCAGGGCAATCCTTCTTCCAATGGCCAGTCTTTCCACAAATATGGCATGTGGAGTCTTTGTCCTTGTCCTTCTTGGATTTGGTATCCCCCTTCTTCTTCTTTTGGTCCTTCCCCTTCTTCTGAGAGGCTTGACCTATCAACGCCTCCCACTTGGAAGCATTCTGTTCCTTTAACTGTTCCTCTTGGTCCAAGACCATAGGAACCAACTCTTCCCACCGAAGAGTAGACTCTCGCCCCGAAGCAATAAGGGCAGAGTAAAATGTACCGAATCGTGGCGGCAACTGGGATCACGGCTGTAGTACATGATAGAAATAGAAAGGAACGAATCCTAGCATTCAGTTTGTCTCAATGAGACTGAGCCTTGGCCAACTCCGCACGAGCATCGGAAGAGAGTTTGGACTCATCTCTCACCGAAGGCCGGTCGATCTCCTCCTGTACTAGCTCCGCCAAATCATAGGACTCAAGGATGGCCAACATCATGACGCGCCAAATGCGGTAGTTGTCGCCGTCGAGCTTCTGATCTGCGGGAAGAGCCGGTAAGACAGGCACCTTCCGGTCCATAATCGACTGGAACTCCAAGTCAATCTCTGTAGACATCTTCACCTGTTATGCCTTAACAAACACAAAAGCAGCCCCCTCTGACTGGGAAAACTCAGCCTGCTAAGGCTCTTCCGTGTCCTGAACCTTCTTCACCCGCCGGAGGCGATGAAAAAGCAAAACCTGCACTTGTAGGCTGAAAACTCAAACTTCCTCCGCGTCAAACAACAGTAAACAGCAGCAAATCCACCACCTGGACTCCTTTCCTGCGCGCCCACACTCGCTTCAGCCTTGTTCCAAGGCGCAGCCCTCCTGTCTTCCCTTAAACGCAAAAAACGCAAATTTGTGTCGCGATAGAAACTCCTCTTCAAGTTGATTCTGCGCTCAATCAGCCCTCTAACACTGCTCTGATACTATGTCAGAGTGCAGCAGTGCGGAAGCATAGGACTGAGAGAGAGAGAACGCAGAGAGAGAAAGAGACAGTGGAAGATGAAGATCTGCTGTATAAAGTGTGCTGAATACAAAGATATGCAGATATATACACGGGCGCAGTGCGTTGGACTGCGTGTCTCCACCTCGACGATGCAACCTGCTGTTCACCTCGAAGTCCGCTGCAGTCTGCACTGTCTCCTGTCAGAAATCTGCGAACAGAGACGGAATCTGCGCGTGTCACCGGTCTGTAATCTGTGAGCAGAGAAGTGTAGGAGACCGCTGGAGATGTTGGCTATTTATAGCCAGAATCTGACAAAAAACAGGGCGCAGAAAATATCCTGTCGGGCCGACTGCCTGCACAGGTCGGACGTCCAACTGTGCAGTCCGACTGCACTGGCCTGACCAGCCTGGCTGTGATCTGTAACAATATCTGTGACACCTTGGATGTAGCAATTGCAATGCTGATGGAGCAAGGTATTTTCATGGTTTGCCTCATCTCCGCAGATGTAGCACAAGAGCTTGTTGACAGCTTCCTTGTGGTGTTCACAAAGAGGTTCATCTCTGTGGTCATGTTGTACAATGGCTTCACAGCCTCCACCTTTGGATCTCAAAACAGGTTTCCTATTACTCTCTTTCCAAATCTAGGCAATAACAATGTTGCCCAATTGTGGGGACTTCAATTTTTGGCATGGTACTTTAGGCCATATCAGCTAAGAAACGCGTTTCTTTCAGTTTGAAACTTATGAAACGTTTCTAAGAGTAAAAAATGTGGGTTTTTTTTTTTGTGACTTGGAACCCAAAACATGGTTTTTTTGACAAAAATAGTTGGGCAATGTTAAACATGATAATGATGATGTGTAATGACTCCACAAGAGACTGATTTTTTTGTGATTTTGTTTAGTTATTGGACTTTGTCAATCTAGTGTTTAGTCTTATCTTGAGAGTTGATTATTATATGACTTTAGTCTCATTTATGAGCTATTTATGATATATTATGATTCATTCTCAATTTTGACAATTGTTTTGAAATGAGAATCATGATGTTGCAACTTGACTTAGTCCATATTGTAGATAGCTTTTCTTTGCATGATATATATGAATCATAATGTTTGAGTTCTAAACCATAGTACAGCTTATCCAAAGACCAACTTTGACATAAGTGACAAGTCAATAATGAAGCATGGATATGTAATGTATTATTCTCAATTGACTCTATTATCACTCAAGCTCGATTGACCATTCTTTGTTTAAAAGAGAGTTCCATAGAGGTTTAGAACCTCTTTCCCTAGTCAAAACTATTAAAAATCCCTATATAAAAAAACCCAAGTTTCTTATTTTACCCCCTCTCGAAAGAAACTTACGAAACACGTTTCTAACATTTCGTTTCTAAACGTTTTGACATTTCTGGCTGCTATACTTCTGACATCTTTTGCAGATGTAGTAGTGGCAGCAGCAAGGTGTATCAAAGGTACAAGTGGTAGTGGCAAATGTCAAGAAATCACCCAACATATGGGAGATTGAAGCCAGCAATTCCTTAGTTGGCCATGGCCCAGCAGATCATCGCACAGAGCTGCTTGACAAGTGCCTCAGAGGCCATGCTTTTGGATATCATGCTGCAGAGTGAACTCGGTTTGGGCATAAGCTTGCTCAATAGGAGACTGATTGCCAGATGGAGCCACAACCTACAATGGACAATGATAGATGAGCGAGAGTCCATTATTGCTGCAGCAGGGGCCAGGTAGCTTCCTAGCAGTGCCCCCACACATTCCCTCCCCCCCACCCCCTTCCCCAAAAAAAAAAACAAAACAAAAAAAACAGCTCGCATGGGCAGTCTAGGGAGAGCACACCTGTAATGGAAACGTCTAGTTTGACACCTATGTGATCTACCTGTGCATGCCAGTCATGGTCTTGTTCAAGAGTTTCAAACAATCCTTGCCTGGTGACAGTTGCAAGAGTGTCTTCATTCCACCTTGTGCATTGGTGTATGCATAGTAAATGCAATGCTGACGGAGCAAGGTATTTTCATGGTTTGCCTCGTCTCTGCAGACGTAGCACAAGAGCTTGTTGACAGCTCCCTCGTGGTGTTCACAAAGAGGTTCATCTCTATGGTCATGCTGTACAATGGCTTCACAGTCTCCACCTTTGGATCTCAAAACAGGTTTCCTATCACTCTCCTCTTTCCAAGCCTGGCAGTAACAATGTTGCCCAATTGTGGGGACTTCAATTTTTGGCACGGTACTTCTGGCATCTTTTGCAGATGTAGTAGCAGTAGCAGGGTGTATCAAAGGTACATGTGGTAGTGGCAAATGTCAAGAAATCACCCAACATATTGGATATTGAAGCTAGCAATTCCTTAGTTATCCAGGGCCCAGCAGATGATTGTCACAGAGCTGCTTGACAAGTGCCTCAGAGACCATGCTTTTGGCTATCAGGCTGCAGAGTGAACTCGGTTTGGCCATAAGCTCACTCAATAGGAAATTGATTGCCAGATGGAGCCACTACCTACAATGGACAATGATAGATGCTTTTGGATATCAGGATGCAGAGTGAACTCGGTTTGGGCATAAGCTTGCTCAATAGGAGATTGATTGCCAGATGGAGCCACAACCTACAGTGGGCAATGATAGATGAGCGAGAGTCCATCATTGCTGCAGCAGGGCCAGGTAGCTCCCTAGCAGACCTAGTCAAGAGAGGGCACCCGCCCCGCGCCCCCCCCCCCAGCCCCCCCCCCCCCCCCCCCCCCCACACCAAATTACAACCCCCCTCACTTAGATTCTGTATACAATACTGAATCATGTGCAATATGTGTTTTGTTGTGGCCCATGGGACTTAAAAAGTACATTTATATGTATAAAACATTTCAATAATCTATATTATCCAAACCTGCACCATTTTGATAACTCGTATTGTATATGTGCTGAAACATTTGGCAAACACTATTACCAAACTCGTACTGGAGCTTGTTGTGTTAGTTCGTTGTGGATTTATTATTTTTGCTAGATACATACTTACATTCTGTATATGCTAAGACAAGTTCTAACATTGTACAAAGTATTGGTGCAACATAGTCATAATCTTAAAAGGTGGGTAATAGCTATTGTAATTTTGGTTTTGCTTTTAGTTTGTGTTGTTGATTTTTTTGTTTGCTGACAATCTTCTTCTAGACACAAGAAAAGAAGTCTTCGTTTATTCTTCCCCCTTTCTTTGACCCTTTCTCATTGGACTTATGGAAATGTGTGTTTTGTGTTGATCCTCGTGCCTAAGTTGTATGGACTTCTTTGGGCAGTATGGCATATCTCCACAAAAGTTTTGCGAGAACACCCTATTGTCAAGCTTTTTCAGAGTTCTCACAACTAGTCCTGATAGAAACAAAAAGGTGACGTTGATTTCTATTTGAGATAGCATGGTTTTGAAGGTTATTGTAAAAATATTGTTCATCTCAGCAAGAGGGAATCAGTTGAAAATGGTTTTTTTGTTTTCTCAACATACAAGTACCTGTTGAGAGAAATCAAAGAAGATTGATGTTAATCAATGGGGAATAAGTTGTTAACAGTTATTATAATCCCTGAGCTGTGTTATATCCTTGTTCATGGTTGAGGGACTCATGAATGTAGGGTGTAGAATCCTTCCCCACCTAGTAGTGGTGTGTTGTTTTGAGTTTTTTCTAGTTCCTCTTGTTGCTTGATTGGTGTGTGTGACCATCTCATGCAAAATATATGTAAACCACAGATTTATGTGTCTACCGTGGAAGGCCGCAAATATCCTGTCACAGGTGTTCAATGGCATCCAGAGGTATATCATGTGTCATGAAATAGGGTGGCTCAAAAATTCACTTTGGTTGGTTGAACTCATCCATTGCTTCATGGATAATGTAGAAAAATGCATTTGAATGGGGACTTTCCACAATTCCTCATTCTGGAGAAGCTATTCAATTGACTCAAAGTGTTGCAAACTTTCTTGTCAGGTAGTATATTGCAGAGTATGATTTCTTTCTGGTCTCCTGGCTACAGAAGCTTTCAAAAATTTTATTGCTTTGTCCTATTACAGTGAAGCAAGGAGGTCTTGCCATAGGCCTAGCAAGGAAGAGGAGGAGCAGTTTCTCATCTACAATTATTCTCCCTTCTACACAGGCAAAGATGGGTATGGTCTTATCTACCCTTGGTTATCTACCCATGGAGGGATGTGTGGTGGATCTACATATTTAACTGCAATATCACTCATCTCACATGTATGAGACTTTTTGCATATTGCAACATGCTCGTATTTTATTCTGCAGAATACAGCAAGTTCAATGCCAATCAGGTTATGCCAGAGTGTCTTTCCACAATAATGGCTTGTCTGTCTCTGTTCCCTTGCAATTGTTGATTTAATAAGGGGGAGGGAAGTAGGGAGGGAGAGGAGTCCTGACAGCATGGACAATTTTTTTTTACAGCCTGAAAATTCACTAAGAACTGACTCTTGGACAGTATCAATCTTGCAACTTCTAGCCTGCTGAGTAGGTATACAATACAGTAGCTTTGCATATTACAACATGCTCGTATTTTATTCTGCAGAATACAGCAAGTTCAATGCCAATCAGGTTATGCAGAGCGTCTTTCCACAATAATGGCTTGTCTGTCTCTGTCCCCTTGCAATTGTTGATTTAATAAGGGGGAGGGAAGTAGGGAGGGAGAGGAATCCTGACAGCATGGACAATTTTGTTTTACAGCCTGAAAATTCACTAAGAACTGCCTCTTGGACAGTATCAGTCTTGCAACTTCTAGCCTGCTGAGTAGGTATACAATACAGTAGCGAATGCAAGCTTGTTTGAAAACCTTGTACCTACTTGATAACCAGCATGTCTGTCAATTCATTAGACCGCCCCTGTAATCTTTGACATTGGTCTTTATATGTATGTCCTATGTGCACCCTTTCTTTTTTAATTTTGTATGCTTGTCATTTCCTTTTTCATATGAAAAAACCCTCAAATAGTCCCAGTCTTATTAGGCAAAAACCCTAATTTGAAACTCCAGAAACTATGCTGCATTCTATTTTGTATCCTTAGACCCCCTATACATACCAAGAACAAATCATTCGTAAAATTCTCTCTTGGAAAATGTAGGGCAAACAAAAGCCAAGTAACTGATGCTATCAATAAAAAAAGATTCACAAAACATTTTGAGAGGACTTAAAAGAGAAGAATCACATAGTGGGGGGCATACAATGGTGCTGGATGTGTGGGTTGTCATGTGAAGGAGTGTAGATTCACATTGATTGAGCAAGTTGTGAATGAAGAAAATACATGTGCCAATCATGTAAGGAGATTTCTTTTTGTTGATAGAATGCTTGCGTCTTACCATGGCTCTTTTTCACAAGCTAAAAACTTAATGGCTTACTATGTGAGAATTTGTCAATAATTCTTATCTTTGTTGTTACAGGGATGGACATTTTGACCAATCTTATGTTTTTATATAAATATTGTCTCACAAACACTGATCAAAATCACATGTACAAAACTTTCTCTAGAAACTTTGTAAAGGTTAAAATATGTGATTATTATTGTTTCATATTGAATATTGTAACCATTTGGAGGTTGTATATGACCTCAACTCCTTTCAAGCAATTGCAAGATAGCTTTTCTAATGATAAAGCTAGTAGGGTTTTCTCGTTAGTGCATCTCAAGTATTTAGAGCTTGTATATATAGTTTGATTTCATCCCTCGTGTTTCATGTGTTCATGTGTGCCTATATGCGTGCACTCACTTTCTAAATGTAGCTTTACTGTAAAACTTAATCTGAGTGTATTCATGGCCCTATACAAAGAGCTATCTTTGAAGCTTCCATCATGGCCCCCATAGTACAAGGGTCCCAAAATTAATGAATATCTGAACATTATAAGTTATTGAAGTGAAATGCACAACTATTGGAGTCAATAGTTGGGAAAACTATATCCAATCTCTCTTAAAGGCAATTGATAGTTCATGCCTATAATGTGTTACAATTTAGAAACATACTTCTATGGAATTTGTAGGTTATATAGTGATTGTTTTGAATTAGGAGGGTAAGTAACAAGAATGAGGATCTTTTGGCGAGTGATTAGAGAATCAAAAGAATATGGTCTCACTAGAATACTCTTGCTAGCTCTGGAGGTGTTATAGGGTTTATGGTTGATTGACTATGGATTAGTTTGTGAGTAGTTTCTTTGTATGTTTGTATATTGACATGAACATTGTTGTGTGTGTGTGTGTGTGTGTGTGTGTGCGCGCGCGCGCGCATGTGCATGCGTGTGTAGGATATGCACATTTACTAAGGAAAAAAACTTGAGGTTTTATGTTCCTCTTTATCTATTTCTTGGAGAGAAATAACCTCATATCCTTTATACTTGCAACTTTTGCAAAAAATTTAAGAGTTACCTCTAATATGGATAACTATACATGGCTCAATATAGCCTAATGTATGGTGCATGTGCACATGTACACGCATACGTGTGTATGTGTGCGCGCGTATGCATGTGCACACATATACATATATAGGTAGGGTATGCAAATTTTAGAGCCAAGACACCCAAGCTAAAGTTTTTTCTTCCTTTTACTTTACCTATTTCTTTAAGAAATATACATAACCTCATGCTCTCCATGCTTCTCACTTTGGGGGAAATTTGGAGCTATTAGTAATTTGGTAAAATGCACAAGACCTAGTATACCTTGACATAAGCTAATCTTAGCCCAGCACTTTATTTTCTTCCTCAAGAATAGTTTTTATTACCAAATAAATACGATGAGTGACAAAGTACTTGGAAGTCGATTTCAAAACTCTTAGAACTTTCACATGTAAGGTTCAAGTATTCAATTACTCAAAATGTTATTTGGGCACGTTCATGTGGTAAATCTCACATTAAACATAAATACAATATGGAAAATTTTGGAAATATATCTTGTATTTTTACATAAAAGTGACTTAAGAGCTAAGGTACATGCTTTTTGTTGTTTCAATCTAGTTTTATGCCCTCCTTGCACTAATGGAGATAAATTTGTGACAACTTGTGGTAAATGTGTTAAAATTGTTTGCTTTAATTTTTTGCAGTACATGTCAAATATATAACAAGCTAAATTAACATAGTTTCTAGTCCCTTCATACACCAACTCATAGGTTTTAGCTCAAAAAATGGTAGAAGAGAGAGAGAGAGAGAGAGAGAGAGAGAGAGAGAGAATATTAATGTCTCAAAAAGGCCAATGTGGCCTATGATATTACACCAATATATAGAAAGAATTGTATATCTTATCTCAAAAGATAAAAGATATGGTGTGACGCTAGATGTTAGGTGATACTCTCTATATGAAAATATTTGTGGTGCATATGTAAGTGATATTACTAAGAACAATGAGAGAAGATAGAAGAAAAATATAGAAATGCTCTTTTCCTCAGTAAGTGTCTCCTTGGAAGGGAAGTCTGCATGGCTTAGGTGCCTTGGCATATCTCTTCAGTGAGGGGCAAAGAACGGAGGGGATCTAGGTGTCTTACCCATTGGGAGGCTGTTTTTGGCACTCCATATGTTTACTATTTCTTTAGTAATGCATCTATTTGAGACATACCAACCCTTGTCAAGCTAGGGAGGTGTCATTTGGTAGTCACTTGGGGCCCACTCCATGAGCAGTATCATTTAGAACCCATGGAACACAAACTTACTAGTTAGGTGGATCTAGAGTCTATTTTGCACCAAACTGCGAAGGTCATGTCTCATAATGGAGGATCATCTAGAGATTTGTAATTCTCTTGCTTATCTAATATCATTTTATTACTTGTCTAAGAGGGTTACTTTGTAAGTAGTCAAAGATGAGAGTGTACTAACACCATAGTAGGTTTAAAGAGTATATTAAATGACGAGTTGAGCATCAATCCATTTGCCAAAGCCTTGTCACACACAACCCCTAAAACAATGTTAGTTAGGGTCTAACTCATTTTCCTAGGTGGTCAAGATATGCTTTACTTCTAATCAGTTCCTATCACAATGTATCTACAAAAATTAAAGCAACTTCCTCAATGATATATTATGCTATTTCTTATTATCATTTTAGTACCCACCTAAGAAAGGTTACAAAGTAACTCTTGGTCACCTAATACCATTTTAGCACTAATCTAGGAAACATTATTTGGTCACTAATCAAATAGGAGAGGGAGTAACACCACACTAGGTTTGAGTATGTTAGACCAGTGGGAGTTGAGCATCAGACTGTTTATCAAAGCCTAGTTACACACCAACTCTTATCTCTAGTTAGTCTGATATTGAGAGCATATGATAGGTTAGATTGGGAATTTATATTTCAATCACTTCTATGATCTTGTAGTTGGAAAAAGATTTATCAAGTATGTAACTATCTCGTTTGGAAATTCAAGTGCCAGGTGGTTGTCGACAAGAAAATTTCATAACCATTCCCTCTTTGTCGAAAAGATTTATCAAGTATGTAACTATCTCGTTTGGAAATTCAAGTGCTAGGTGGTTGTCGACAAGAAAATTTCATAACCATTGCCTCTTTGTCGAAAAGATTTATCAAGTATGTAACTATCTCGTTTGGAAATTCAAGTGCTAGGTGGTTGTCGACAAGAAAATTTCATAACCATTCCCTCTTTGTAGATCCATAAGGTAGGGGTTCCCCCCTAACTTCCCTACTCTTTGCCATTTCAACTCATTATGTGGTTGGTAGAATATGAAGTCAAAAAAGGCAAACTACAAGGAATTAGACTTTACCTTAATAATAGGGGCATGCTACTAAATCAATTTATAGTTGACCCAACTGGGATGGTTGACAATGTCCACAATTTTGGGAAACACTCTCTCCCTTTTGGGAATGTCCACAATCACTCTCTCCCTTTTGGGAATGTTTGAAAATCTTCTATGTAGCATCAAGATCAATTGTTAATCCAATCAAAAGAGCAGCAAAAGCCTAAGGAAACCTACTCCCCAATGGTAATTGCATCTTTTGATCCCCATACATTGAGTCGACTAAGGTTTCTTTCTCCATCTTAGGACTAACATGAGAATGTCCATAGCCTCCTTCGTTCTAAGGCTTTCATAGGAGCAAATCTTACTTCACAATGGCTTTCTCACTACTCAAACTTTGGCTAGTGTATTGAATATTACACATTATAGTATTTAATTTGTCAGACTTGTTAGCTTTTCAAACTCACTTGAGGTGTCCCCCTCAAGTTGTGCAATACCCCCTCCACTTGATGAGGACCCGAACAACATAAGGGGTCATTGAGATTTTGGACCACCCTCCACTCGCATTATTCGGGTCGTCCCTGTCCAAGGGGTACCTAGGGGGCATTGAGATTTTGGATCCCACCCCCCCCCCCCTTGCTCATGTTGTGCAAATACCCCCTCTAAGACCTAAATAAATGCGAGGGTGGACCATCAAGATTTGGGAATCCCCCCCCCACCCCCCCCCCCCCCCCCCCTCCTTGCTCATGTTGTGCAAATACCCCCTCTGAGACCTAAATAAATGCGAGGGTGGACCATCAAGATTTGGGAATTCCCCCCCCCCCCCCCCCCCCAACACCTCGGATGCATTATGCGGGTACTCCTTGGAGAGAGGATCTACACGATGCAAAGAGAAAGGCCTGGAGATTTTGGGACCCCCTGTTTCATTGTGTGGATCCAAGGGGGGTGCTTGGATCCAAACAATGTGAGAATGGGAGGTTCAAAATGTTGGAAGGGCCCTCTCACATTGTGTAGGGTTGGACCAACACGACATGAGGAGAGGATGCTCTTTGAACTCCTGACGAGGACTTGAACAACATAAGGGGTGTTCATTGAGATTTTGGACCACCCTCCACTCACATTATTCATGTCCCTATCCGAGGGGTACCCAGGGGGCATCCATATTTTGGACTCCCCATGCGCTCATGTTGTGCAAATACCCCTTCTTAGACCTAAACAACACAAGGGTGGATCATTGAGATTTGGGACCCCTCGACCTCCTTTAGGCACATTGTGTGGGTATCTCCTTTGGGGGAGGGGGGATCTACACAATGCAAAGAGAGGGGTGTGGAGATTTTGGGACCCCCCATTGCATTGTGTGGGTCCAAGGGGGGTGCTTGGATCCCAACAATGTGAGAACGGGAGGTCCAAAATGTTGAAAGGCCCCTCTCACATTGTTGTGTAGGGCATGGACTAGCACAACATGAGGAGAGGATGCTCTTTGAGCTTTATGGGTGTGATTGCATTGTGGGGGCTTCGTAGGTGTGGGAAAGACTCATTATGGAAGAGCATTGAGAATAATTGAGATGAGAAGGCTATGGAACTCCAAGAGGCATGTAATGTGTGAAATGAAGATTTTAATATCAAATCTGACATGTATAGCATGCTTGCATTGTCTGACGTCACTCAGTGCACTCACATGTGTTGATGCCACTCAATGGACTTACATGCAATGTGTGAAATGAAGATTTTAATATCAAATTTGACCTATATAAGGTGCTTGCATGTGTTGATGCCACTCACTAGACTCACATGTGTGAGCAATAATAGGGCATATAGATATGATTGCGCACGTACATGCCACATGTGCAAATATGTGAGGCTATAAAGGCCCAAGCAAGTGACAAATTCACTTTCTATTTTTGCGATCTCTCTCTCTCTCTCTATCGTTCTCCTTTCTCTTTATCTCTCTCTCCCACTTGGCTCGTGGTGTGCACCCACACACACTCTCACTCTTGCAATTGAAGGTCCTCTCTCTCCTAAGGTGCAACCCTCATCCTAAGTTGTTTTTTTTCGTCAATTCTCATTGTACCAGTTCCAAACCCGCACAATGTGAGGGGGTTCCCTCTAAAAATTTGAAGCCCCCCCTTGCCCTCCTCCCCCTCCCCTAATCTTGTGCGGATCACCCCATGAGGACTTGCACAATGTGAGGTGGGCCTCTCTAGATTTTCAGAGAACACCCCCTCACGTTGTATAGGTCCACCCTACACATTGTGGGGGTCCCCTATCCCTTTACATTGTTTGGGTCCACCCTTGGGCCTAATGTTGATTGGCATTTCTAATATCGTTATGGGTTTGCATATGGATGTTATCAAGGTGAGCATGTGGAGGAGGCTTGAGAGCCTACACGAAGTGAAGTCACTCCTAATACTCCTCTAGAAGAGCCTAAGAGGAGCGAAGGCACTACTATCGACATGCTTTTAGATTTCCTTTCTCCAGTGGGACAAGAGCATTGCTACCACACATGTCCAAGGTGTTTTCCACTATTGCTTCTGTGGAGGAATAGATGAGGGCATCACGAGTGTATCTCAAGAGAAAGAGGCCAATTTTGTGAAGTAGACATATTTTGGAGGAATGGATGAGGGCATCACGAGTGTATCTTAGGAGCAAGAGGAAAATTTTGTGAAGTGGACATCTTTTGGAGAGATTTGTATTGAGGGCCTTTGCTATGCTCATATAAGCAATGTCTTTCCCGAAAAGCCCCTAAGGAAAAGGATCAATAGGGTACTGTTAAGGATTCCTAAGGAGGGTATGAGAAAGGTAGATTTACAATGTTGTGCACAGAAGTGCCACATCACAGAGTACTTTCATGGATTTGTTTACTTTCTGTATGTGTTGCTAGCGGACAAAGAGAAATAGGCTGTCCAAGACATAGAAGATACATAACAAACTTTTGAAGAAGAGATTGATAAGGCACAAGAGCTCTCTAAGCCAATAGATGTAGCTAGTGAGAGGGAGCAAAGTGGTCAATTGGAAGTTGAATCTTTGACAAGGGAGAACATGGAGGTGGGTTCAGTTGATGAGTAAGAAGACATTGAGGAGGATGATGGTGGGGTTTGTATAGCTTTGCTACCCACCTCCCCTATTGGTGAAATGCAATATGTTCTTCTCACTAATATCCAGGCCCTTTTTAACATCAGGGAGGACTACTGCCTAGCCATTATAGCACATAATCTTCAAATGTCAAGGATACAAAATACTACTCCACAAGCAAAGACTTTGACCATGATATACCAAGGATGCACTCCAATATGATTCAAACTTTCCTTCAAAGAGGAAGAGTTCAAAGCAACACAAGAAAAATGAGTTGGGCAAATCAAACAAGGACTTGACTCCTAAGTTTTTGTAGATTAGCCAATTAAGCATCTTGACACGGAGTGAGGAGTCACTAGTTTCATATGAGAAACTCTTTCATAGCTTTTAGCGTAGTAGAATGCGACTTAGCAAGGTAATCACCTTCTAGGAATGCATACCACCATTTTGGCTGGAACTTGTAGACTTTTTGCGGATTGATAGTTCAAATGCTCACCTTAGCTCTTTTTTGCTTGGAGTTGACAAGCTTGCAAGATGGCATCTTCATCTTCTTGCTCCCTCTGATTTCTTGTGAGGTTTTTAACTGCTCTAATAAGTGAGACTACATTGTTTTTGGAGGCAAGACATGCTGCATCTTTCTCTTCAAACACCTTAAAATCAGATATTACTCTCTAATCTACTTGTGGTTCATGGTACTTCTTTACTCATTCCTCCAAGTTTTCTTGTTGCTCCTCATATCCAATTTAGTTGAGTGGATGCTGAGTGACTTTTTGAGTGGGGGTCTTCAATGCATTGTAGAATACAAGATGGCACTCTTGCACTTCCGACGGCGACTCCATTACTAGTCTTGGTGGTACATCTTTTGAACCTTCCCTCGGCTCATTAAATTATTGATGCCCTATGAGATCCATTGGGGTGGACATAATCTTTGGTGGCTACAACAGGAATGATAATTTTGAACCTAGTGTCTTGCTTGCCTTGCCCTATAGCTTCCCATTCCCAATCTTCATACCCAACACTTTTCAAATGATGTTGAAGTCCTTTAGTTGGGGTTGGAGTTGAAGGAACTTGTGCTTGGCCAAAAGTCCATATTTCCCAATGGTGCATTGGCTAAGCTAAATTGTGCTTTTAGCTCAATAATATCATCAATGTTATGAGTTAAGATCTTTTGGATGGTTTGCATATAGAGCTCTTCTTGTCTTGTCATGAGAAATTTATAGACTTCTACTTGTGATTTGAGATAAGTCTCTCTAGCTAGTGAATTGGCTAACTCATGTGTGAGCCTTTTTTATCCTTCCCCCAAGCTCCTTCTTACTTCATTCTTAGTTCGTTTGTCTACTTTGAGTAGATCTACATCAATGATTTGTTGTAGATCAGTCCAAGCTACCTTCAACTGTTATTAGGCTCTTTGACTCTCTTGGATTTCTCTCACATGCAAGGCTGCCTTCTCCTTTTCTTCTTGCAACTATACTCTGAGGTCTACGAGTTGAGCTTGCAATTGTTCTATCTTTTTTTCTATTGATTCCACTACCTCACCCCTTTCCTTTAATTCAATTTAAAGGTCCTAAATCATGTGATTTTCTTGGACTATGAATTTTGTGTATGCCTCTAGAGTCTTCCCTAATCTTTCTTGAAGCCCCTATTTCCCCTTAGCTGCTTCTAGCTTGTCCCTCTGAAGTTCTTCACACCTAACTTCCAAGGTATCTAAGTCTCCTCTTGTGCTATGTGTGCCAAATCATGCTCCCTTGAGCTCAAAGTGGAATTTTTGTGATGCCTCCTATATCCTTGTATAGTGTTAGAGGCCACTTCCATTGATTTGATGCTCTCTAATTTAGCCATTTTCCCATGTAGGCCCTGCACCTGAGCCACCAGCTACTACTACTAGAACATTCTTGGTTCTAAGCTCTAGGAATAGTCAGCACTTCTTTCCTTTCCCTTGCTTGAGCTTTGTTCCTCTGTCTTAGTTATGAGTGCCAAGATATGCCTAACGATTGTGTGGCTCATCTCCTGCTTCTATTCCACCAAGGATGCGTGATTGTTTTTTTATGCTTCGTGTGTTTTTTCATCTTTTCTTCCATCAATGTTGCTTCTTTTTTTTCCCTTTCCTTGGTGTTTTGGAAAGCTGCATGCCCCTCAAGAGTGTCCTCTTCATCAAAATCTGAGGTGGATAATTTTTCTTCACTCTCCTCTCTATCCATTTTTTTCTTGTGCTATCTACTTTGTCCCTTACTAGATGTTTGACTTCTCCTCTCCTATTCTTCTTGATCTCTTTATTCCTCAACTCCTCCTTGCGTTGATTTTCTTACTCTCTTGACCCTCTTGTCTTGACTATCCTTGTGAGGGGTCTCCAAGGATGGGGATTTTTCCATGAAGTATAGTAGCTCCCATAACAGATGGTGCATCCGGTGGGAGTCCTAGTCCCATGTTAATACCCCTTACCAGTGCACTTGCAAAATTTATGATCATCCCTCTACTTTTCGAGGAAATTATATCAAGAGTCTAAAAGAATGCACCTTCTGCTTTAGTAATGGCTTCATGAGATGCTTGTAACCAAAAGATTG
The DNA here is from genome assembly GCF_053477565.2 of Lygodium microphyllum. Taxonomy (NCBI): domain Eukaryota; kingdom Viridiplantae; phylum Streptophyta; class Polypodiopsida; order Schizaeales; family Lygodiaceae; genus Lygodium; species Lygodium microphyllum. The sequence goes on along the minus strand of NC_141154.1, from coordinate 106,367,839 downwards.
TTCAAGTCTCTTTTCACAATCTAATCCATAAGGATGTCTTCCAATAGATGTTTGGGAGCTCTAATTCTGGAAGAATAAGACTTATTATTGGTGAACATGTGGTGGAGGACCCTAATAGCTATGCAGAGCTCTTCTTCCATGATGGGTGCAAATTGTACACTATGCTATGTATTCTCTATATTTTTTTAATCATTGTTGCACATTGGAAAATCTAGTGAGTCCCTTATGTTTCCCCATTTATTTCATATTCCTAGGTCCAAATCTATTAGTTACAGTGTCAATGTTACTTCACCAATTACTCGTTTATCCTATGTCTAGTTTGTCAGCACACTAGTTTTAGTGGATGGGGTCATAGTTGAGGATGAAGTTCAAGCATGTGTGTAGGTGAGCTAGTTCGCTACACACTTTTGTATAATGTTGCAAGCCACAATGCTCAACAAGTTCTCTTGTCATTTGGTTGTCATTTACTAGCTCCTCAAAAAATTTTATGAGTCTAAATTTGAGATCCCCTAGGCTCCATAGGGTGGATTCCAAGTTGTATTTATCAAAGTGTTCAGCACGAAGGACCACTTTTCTTTCACTTTTGGTTCATTTATAGGATGGGGCTTTCAATTTAGTCACTTTCTAGAGAGTGTTTTGGTCTGCATATTTGGACAATAGCAACTTGTGAGAGCAAGAGGAAATCAAAACATTATTGCTATAACACAACATCATTCTAGAACATAGTTACTTGACATTGTACATATTTCTCTTTTACATCTTACATCTTTTATTCAACTCAAGCAATCAAGAAAGTTAGGCAATATCTATTTGATTTATTCAATTTAATGTCCCTCCATGTCATTTCAAATCTTATTCATGTCATTAGAGTTTATTTCTCATTAGGGTCTTGTTTTCCCCCTTCAAATTGGTAGTAGACAGCTTTCTAGTTGTAATGGTGGTTGGTTTTGAGTAGGTGTGTGTGTGTGTGTTTTGTTTTTCTAAATTAAAAATTAAGTAGTAGTTGAAATTGATATGTACATTATGTATGTGCTTTAAGAAGCATTGATTGATATGATGGGTTGAGAAAGCCACCAGTCATAGAATTTTGGATTGAACTAAAGTTTCACAAGTGCACCTAAATCAAATGGTTGACATGGCAATTTACAAAGATAGGTTACCACAATTGTTAGCAGATCATGCCTTCTAAATGGCTTGCCACATGGAGTTCCTCCTCTAACAATAGCTTGGTGGGTGTTACTCAAGTTCAGAAGGATATCATAGACATTAGGAGAAATATGGACTCTCTTTTTTGCCCCTTAAGGAGTGAATAAAGAAATATAGACCTAACCAATGAGAGAGTTGGGATTCCAGATTCATGTAACATGGATCTTCTAGCCATATCTTAGCCCAAATCTTCCCTCAGCAATAAAATAAGGGAAAATATGGGGAATACAATGCTGACACTTCTTGGAAGTTTGTGACTCGAATATTCATTTTCTTTTTTTTTTAATGTTTAACTTTCCATTTCTCCCCTTTTCAGCTTCTCCCTCTCTCTTAGGCGGATCTCAAATTTATCATATCTCTTTTTCCACTTATTCTTTCCTGACGAAATCTTACAACCTCATTGTTGCTTGCCCTATCTGCACCCTGTGAAATTTCATTTCCTCTACACAAACATAGAGTGAGTTTCACACGTTTTATGAGAGCAGAGCATATTCTACCAAAGCCCTAATATTTTCTTCACAAAACTTTACATGTATATTTTTCTCTTCCATGGATGTTCTATGGTAAAGTTTTATCTCGTTTGGACAAAACATGTGCAAGTTATGTGCATTCTCTGACATGTAATTTCTTTTATTTTGGTACTCTAGGAGTCTCTTATAGTCAAGAACAATGATCTTTTGAAACACTCAACTTCTTCTTCAACATCTTACGGTTTCTTTGTAAACAAAGTTACACGTATGTTGTCTTGTTTTTTTGTTGCTCCATGGTTAAATGTTATCTCGTTTGGACAAATTGTATGCAAGCTATATGCATACTGAGTTTTCCTTTGTTTTTTTACTCCCAAAGTCTTTGAGGGTGGAGAATAATGATTTTCTAAAACTCAACTTTGTCAACATCTTTGGGCTTCTTTGCAAAGAGAGCCACAGGTATATCATGGTTAAGTTTCAACTCATTTGGACAAAGCCTATGTAAGTTTTATGTATGCTTTGACTCAATATTTCTTTTGTTTTTGTACTCTAGGAATTTGTCAGTGAAGGAACAATGGTCTTATTATAAGTCAACTTCTTGTTCAACATCTTTGGGCTTCTTTGTGAAAAGAATTGTAGGTACAATGTTTTTTTTTAATTGCTCCATTTAAATTTCATTTCATTTGGAGAGAACATTTGCAAATTATACACATGCTGATAGGCAACATTTCTATTTGGTTATCATAGATGTCTTCACGGAGGAAAAACATCAGTAACATACTTGCAGTGGAGGTCTTCAATAGGAAAGATAGTGGCAGTAATTGGATTTGTGATAAGTACTATCGGTTGGATTGGATTTTGATGCACCTAAGTACTCGAGGGAGTTTCAAGGTCAGGTGTAAGGATGTTGCAAAACCTAGCAAACATTGAAAAGGTAGAATTTTAGAGTTCAGAAAAGTGTTTAATAGAACAAGTACAATAACAGAAGTGTTGATCCAATATGTTTATACGCACAAACAAATCTCTGTACATGACAAGAACTACATTGCAAATTATAAACAAAACAGTAAGTTTTTAAATTTTATCATTGTTTATTCTTTTGTATCAGAGTTGTTTTTAAAAATCTTTGCAGTGTTCTAATTCAATCTTGTTTTACTGATAGCTCTATATCCATCAACTTTGCATGAATGACAAAATTTGAAATGTTTGAGCGGCAAGACACATGTTTGGCATGAAGACATAGGTTCTTTGATCTAAGATAATAACTCTGCAAGTCAACTTGGAACTCAAAATATCTTTTTTGTATCATTCATTATATGTAGTAGAAAGCTAGAGATTGTAGCATGTCCCATTGCCCCCACTATCTAGTGGTGAATGGTTGATTGGTAGCTTGGAGTTGTCACGAGCATGTAAGTCCAAGATAAAATTTGACATCAATAGTGCTATGAAACCCATCACAGGATCCAAAGATGTGCATCTTAGTTGGTTTATTCCATTCTCATTGTTTGCACATTTGTTTGGTTCATGTGATGTTCTAAAGAAAACAAAGATTACTTATCAATGCAAGTATCCATCTGAGGAATGGATGAGTCAACTATTGGGTGAGTCCTTGCAAGTCAAAAGACACATTTTGATGAGACAATTGAATGCAGGGTTAACCAATCTAATCTCACATTTAGGTAAATCTTTTTTACTACTTTGAATGCTTTGATTTAATTGATATAGGTCTTGCTTGGATGAATCATTGTGTTATTTGCATTTACTTACCATTATTTTTGTTTTTATTACAAGTATTTCATTGCTAGACAAACTGTGTGCATTCACTTTCTATATAGAAGATGGCGACTTTTGCGAGGGGAGTGGATCGGCTTGGATCAAGATACCCAAGATGAGACACATACAGCTCTCATAGATGTGGTTATCTTGTGGAATGGTCATAATCCTTATGTGGTCAGTGCAGAAAGCCATTGGCCCATTTCTTTTCTAACAAAAAATCCAATTAATGTCCAATGAGCCCCTCTGCAACTTCTATTTCAAGTTAGATAATAGAAAAGTCAGGATTCGTAGTGAGCAATCACATGTAAACAATGTGCTTCTCCATATATCCTTGAGATAGTGGAATCCTTGTATTTAAAATAATAATAAAGAACGAATTTTTAAACTTCTGAGTACTTTCAATTTAGATAATCTTAGTTTACTATGATCCAAGCGTACAATAATATATACTGTAATTAGTCAATCGTGTTGGTTAAAATCATAATTAAATTGCAAGATGGAGTTCTATAATCTATGTAATATTGTCTTTGCATAATGATATATTATAGCTCATCTCTTCTACTTATTTTTTAAAATTAAATTTTAAATTAGATCCAAGGGATTTTGAAGGTCTTTCAAATTTCTTTTCTTAAAAATTTTCTATATTTTTTGTATTTGGACTTGAATATACTCAGCGATCCAAGTATATTCGAGGATATAATAATGTAGAATGAAGCATTTGTCTGTATGAGTAATTTTAGTGGTTACTTTAAAGTATTGAAATAAAGAAACTAAGATAAGAGTTTTAATTTGAAACTTTAGGGTTAAAAAAGAACCTTTATTTAAAACCCATAAAATCTATAACTCCAAACTCATTTTCACTTTCATTCTCTACTTCCCTACAACTCATTTGCACTTTCATTCTCTACTTTCCTACACTTGTGCTCTTCTCCCTTCTCTCTTTGTGTGCCATGGTTACCACTCCCGCCTTCATTGCATGGATTAGCTCCACACGCTACGCACACATAGGAGACCAGATATACCCTAGGTTTTACGTGACCTTGAGTCTAGAGTGCTTGCTTTCCACCATAGATCCTAGCTCTAGTATAATGGCATCATTTTGTGATGCAGCAAACCCTCACACCTGCTCTATGCCGGACTCTGCTCTCACATGGGTCCCCATAGATTTCCTATAGAGTTTACGTGCTGGATCAAGCCATGCAAAGGTAATAAATCAAGCCCTCGTGCATGTGGGACAGTATCTCCATGCCAAAGCACTGCCCACCTCATCCCAAGACCATACCACAATGGATCTCATCGAGCGCAATACAGCATTTGCCATATATGTTTTGTGTACTAAGATGCAAGAGGACAGTGAGGAAGACATCGACACACCCTCTCGGCCATAGCTAGAGTATTTTGAGAGGGAGCCTGAAGAGATCACACTCGATCCGAGAGTAGAGGCAACACAAAGCTTAGCCATTGTGCATCCACCTCCTTGCCCTGTTGAGATGCCGACAAGCAATGAGCCACCCCTCACTTCTCTCCATGCTATCATCATCAAGGGGGTGGAATATCTACTTATGTAGGATGTACTAGAAATTTTGGAGCTAAGGGAAGAAGAGCTATATTGTATCATGGTGCGTGATGCACCTGATGATTTTATAGATTTTGATATACAAGATGCGCCAGCACATGTTGATGAGGTGGCTCAATATGATGGCACGAGTGTCGATGACATCTCTACCATTGTGAGCATCCAATAGTAGATTGAGAATGCGATGCCATAGTATGAGATCTCATATGAGGAGTTCGAGCGGTTGCAAGAAAGCATTTTTGGACCTCGACCCAACTACGCAGTACCTTCCCAAGAGAGAGACGAGGGTGGCCTAGTTGCAGAAGTAGACCTGGATGCTCCATTACAACAACAAATAGATGATGTAGAGAAGGTAATGTTATCGGATTTGCGTCAAAATTTACCATTAGGTCCTCTAGGGCATCGGGAGTGTGCACATTAAATTTTACCGGGATCGGGCCCCTAGAGCTGCCCTAGCTGAAGGCTTGTATCTGGGGGACCGGAATCTGCATAGTGAGTTTGACACAGTGAGTCTGACACTCAACTTGTGTGATGCAGGACATTGTCTATAAAGATGAATTTTCATCCAGACAAGGTGGCCGATTTGGTAGCCAAGGAAGTGTGTAGGACTCGGCATTGAAGGAGTATATTGGCCATCTTGTGAGCGACATTTTTGTATTCCATAAGACATGCTCTCCGTCTTTTTCTGAGAACTTCTTGAAGTTGAGGGCACTAACGAAGGCTGGGCCCTTCAAGACCATCCCAACACACTCTAGCTTGGAGAAAGTAGTGTTGCTTTGATGTTCGAAGCTCCTCTACTTATTCTCTAGTACTAGGTCTAGGCCACTTTTTTCCATGGTGGCCCATGGTATGGTTGCTAGTGTTGAAGACCCCAATGTCATTAGGCAGGAATGACTAGGGCAAAATGTGTTGCTACCTATGATCAAGAATAGCTATGACCATGGGGAGTCTAGCTCAAAGAAACCTAGGAGAGAGTAGATGTACTTAGTGCCAAATGATATCTCATCACCAATATAATGTAATTTGTAATCTTCTCTTGAAGTAATGAAAACCAATATTTGTTGGATTTGCGTACAATGTAGTTTGTCATACGCGTCGTTTATTATTGTTTTTTAACTTGAATATTACGTTTATTTATTGGATTTATATGCAACATGATTCGTATTCTAAATTTAATACGTAGTGCTTTATCGAGTTTGTGCGCAATATGTATTCGTTCGAATGCATGTAACGATAACTCAAAGACATAAATAAAACAAATAACAAGCGAATAAACAAAAATTAGACGTGTCAAAACATTTGTATTCATATTCATAACATTTTAAATGGGATCCATCTGTGCTTTTTGCATTTTGCTTCCCAAATTGTTAATAATAGCAATCAACTCATCAAATTTACTATCCATTGACTAGTTAAGCATATATATACCCCCAAGAATCCCCTCATTCATGCTACGCAATTGCTTAGATAATTGTTGGTACATGTCAGACCCTTAGCACTAGTACCCTCATCATTTTCTTGGTGTTGATTCAACCCAAGGTTGGACCTATTAGGCTCAAATTGGTAAGTCTTGACATCTTCATTAATAGTTTCCAAGATTTGATATTTTCTTTTGTTCTTGGCCATCTTGAATGTAAATTTGTCTACAATGACCAATAGTGGTGACACAAACGGTGGTAGCTCTTGATTTTGGAGTCTAAACAATGTGATTTTTATCTTGAGACCTTAGTAATAAAGTCCCCAATCCTCTTATGAACTCCATTTTGCATTCGAATGCCCTTTACTAATCCTAAAATTTATTTTCAGTCATCTGTCTAGGATATCCAAAGACCTATATATGCCATGTTTACACCTATAAGTACTTTTGCAAGTGGTCCTAACTGTACCAAACTCTAAATAACCCTGAAATACACATGTCAAATACTTGTAAGACCTATTATACCACACCAAGAGTGGGGAAAAAAAACCTACTAGTACTTATGTAACCCTAAACTCATGTCTTAAATTCACTGTTTATCTTTGTTTGACTAAGAACCACTTATAAAGAGCAAATACCACCTACAAGTACATGTACCTCTCTATCATAACCTTGTGATCAACATCAATAATCCATTTCTCCTCTTTCTCCCTCCTATTTCCCCTCTCCATTTCCAATATGTTTTATTTCTCTCTCTCTCTCTCTCTCTCTCTCTCTCTCTCTCTCTCTCTCTCTCTCTCTCTCTCTCTCTCTCTCTCTCTCTCTCTCTCTCTCTCACCAAACTTAAAACTAAAAGTAGTTTATAAAATTTGTAACACAGAAAGCCAGACATAGAAACAATCTCTTCCATGCACCATACTTACAAACTTTCCTCTCGACATCAATGTAAGCAATCACATGCTTGCTTTGCGCGATACTTAGAAACAACAACGTTATACTGAAACGGGTCATAATCGAGACAAAGACCAAGTACCATGAAAAGAATTTTTATAAGAGACCTAGTCAAAATGAATCCACAAAGGCCAAGTATAAGGCACACGAGTGTTTCCAAGCACCATAGGCAAATGGCTGATGCCAACAAAAAAAGACAACGTCTCCAAGATGCCTAATAGAAAGAAAGTTTCCTCTTCTTTGAGTAATAATTAACAAAATCTTCCTCCTTGAGCAAAATATACAAAGGCGAAGCAAGAAATGATCCCATAGTTTCCATTGGTAATCGCATGGGCGATGCAATAGTCCTACCTCTCTCTTTACTACCTACATTGGAACAAAAATCACAATATAAGTACGTGGAACAACAACGTTACACTGAAACGGGTCATAATCGAGACAAAGACCAAGCACCACAAAAAGAATTTCTATAAGAAACCTAGTCAAAATGAATCCACAAAGGCCAAGTATAAGGCATCGAAGTGTTTCCAAGTACCATAGGCAAATGGCCGATGCCAACAAAAAAAAGGCAATGTCTCCAAGATACCTAATAGAAAGAAAGCTTTCTCTTCTTTAAGGAATCATTAACAAAATCTTCCTCCTTGACCAAAACATGCAAAGGCAAAGCAGGGAACAATCCCACAACGTGGAACAACTAACAAAGATCATTTCATCCCAACAATAATAATACATGGTCGAACATTTGTGAACCATTTCATAGGTACTGACAAACATTGATGCAGCGTCACAAAACAACCCAAATCCTTGAACCCATACTTGAACCAATGCCTCGGTATATTATCAGTCTGAGAGCATTGAAATCTCTTCTTATGGTCAACCTCGTACATATGCACTCGAAAACATTGCATGTATCCACAATGTACAACTTCAATAAAAACTAAAAGCTTGATGTCAATATTAACATCATCATATAAACGCACGATGACCCTTGCAAGTGTCCTTACGATATCATCAGGAGCTACTATGCGCAACATGCACTATAGCTCCTTTTGATAGTCAAAAGCTGGGTAATAGTGCCACTCTAGGGTAGGCATCTGCAAAAGTTAAATAAATAGTGAAATATGAAAAAAAAATACTTCCAAGAGAGTATATGCCAACCAAGTAGGGCACAGAGAGCAATTCACATATATGCAAAACCAGTGTCCCTACATGGTCGTCAATAACTACATCTCCACAAAGAAAGTAATGCACATTACTGCACCTTTCGAAGAACATCCTTGTATACAATGTTTGTGGTTATATCCCCATCCTTTTCACCCAATAGCACTTTCACACCATGCGAAGATTTTACCCTTGAAAATGCAACATATAGCTGACCATGTGTAAATACTGGTGCCTTTAGATAAAGCCCAACAATGGACAAAGTCTATCCCTGTGACTTGTTGATTGTCATAGCGAATGCCAACCGGATGGAAAACTGTCTCCGTTTCATAGTAAATGGCAATTGTGTAGCATTCGAAATAAAAGTAATCCAGGGAATAAAAACTCATTCGCCCACATTTGCCCCTATTATCATGTGAGCATCTATCACTTTCCTATTGAAAGCTCTACATATCAACCACGTACCATTACACATACCCCTTCTTGGGTTTAGGTTTCTAAGAAGAATAATAAGTGCATTTATCTTCAACAGTAATAAATGAGAAAATCCACCTCCAAGGTCCAATGTATTTAAATACTCAGCAGAGTACAAAAATAAGTCATTGGACTCTGCAATCGAATCTGTACTATAATACTGCCTGACCTCCCTGGCATCAGTTGCAATGCATGATCATTCAAAGTAGCCACCTCTGTATTCCGAGAGGCAAGTATAACCCACTCATTAAAATACGATGTGTAGTCACGCACATTGGACACGTCATTGTAGACACTATCAATCAAGGTTTCAATAGACTGCCCTTTTAATACCATGCTAGGTGGAACACACAACTTTTAGTAATACCCACTCCATCCCCTATTTCTTGAATCCAACAGATGAACCCATTGTCCACCACACTACCAGTTGTTGACACTCGCATATTGCCAGATAGCCTTAACACCCTTATGTAATGCCACAAATCAGAGTAACACAATGCAATATTAACAATATCCTCAAGGGTTTCCTTTACCACAACTGGCAAGTCCTACCTAAAATTCCCTCCAAATAAAATAACTTTTCCACCAAATGGCTCATCCAACTCATAACATCACTTAGAGTTCTATCAACCGCTTCAAAGGCATATCGATGGTTATAAGAGCCTCATCCCACAAAATAAGGCTCGATTGTCTCAATAACTGAGCAAGGTCACTTTGAACAGGAATATTGCAAGTGGATCGATTATTCAATTCTACTGGGATTTTAAACTGTGAGTGAGTTGTACGACCACTTGGTAAAAGCAAGGCAGCAATGCCACATGATACTGTTGCCAACGCTTTACGGCCGCCACTGCACACCTTCACAAGTAAACATTTATATAGGAAAGTCTTCCTAGACCCACTAGGACCATCCAAAAAGAATACATCCCCAGTATCTGTGTCGACAACATCCATAACAGCACTAAAGGCAATTCTTTGTCCCTCATTCAACATTCCCTCCATGGATTCAGAAACCCTATGTTGTTCTAATATGTTGTATGCATATTCATCTTGCAAAAGAGGGTTAGCATGCAGTTGTGAGTTTGGTTGATGAGGTTCAGGCAACCCATCAAAATTAGAGAGTCTTCGTCCTACATGACGTAAAAGGTCTTGCAGATGTAACAAAGCCATGTTAGATGCCTCATGCTGCAGAATACTAAGAGAGGCATGCACATGATGTAGCTGCAATCTATACATGATATCCTCTACCATTGGCACCAAAAATCTTTCCCATTTATGGCCAGGCCAAGCTGGCTCACAAAAGACCAAAATTGCAACAAATAAAGTACAGAGTTGAGCACCAATTTGCACAGAGGCAACTTCTTCTAAGCACACAACATATTCATCATTACTCTCCAACATGCCCCTTGCAATGCAAGCATCCCTAAAAGTATCATAGATCACATTATCAACAGTACGCAAACCTTCAAAAGAAGTACATCCCCGACACTCTGTTAAAAGCATCTGCAAGTAGTGGAGCTCACCATAGATAGGCACCACAAAATACATCAGACCACATGTATTCCCACGCTTTCTCCTAATCCACATCTTATGTCATGCATTCCACAACCAATACACTGGAAAGTCCTAATAGCGAATAGTCCTAGCCTCTAGATGAATGCGGTTGTACACAAACCATTCAGTAAGAGTAGTTTTCTAGAGGTCTTCATTCCGCACAACATCCGGTATACTATCTGTATCTCAAAACACCACATAGTTCTCACCAGGTAAGTGTACCTGCAAACATTATATATTAGGCTTTGCATCGTGTAATGCATAATCATAGATCCGCCAACATGCCTCAGAGGCAAAAACATATCATGCATCCAAATAACTTTGTATCTCGTCCACCTCGTGAACATCGCCACCATTCCATGTTGAATCAACCCCAACAGAAAATTTGACGGTTACACGATCATGCCCCTTGTACACGTACTTATACAAATACTTAACTCTCGCAATTGTCTAGCACACCTTCACATTTATGTGTGCATTGTATTTCTTACTCAATATGGATTATATGGAGCAATCCATTAATTATCAATAACATTACCATTTCTGATCACAGAGTTTCCATCATCTCGTCTTCGATAAATGGGATAGCCAGAACTATCAACCATTGTCATGTCCACTAATTTTGGCAGGTAATCTTTAGTACATCTACCCTTATCCATACAGGGACTCTTGGGGTTCAATCCTCTGCAAGAGCCATGAATGTTGCACTTTGAAATTGTCTCAAATAAGGTTGGAAACTTAACTCTATCGAGCAACTTAGCACAAACCAGTCTATCGTAGTGACATGCTTTAGAAGGTTTGAAAGACGGCTCTAAAATTAGCAAAGTATGGGAATGTGGTAGCCCTCTCTTTTGGAATTCAACACAGTAACATAGCCTGCAGTCTTTTCAAAGAGATCCTTCTACAACAATGTGTAAATTAGCATGCTTTTTATGAAACACGTGAGCAATCAAATCCGGACGGTCATAAGCACTTTGCCCATGCAATAAAGCATTAGTTATCTCCAACCACTTTGGATTGCATGTCATTGTTATAAAAAGGTCAGGATTTCCCTTGCATCGCACTATAGCCATGGCATCCTGATATAATTGATACATGTGCCTTGGCCCACCACTCGTGAATGTCAACAGTAAAACTATCATATTGCCAATAGAGGCACCAACAATCTGCATTGGCCCATTATCATTTGCCCCACCATGTCTGCCAGGCCTTTGCAGGCCCCTGATCGCAACACTGATTGATTCTGGCAACACCAAGTTAACCTACACTGCTCTATACTACAATAAGCATCAACAATAAATTGTTGCAATAGTCGACCAGCACGCAATATGCACACCTTGGTATCTTTACGCACTTGAAGACGAAATGCATAAAATTGCATTTGGGTAACACAATTTTTATTGGACAATTCATATATGTTAACATGAACACTAACATTACTATAGGGAGCCTTTACATGCCAGCCATCATCTCCCATAGGAAAAAGGAGGACATATAGCATTGGCATATATTCTCTATGCAAGTTTGAAATAGCAACACATCGACCATCCCAAGTGTAAACATGAATATCCCGACGATCAAGAGTATCCTCATCACCCTGCCCTGGCATAATAGCTGCAACCTCAGTTGCTGTAGGAGCAGAGTATTGTTTACTAGTTCTTTGAACACCAAAAATACTCATTCTTAGTTCTTGCACGGGATTATTTTGCAATTGCAAACCCATAGACCTAAAAGCATGTGCATATATGTTGTGTCGATGCATCATACATTGAAGCTCCCCTAGCAAATTTGGTAATAAATCATGCATAATCCCCAGCCTATTAAGCAATTCATGCTCGGTATCATAAACCTAGAGTTGTGCAAATCTTGGCCTTTCTTGACATTGCACATCAGGAAGCAAAATACCTACACAATGATAAATATAGCCATGCACTCTAAAGGTGTAACCATTCCCGATAATAGGTAGCTTATCAACATTAGCTCCGAGTGATACAAAAATGCAAGAGCATTGTTGTATGCTCGTTTGTTATTTTTAAATATCCTACTCTAAGGGTGCATATCATGCAACAAATCATGCAATGGCTGTGGTGGACGTTGCAATGGTGGCAACATTACGTTTTCATTTCGACAGCAGTGCCTTCCAAACAAAATCGACCATTGCACCTGAGTCTCACATCTCCACAACTTATCTCAACACCTCTCACACATTACAGAAAGACTTCCCATGGAATGCACATCCGACTCTTGAAATAGCAGTACTAATGTTGCTCGGTGAACATCCGTTGTAGGCAAAGCATGTAAAATGGAGCACAATCCACCATTCTGGGGATCAAAAATAGCAATATTATGAATAGGTGAATCATTAACCACGGGATTTTCCACATTGTGGTGATTCCCAAAATCACAACCATCTGTTGACGTAACAATATCAAGCATAACATGATCAACATGCATCATTGCCAAATCTAAACCAACATGCTATTCAACTAGCTCATTTTCCCATTTACAAATTCAATACGGCAAGACACACTCTCACAAACCACTCCATTAAGATTTTTTCCATTCTGGCACTTAGACATTGAAATACTATTAATGCGTGACTCGATAATCACATGATTAAGACCATTGCAACCACCCATTGATGAAAGAATTCGTCAAATCCACACCAAACTATCGTCGGACTTGAAATCCCCTAATGGTTCTATCCACTGATGGCAAAACATTAGCCACGTCTATACCAAACTGTGGTTGGCCTAGTTCATGATGACCACTTAGAATCTCCTTATGAAATGGCAGGTTTTCAATATCCCTACAAATGGGTCTACCATGATCTAAAATTCCTTTCCGAGCCCTGAGCCTAGCAACTTGCCATCGCTCATACCTTGTGGATGCAAGCATGCCCCTATAAACACGCAACACATAGTCTTTGCCAGTTGCTTGATGCGAACAACCCATATTGATTGGATGGCCACAAAACTTGTTATCAACTAATTCCATCGAAGGCATAGATCAGTATATACATATAGACACATTTAATATTTAAATATTTAAATATTAATATTAAATATCAAGACACAAAACCACTGCCACCGTATTTGAGTTAATGCCTGCAACCCTATCAATGTATCTGTCTACAAAGACGTTGTGCCCACCGATGAGAGAGAGAGAGAGAGAGAGAGAGAGACTTGTTGTTGAGATAGAGAATTTAGATATAAACGCATGCATAATTGATCCATTTTCGAGCCATGAGCCTAGCAACTTGCCATCGCTCATACCTTGTGGATGCAAGCATGCCCCTATGAACACGCAACACATAGTCTTTGCCAGTTGCTTGATGCGAACAACCCATATTGATTCGATGGCCACAAAACTTGTTATCAACTAATTCCATCGAAGGCATGGATCAGTATATACATATAGACACATTTAATATTTAAATATTTAAATATTAATATTAAATATCAAGACACAAAACCACTTCCACCGTATTTGAGTTTATGCCTGCAACCCTGTCAATGTATCTGTCTACAAAGACGTTGCGCCCACCGATGAGAGAGAGAGAGAGAGAGAGAGAGAGAGAGAGAGAGAGAGAGAGAGAGAGAGAGAGAGAGAGAGAGAGAGAGTTGTTGCTGAGATAGAGAATTTAGATATAAACACATGCATAATTGATCCATTTCAATTAACTAACAAAATAAAGTAAACATGCAACCACAGAAACGGTTATCAACACACTTTATCAAAGGCATGGTTTGATTTCAAAACTAAATGTATTGCGTACACTCGATGTACATAATACATCGAATGTAAATATACTAACCATCACTGGACTATCAAAACTACATGTAAATCTCAAGAAAGAGACGTCACCTTATACACACTCAATACATTTTCCTCAAATATGCTTTGTTATATCAAAAGTGTTACACATCTTAGAACATTCCATGTAGACTTTACAAAAAGGAAGCATATATTATCATAAAAAGTGCTAGCCCATGCACTTTAAAATATGTAAGACAATACAAACCTATAAGTTCCAGCCTAAGCAATTCTTTCTCCTTAGATGCGACCGTTCATCTGATGGCTCAATTGTTGCAACAAAGCATTAAACCTACTAATATTCATTTGAAATTGCAAGAATGGCAACCGACAACCCCTCTGGCAAATCACAGGTTTGTGGTCATCTCCAAGCCCCCAAACTGAAGCCCACATATCATTCACCAGTAGATTCATTAATCTACTTGTCTTAGAAATAATTGTTGAAAGTGCCCTTACTTCACCACTCAGATCAGTTCGACACTTGCTAGAGAACACCTTGTGTGTGCTTTGTCTCACACGCAACACCATACAGACCTTTAGCATGTTCATGTAACTCCATTGAGTACATGGCAAGTGCACGATCTACACATGCACATAAACTCGTCTACATTTCCATCAACTCATTCATCTTGGCCTCAAGTTTTTTAAAGTTCGAAGCACTTGAAGTAGCCCTTGTGTTTCTTTGAATCTTTGTAGCTCTTGTACATTTAGCAACATGTGTCTCTTGTCCCCTAGCCACCTCTTTCATTTTTCGCACATTCATTCTATTAGAGCCCATATGTTGGATACAATGAAATATATAAACAATCATCTCCAAAAATATATATAGGAGCACTTTGATGCAATCACAATTAAAGCAACTATCTTCCATACCCATGCGAATGGCTCCAAGCTGGCAAGCGTCGAAGAGATGATGTTGTTGCCATTTTGTTTAATTCAACCGAATCCAATACATTCAATGGAGTCGAAAGCACTATGTCAGGAATATCTCCCATGGCTTCACTTTGTTCCATGGCTACACCAAACTTTAAAGAGAACATAAGAGTCACACAACAAATAAATCTCAAAGCTATTCGAGACATAAGCGATAGATACATTCGCAACCATAGACCCTAAATGCATGAAAGAATATATGTACGCTATGCATGAGTGCTATCATGCACACATGGCACTCACCAAGCACCAGCCATGCATTGCCTAAAGGCCCTGCCAATGGATCTTCATTCATGTACATCTACACAATCTTGAGAGAAAAGAACATGTCCTATACAGGAAGGTGTCCCCAGTCTCGAAATACTTACTAGTGACAATCCCATAGGACTATATTTTGAGATGGTTTACAATAACTTACCAACTCATAATAATGAAGAGAGAGAGGCATATGTACCAACCCACTAAGAGAGAGAGGCATATGTACCTCGATTGCTAAAACCAAACTATACAAAGTGTCCCAACATCACAAAGAAGAGGAGGACGAAAAACACGAAGGAGAATGAGAGGAGAGAGTGTATATGTATGCATGTGAGAGAAGAATGAGAGAGAGAGAGAGTGAGACACAGTGAGAGAGCCACACATAAGCCACCTAAATATGAGAGAGAGAGAGAGAGAGAGAGAGAGAGAGAGAGAGAGAGAGAGAGAGAGAGAGAGAGAGAGAGAGAGAGAGAGAGAGGGAGGGAGGCATATGTACCCTAATTGCAAAGCCAAACTATACAAAATGTCCCAACATATCAAAGCTTCAATCATTCTATATATTCAATCCAATCTAAGTTACAAAAGCACATTAGCAAAATTGTATAGTAAGCAAGAGAGAAACATAGAGATACAGAGAGAAAGAGGGACTATTAAAATGGTTTAAAAGTAGTTTTATAATTTGCAAGACACAGACAATGTGATTCAAAATGGAGATTTTCATCAAACAATTCATTTAATAAGTCTTGCAAGGATTACATATACCAAGCAAACCACGGCAAATAAGCATTGGCTAACATTGCCAAAAACCTATTGTGAACCACTCTTCAAAGAAGCAACGTTCTCTAGTGCACATCAAGGGCAATGTTCTCCAATGCCAGAAGATGAGCTTGCACAGTGATTCATCTGTGTTAACATTGACGAAAATCTATTAAGATAAACTTTCAAAGAAGTAAGTTGCACATCAAGAGCAATGTTCTCCGGTGCAACCAAGCTCTC